>NC_137113.1:22268205-22758205 GCF_949357685.1 Gobio gobio
ATAAATAAATAAAAAAAATTCTGTTCTGTGCTAGATTAACTGAGACTTGTTACAGCACTTGCATATTGTTGATATTGTTGCCCTTGGACTGCTCTAGCTGCTTCTATTTCCCTCATTTGTAAGTCGCTTTGGATAAAAGCATCTGCTAAATGACTAAATGTAAATGTAAATGTAAATGTAATTGAAACCTACAGATGCAAATAGATAAAGTGTAATAAAATAAACACTTAAATGAGTACAGTATTTTGGATGTTTTCTTTCCACTAGTCTGAAAGAAGACATGTTATGGAAACAAAATAGTCCAAAATCTCAAAATTGACCAATACCTGAAAAAACAATGGTTTTGACTATAGTGTTTACTGCTTATTAATTTACGGCTTATTAATAGTTAGTAAGACGTTTTTGTAGCATTTAAGTTTAGGTTTTGGTAGGATTAAGCAATGTAGAATATGGTAATGTAGAATAAGGTATTAATATGTGCTTTATAAGTACTAATAAACAACCAATATCCTCAGAATATGCATGCTAATAAGCAACTAGTTAATAGCGAGAATTGAACCCTAAAATAAAGTGTTACCCAGTGTACTTACCCACAAAAGTACTCAGTAATGTAAGGTAACTACATGGGTTATGTTAAGTTTTAGGGGTAGGTTCAGGGTTAGTACCTAGTTATTACCCAGTTATTGTCATTACTACAATAAGTACGTAGTATGTACATGCGAAACAGGACTGTAAAATAAAGTGTTTCCAAATCCACCCCATTGACTGTTCCTTTTGTGCAGGTGTAGGTAGAGGTTTGGAACAACATGAGGCTGAGTAAATAATGACATACATTGAATTTTTGGGTGAACTATTCCTTTAAGTTATAAATAAATCAATGAAATAGGCCTAATTGTGAAAAAAGCAGAATGTTCCATCAAGAGGAGCCAAACACACACACACACACAAAGGGCCAGGGTGGTTGCTCCGGAAACCTGGAGGACAGAAGAGCCACTAATGATGTGTCTTATTTAGGAAAAGGTGCAGGCAGAAGCTTATGGAGTATGACGGAGTGTGTGTGCCACAGCGGGGATGCTGATCTACCATGGCATTCAGCTTAAATGAGCTGGTGCATCCAGGAAACCTCAGCCACTTTACATAAAGAGCCTCTCAGTAATGCTCAAGCTAATACCAAGGGAATGCGCTTTAATTGGATAGAACACCCAGACATGCAATATACGCTCTCATAAATAACTTGTGTTTGATATTAGATCAAAATATCACACCGTGTGTGACACGCTCCGGAGTGCATGCGCCCTTATGTTTGAGTACTGCAGGTTTGGTGAAACAGATAAATTTGTTGTGTCCGCAGAATAATTCCACTTTGGCAAGCAGTTCTTGTTGTTTCACCCCCTCCTCCTCCTCCTCCTCTCTTTCCTTGTGTCTCTCTCTCGCTCTAGCGTTCGCTCGCTCTCACAATCTCTCTTTATCTTCTGGTAAGGGCTGGATCTGGTGAGATCATGAATCTTTTTGGCAGCAGAGAATTCTTTTCCAAGTTCTCTAAAAACTGAAAATAGCACTCTGTCCTAGTTCCTCTCGAACCTGAAAACCACATGCACTCTATGGGCGTTGTCTACAAAAGCCATCCAAGAAGCCACGCATATTATCTCCCTACTGCAGTACCGAGCTACGAGTTCCCGAGGAAAAAAAAAAAACTAATACAAACGGCGGCCTGGATGCAATATCTCTCGCAGACAATATCATTTCATATTACAATCGACAAATCCAAGGCGTAGTGAAGTGTTGCTATTTTTGCAGTGATCCTTGTCAACCCGTCACTGGTCTTCAATAGTAACACGTTCTTTCATGCACTGACTCTAATCTGAAGATAAAAGCGTGGTAAACATTTAAAAAAAAAAAAGCGAAAGGAAAGAGTGGGCTGAGTTTGTCACAAAGAGAGCGTTTAAAAGAACACCTGTCTCTTTTATTTTGATGAATAAATTTAAATATTCAGCTTTTACTTCTGCTGCCATCTGTCTGCTTATCCTTTCAGATACTAAAGATAGCAAAGGCACAGTTTGCCATATGGCGCACTTATTCAAGAATAAATGGCTGACGAAGACCAAACGTTAAATCGTCTGTGGCCAGTCAAACTGTTCTCCACGCCACTCGTAAATTGCATAATGACCTGGCATATAGTTTGACGGTATGTAAAAATGACAGCGTGCATGAATGACTTGTACTCAAATTATGCGGGTAAGTGGATGGAGGAAAATAAGCGTCGCTGGGTTTCGACGTAGAGGAGCAAAATGGCATTTTTCCAAACCACTGGCTGTTTCCATCTAAGCTGCTGGGTGGAGACAGGCATAGTCCGCACTGACGGTATGAGGTCAGCAGACACTTTACTGTCACTCAGAGCCATGTCACACGTCACTCATGTCTGACCAGGTATGTCCTGCCCACTCAGACACAATTGAAGCAGAAAATCAGCATCTGTCACTCTCATTCACTTTCACCTTCATCCAAATGCGAGCGCCTGTGCGTGCATGTGAGCATATGAATCTCTTTGACTGCCTGGAGTCACTTTGACTGTTTACCACACTAATATATATATTAGTATTATATATATATATTATCACTATATATATATTATATATATATTAGGGATGCAACAATACAGTTAGTCCATGGTTCAATACATACCTCGGTTTTTAACCACAGTTTTCGGTTCGGTTCTGATGGCTTGTCACATCAGTTTTTTGCTATTCTATTTTAAGCAACAGGAACAGCAAGAGGTTAAGGAGAAAAAATACAATTTTTTTTCTTTATTTTCTTTCTTTCTTTTACTTAAAAAAATTGAAAAACCTTACTTAAACTTAAAACTTTACTTAAAAAAAACCTTGTACACATTCCTAGTGTATTGTAAAATATAAAATAAATATATATAAAGATTTACACTGGCAGCTCAGAGCAGTACAGCAGCATTTAAGTGTGAAATTGAATGAATAAATGTAAAATTAAAACACTACATAGACTTCACTATAAAATTTACATTGATTCTTATTAAAGCTACTGTATTAAAGTTTTTCAGTCAAGAGCAGTGAGTGATTTTCTCTTTGTCTTTAGTTGTTGTATTAACATTAAAAGGATAGTTTGCTCAAAAATGAAAATTCTGTCATCGAGAAATGAATACAGGTTTGGAACAATATTAGAGTGAGTAAATAATGATATAATTTTAGAGGTGAACTGTCCCTTTAAGGACAGCGTGTTCACTATAGGCTGTGCTGCTGTCAATTTAAGACCTGTGCATCTAATATACAGACAAACGCCAATTTTACTTTCACTTTAGACATAACCGACTGTGTTTATGTAAACCTTGTGTTTATTTGACAGTATTAGCGAAGTAAGACGACTACTTAGTCCAGTAATCGCGTGTTTGACAGGCGTTTAGTGCGCGTGTGTTTAACCGGCAAGGCTGTAAAACACATGCAAATAATGAACTTTTTTGATTGTGAATAACCATAGTGTTCCGTGAGTATGACTCTACCACTAACGTGTGATGTGAATGCATGTCGCGTTGTTCAGAATTGGGATGGAGGCAAATTATAGAATTTGTAGAAAAATAATTAATTAAACGCAAAACCGAAAAAACGCAATTCACAAGGGCGTATTGAACCGTGAATGCTGTACCGAACGGTTCAATATTATATTGAGTATTGTGGCATCTCTAATATATATACACTGCCTGGCCAAAAAAACAAAGTCGCTGTTTGGATTTAAACAGGCAAATGCTTAAGAGTCTATGATTGCTCATAGACTGGAGTATGTATCTTTTCATTTTTTAAACAACTATGTAGGAAGAAACATGATGGTCATATTCCAGGATGAAAATGTCAAGATGCATCCATCAGGCTCAAATTGTGAAAGAATGGTTGGGAGGGAGCGTTAAGAATCCGAGCCCAGACATCTGAGTCCTTAAATTTAGTGAAAGTCTTTGGGATGTGCTGGACTCTTGCATTGTCAATACATGATCTTGACCAAAAATGTATGCACTTCTTGATGGAAATTACAGTGCAAAAAGATATTCTTCACGCTCCCTCCAAACCATTCTTTCACAATTTGAGCCTGATGCATCTTGACATTGTCATCCTGAAATATGACCATGGTGTGCCTTCCTACATGGTTGTTTAAGAAATGAAAAGCTACACACTCCATCAATTGGGGTTAGAAGAATTGTTGCCAAACATATAACCACAATAATCTAATATAGAAACACAATAATCACAACAATAATGATCCAATCATAGACTCTTCAACGTATATGTATATAAACTGAATATTTGCCCGGAAATGAGAATGATTTTCTTTCAGTGGAACAAAAAAAGGTGAATTTTTGAATAATATCCTGGCTGTTCTTTTCAATAATTCAAGTGAATGGGGACTGGGTCTGTGAAGCAGCAAAAGCAGTAAAACAACAAAAATTGTATCATGAAACTACTATTTTCTAAGTCTTCTGTGACTGAAATTTAAGTTGTAATACACTGATCTTCTCTTCTTCTGAAGCCTTGTACTACATACACTTCAGCCTTGCTATCACAGAAATAAATTACAAATATAAATAAAATAAAATATATTAAAATTCAATTGTTAATCAATTGTATTATTAATATTTCAGAATATTAAATTTTTTTGTATTATTGATCAAATGAATGCAGCCTTGGTGAGCATAAGAGACTTCTTTCAAAAACATTTAAAAAAATTTATACCAACCCCAAACTTTTGAACGATAGTTCAAGTCGAATAAACTATAAAAATGGCACATTGATGCTATGACTTTATTTGTTCTCTCATCACATGACCAAATGTCTATAGAGGTAATGACACCACTACAATGAAAAAGGTGATATTATACGGCTCAAAAACACTAGGGCCTGGTTTCACAGACAGAGCTTAAATTAGGACATTTGAAGGTGCACTTTGTACATTTTAGAGGCATCTAGCAAATTGCAACCGCCCACCGCTCCCCTTCTCTTTTGAAGCACATAGAGAAGGTACAGTGGCCGACACAGGACAAAGATGTTGTCTGAGACAGCAGAGCAGGGGCGCAGAAAACATTTTCAAAGTTGGGGGGGGGACAAACTTTAAGCAAAAGCCCAGATAGTAAGATCAAATTTCCAGATATTGGACCACCACTTCAGACTCACTGTCGGACCACCATCATATATTAAACTTGGCTGATCATTAATAGAATAATATTGATTATTATTAAAATACAAACTAAGTGAAATAAGAAGTACATATGAATAATCAAAACTTAGGGATGAGCAAAATGCCTGCAGAATGCCTTTTATGTGGGATGCCTCAACTTTCAACCTCGCACAATTCTACTTTGATAAATTTTGATTACGGGTGTGCGATGTATTGACAAAAATGACCTCAATATTTTCTAGGATGCTATCGATAACGATAATTAAACAATATCTTTCTGAGTGTGTTATTTGCTGGTACTTTGGCAGGTGTAGGACTGATGTGGACAGCTGACTCCTAAAGTTTTTGATATTCTTCATATTCTGTGTGGTTGGCAGTTCACAGCAGTGACAGAAATTATTTTTCCAATACGTTTCAATATATTTTTTACCTTTTTATGGGCCTTATTACCTTTTATAATTTTTTTAAACCTAGTTGTTTGCATGTATCATCTTTCGTCTCAATTTCATAATTTAATCAAATTTAATTATAATAATAAGACACAATAGGGCTGTAACCAATCAAATTAAATAAAAAAAATTAATCTCTGCAATGGAGAGGAAAAACAGAAGCTTCATCTGAAGTGGCATTTATATGCATTTAGACTGTTTAATGCAGCTCAGAGGTGACAAATGAATAATCTGCAGTTACAAATATATAAATAATGTTTTGACGTTTTAAAGAGAAAACGTTGAAAATTGATATTTGAAATTATTTAAAAAATGAAAAGATACTTTAAATGTGAATTAGCAAGTCACTGTTATTGAGGGAGTCATTGAGATTCAACCGATTCATTCAAATGGCTGAACGAAGCATTTGACTATCGTAATCTATCTTAGTCACCGAATCATTGATTCAATTGATTCATTCAAAAAGCTGATTCATTCAGTAAGGAAGCCCACCCCCCTGTGTTTTGCTCAGAGACGCAATTACAGTGCTGTGGCTTTATTTTGAACTATTTTTGTTGGCGAAATACAGCAAAAACAGGCAATATGGAGTCTAAAATGTAAGTCACTTAATATTAACTTACTGTTTAGTAAACTGTATAAAATCAATATCGCTTTTTTTTTTTTGCTGATGCCTGGAGAAAAACTGCACTCTTCGTGTGATATTTATTAACTATATTAAATTATATAAATACAGAGTAAATCGTAAAAGAGTGCACTGTAAATGCGTACACGCACTGTCTATCCTACGAGTGCATGCACTCTCTGGGTGTTTGTGAGGGATATGCTCGATAATGTCTGTTGTAGCTATTTAAGAACATTTATTTTGGTTTCATATTTTTGTTACCGTTTAGGGCTACAGTAAAAACATGGTGGCGCAAAATGGTGACTTCACAATAAAGGGACCCATGGTAGATAGAAATGGCTCATTCTAAGGTAATAAAAAAACCATAATGGTTCAATGGTACACCAATGAAAACATAGTTATGTATAGTATATTGCATTTCTGTCAATAGATCCTCATAAATATTACACACTGCACCTTTAAGTAGCTTTTAGAAATTATTAGAACAAATAATTTTGATGTGCATCTTGAGACACAACAATGGCACTGACATAAGATAATTGCTTTCAGTTAAAACAGCTCAAACATGCATTTTAGTCTGGGACAGTGGGACTAGGTTTAAGCCTTGTCTGTGAAACCAGGGGTAGAAAAAAAAAAAGCACACGATTTACATGGACCACTTTGATAATCATTTTGTGGAGATTTCTTGTTATTATTAAATGCCCAAAAATTCTAACTTTGTGCACCACAGAAGCAAGAAAGTCGCAAAGGTTTGAAACAAAACAGGTTGAGTTAAAGGATAATATTACATTTTGGGTGATTTATCCCTTTAACATGGTCACTCTGCCTGTTCTGCTATTGCAGACAGGTGCTCTCTGAAGGGTGTTTATATTCACCTCCTTTCTTTACTTCTCTCACACACATTCTCTATCCCCTTGTCAGTACTACTGTTCACACCTCTGTACCTCTCACTGCTGAGTTAGCGGTGATCGTCACCATTCTTCAATTGGACTGATGTGCTCATTAGACTGCCCACACGCTCACACACTATTTTGGCATTGAGAGTGTGAGAGTTCAGAAAGTGCTAATGATTTGGTCAAACCCCGGGGTATAATCACTTGGCTTTGACTCGTTTACAGTCATCATCCATTTCTCCTTCACTCCTGTCCTGCTTGGCGGCTTGCATGGCTGCCACAAATGGCTGTCCGTCCGCAAGGCATTTGGCCATGGGTTCGAACACCTGGCAAGCTTATCCTGAGCAGAAGAAATGTTTTTAATAGGCCATTACCCCTTAAAACGCGCCGTTATGGTGAGTGAAAGAATGCATACGAATGTTTTCTTTTTCTGTACAGTGCCTGTCTCACCATTCTTTACAGTTCTCGCTCTCCGTCTTGTTATTTCTCGCTCTCTCTCTCTCTGCATGAGCAAGTGGCTCAATGATTTGGGGTGAACGATGACTAATGATAATCCCCAGTGATGGTGATATGATGAGATTTAAATGAACTCTGTCACAAGTGTTTAGGGTCATAAGCAGAAACGGGGCATGGGGGGAGGGATGCCACTGTCTGTTTGAAAAATCAGGACATCAAGGCCCGCTCGTTAACATGGTCAATGATCCTAAGTTAATTCACTTTCAGAAAGGCAGTCTCTGGATAATGATATCCTCCCAGTCTACAGACAGGTTTATCAAAACATTCCGTTACATCACTGAACAGTCTCACCATTAATGTCAATACTGACATGCTTAATCTTGTCAGTGCCTAAATATAATTAACGGAAATGGAAGAGAACCCCCCCCGTTAATTATGGGGTAAAAATGGTACCGGATATCTGTAATGATTTCAACTGCTTTATGGATGGTTAGCGATGTAGGTACAGCTAATTTACCCTCCTACACAACACTGATTCATATAGTAAATACCTTTTATGCTGGCTTAGCAGTCATCAGTCCAACAAGCATCAAAAATGGCAGACGTAGCACTGCAGAGACTCCACCAGTCACACATTAGAATTAGCCTAGATATCCACCGCTAATCGCATCAAGACATTAAGGGCCTTTCATTTGCTCATAAACATTCCCTGCCATCCCTATGCCAAAAAGCCATATATCAGTCATGGATGCCTGATTAATTGTCATGCCAATATATGGAAATATATAATCTGTGATAATCTTAATTACAGGCATTATGTAAAGTGTTACATATCTTGGTCTTACGCAACTCCGGCAAGCTCATTTTAAGACGCATTTTCTGAAGACATCATTACTACCTACCACCTTTAATTCTCAAGCTAATATCCGAGCTGAAATGCGTGGAACGCGATGTTCCAAGTACACGAGAAGATAAATCATAACTACAGTCTACTGGGATTCTGATGCCATGCTTGCGCTCTGAGCTTCTGTGATTTTGCTGATCGATAACACATACTGAATGCACATATCAGTGCTGCATATTTACGTACATAGGGCACAGGGTTCACATGTACGCACGAGCATGCAAACTAAACTTAGTGTTGATACTTTCGATTCGGTGTGTATTTTATTAAAGAAATAGTTAGCCATGCCGGCATTTCAATTCTGTAATTTATTGACCCTCATGTCGTTCCAAAATCGATTTTCTGTCTTCAGTGAAACACAAATATTTCAACAATATTATTGATCCGACTGCATTGACACCTGAACTGAGCTGAACAATGACATCACAGTTTTCTCCAGAGCTGCTGTATAGATAAATGAACTAAACTAATAACTAATGGTTTTTACAACGGAAATGTATCAACACTGAACTCACTTAAGCTGGACGGGGACACTATTGTCTTCTGTGGTTCAGCCAAAACTAATTATTTTTGCATTATTTTCCTGTTTTCACTGTGTAGCTGCTTTGAAACAATCTGTATTATAAAAAGCGCTATATAAATAAAAGGTGACTTGACAAAAGCAGACATTTTTTAAAAATTTGCTGGATGTAATTTTCATGCAATTAAAAAATGATGGGGACAGGAGCTTTTAAGCTTCAAAAAGGACAAAGTATCATAAAATTATAGATTTGGAGGATATTTTTGTTCTATTTACTTTAGTATATTGAATATATCAGCCAGGATATGCTTTTATGAAACCAAAAACGACATGAGGGAGAGTAAATAATGACAGAGTTTTCATTTTTAGGTAAACTATCCGTTTAAAGAAAAGTGTGAACGTCGGGGCTTTGCAGCACTGTAGCTGAAGTCATATATAGACAGCAGCACGCATTGTACACTCCAGGGCTCAGCTGGAGAAATCATTACCTCACCTCGCTCGCAACGCATTTGCTGAGGCAGTCGTGCAACAGTCACGCCATGATGCCACCCCTGAGAGAGCTCGCTGATTCTTCTGGGAATCAAGTTTGTGATTACAGCAGGAGTGGGCGTAAAAAAAAACAAAAAAAAATAGAGCGAAAAAAAAAAAAAAAAAACATAACTCTTCGAAGCTCAGTGCCAAACACTTTCCTGTCCCCCTTGCCTCCACCTCCTCCACCTCCCACTCCTCCAGCACAGCATGTCATAGGAAATGCGGGTTCTATCAAATAACATCCTCTGAGCAAGCGTTGGTAGAGCCTTCTATTCTGAACATTATACAGATTTTATTCATGAGGGCGGTCTGAGGCGCTGGAACTTTCTAAAACAGACCAGCACTTTGAGTGTTGGAGGAGGCGTCGAACACTATGATTACCCTAATGATCATTCACAGGGCTCTTCGGGAGCACGATGCTTGGTGAATTTCTACTCTGGGGTTTGAGAGAGAATGAATGAACAGCAGGCATTCTCAGGAGAGTCTGTGTAGGTTTGAGCAAGTTCAAACAGTAGGGTCCAAAAGTCTGAGACCACAGTGAACATCTGGGATTTGTTTGATTTAAACCTGGAAATAAAGTTTAAACATTTGAACAAAACCAAATTATGACTCAAGATTCTAAAAACGATTACATTTGTCTCTCTTTGTACGGTCAGATGTTCTTTTAGCTCAGTGGATAATTCTCAAATCATGCTGGATAACACGATCATCAGGTTTGACACAAACTTCTGGAATTCATGTAGGTCATTGCTGTTGTGTTAAAGCGAAAGGAGTTTGAATACATATCAGATTTTCTTAGCACTTAGTACAAAATTTAAATGTAACTTAAATTGCTATGCTGGTAATATCATTTAAAATAAAAAAACAGATGCAGTTTCACCTGTGTTCTCAGACTTTGTGACCCATCTGTAAGTATTTGTTTGTTCGTGTAAGACTCACAATCTGAAGCTGCAGGTAGTCTCCCAGGCCGGAAGAGCTGTCCACCCTAACCAGCACTGCATCCTTCTGCTGGGTGCTAAAGCCGACAGCCAGGCGGTCAGCTCGTGTGCTCGGTCTGTCGTTGGGCGGCCATGTGTACACAATGAGCCCTCCATCACGTCCGAATATGTATGTGGTTCCCGCTGCAGAATGAGAAAGAGAAAGGAGCAGAATATTAAGTGTAGAACATCAAAGTAAGAGAGAAAACTATTTCCATTTTGCATGTGTGTGCGTGCGTGCACATGCACAGCTCTGCTCCATTACACAAAGCGCGGGAGTAACTTGATGAACCCATCAGAGTGCCAGACAGCCCCTGCTGGTCCCTGATTGGCTAAATTATAGCCCTTATGTGACCCTCGGTACGCTGATGTCACCAGGAACACCTGTGTCTGCCGAAGCATGTGCTAAACAGAGTCGCTCTTGCTACAACCACTCAACGCACGCAGCCCCCCATCCGAGCCCTGGGCTGATTGAGCTGATTACAGCCGCTCTCCTCACCCGCCAACACACCGGACAATCAATACAGCCTCACAACCCCCAGCCCAGCATCTACTTCTGCATGCATTTATTCTGCCAAAGGTGGGCAAACACGGCACGGACTAGACAGCTATTCCTGCTCAGCGAGACGCATGCTAATGCCTGATGGAGCTAATTACAGTGTCAGAAGCAGGTAGATTACTGTGAGCGGGGTCACTGTGATTCAACGCCTGCAGGAAGGTTTCTCGGGTAAATCGGCATAAATTTTAGCAGGGAGCGATAGAGAGAAATGGTACTAATGGAGTTGATCTCATTAAGTGGCGGACTGCGGCAGCTCTTTTGATCAGGCGTGACTTCAATAGCAAAACGGGCAAAAGCTCGTGGACGGTGGCAGGTGCAGTCGGGGTACTGTTCGCGGAGCAAAGAGCTCATCAACCTCAAGATAACAGCCTCGGGAGATGCGAGACGCACTTCAACACTCTTCTCTGAGGACTGCTGCGCTTCTGAGCTCCAGATGCAGATAAGACGGGGAAAAAGCCCAGAGGAAGCCGGAGCTCTCAGAAGAGCGAGAGGCCCCCCCGGTTAAAGTGCTGAGAGCAGTTTCAGAAGGGCTGGGTTATTTCCTGGCACGTTTATCTATTTGCAAAGCCGTGCTCATTAGCTCCACTCTCTGTGATTTTCACCAGCGGGCTCTCGTCAGCCCCCTTGACCGCATCTCAATGAGACTGTTTCACACCGTGTCAGCGAACGGCCTGACCCCCTCCAAAAACAACACCCTCGGGGCAGGCACATTCGCTGACACGGGTACACAAATGTTCAAAAGCGCGCACAGATTCACGCGCGAACTAACGCCCGGTTAGTGACGACTCCCTTGACGGGCTTGTTCGAAACGCAGGGAAATGAGCTCTGCTCATTAGCGGGCCTCAGATGGTTGAACTTCACACACACATATGCGCACAGGCCATCATAGATGTGAAGCGGATAGGGAGAGCGTTGAGATAGGGATGAGATTTAGGCTCTGTTGAAATCTGTTTCGTGCGAACCGCTACGGCTGCCTGCCTCATATCTGTCGCTCAGTATGACGGCAATTCGCAGCTGTGGGTGAGTGAATGGATTTGCCGGGAAGGGAAGCGTAAAGCTGTGCAGAGATTTACGGGCACAAATGGGCAATGCACAGTGCACTTTAAGTTAAAATCAGTGCAATCAACTTTTAAAAATACAAGATGACATCTGACTCATAAGTGTATTTAAAGGGACAGATCAACCTAAAAAAATCTATCATCATTTACTCACCCTCATGATGTTCCAAACTTGTAAGACTTCCTTCTGTGAAACACAAAAGATATTTTGAAGAATGTTTCACCTTATCTTGTCAATATAGTCTAAACAACCCCATTGACTTTCATTGTATATATAAACAAAGACAAAGTTCAAAATGTATTGATTTAGGGTGTCCTTGTTACAGAGTAAGTACACAAGTAAATGCTCATTTAAATCATTAGCAACATGTACTTACTAAAGGCCAAGAGTTGGGGTTTTGTTGAGGTTTAGTTGCTGGCAACTATGCATAATTTACTGTTATTAGTCAATTATAAAAAGGACACTGTAATATAAAGTATTCCCATATCTTTTGTGTTTCACTGAAGGGTCAATGAACATTGTCAAATAAACCCTAGACAGGGTGATCAGGACTATTTATTTTGTGGTAGGCTGACTGAACATTATCTGTTTATACTTGAGAAAAGAAAGTGAAAATTATTTATTGATTTGAGTTGAAAAGATTTGATTTTGTTCGAAGAAAGAGACTGCGCAGTCCTACGAGAGACAAAGCTCAACTCTGTTTAAATACCCACCGGATTCTTGGAGACGTGGCATAGCAACACAGGCTTGAGACACAAGATATGGTGCACAAGTGGGAAATATGGGTTTGAATCTGGCCCGCGTCAAGCCTTGATCCCGTTCTCCCCTTTTCTCTTGATAATTTTCTGCTGGATTCTGTGTTTGTGCAGTCGGCTCTTATCCCAAGTATTTGGGCGCTTCTCCAAGACACCCTCTTTTCTTTCTTTCTTTTTCTTTCTTTATTTTCTTATCTCCCTCAGCCTGACTTTTCACTCCCATCCCTGATGTGGTTAAGGAGCTTGCTGCCCTCCCTCTAACGGGGTTAAACCTCTTCTCTGAAGTCTATTTTCTGATGCTGTTAAATGAGGCAGGCTCTTTGTGCAAGCCAGACCATTAGCCCCTTAAATATGTTCCATCATCTCGGCTGGGTGGGCAGCTGGGTCTGGGTTTTAAAGAAGACCCTCGCTACCTAACAACCATGCGGGTCTTTCCACTCCACCGCCCTTCTAAGGTCAATCAGCAGGAACAAGCAAAGGAGAGAGGGCCGACTGCCGCCCCATAGAAGAGCTGTGTGTGAATGCTTGGGAGAGCTGTTCTAATGAGATAGATATTACCTGGCCCTCTGGAATCCCATCATAGCTGTAATCTCCTTTATGTGCTGGAGAAATTAAATTACGTACCAGCTTCTTCTTCTGCCAGGGTCTCAGAGCATCCCTCTCTACTTTTATTCACAAGCTAAAATACTAGTTTTGCTTAAAGGGTATTTCAGCCAAAAATGAAAATTCTGTCATCATTTATTAGCCCTCATGCTACAGGTTTGCAAAAAAATTATGATTAAATAATAATCACAAAGTCTCTTTATTTGGAAAAAAGCTGCTGAAGTTGAATGTTTCATGATTCATCAACCCTCATGTTGCTAGCATACAAGTTTGGAACAACGTGAGGGTGATTAAATGATGATAGAATTGTCATTTTTGAATGAAATATAAGACTCTCTAAGTCTATTTGAATAAGACTGCAATAGGTTCCCGTTAATGCATAGCACATGTGCTCTGATACATTGAGACACAGTGAGTTGGAATAAACATTGTGTAATTTCCCGATCCCCTCATCTACTTTCTTTTATTTCTACTAAACTAATCTTCAAAAAAATTTCATGCGTAAAAAGTTATGAGGATGGAACAATTCATATTTCATCATCTGATTTCTCAGATCCATGTTTAAATGTAAAATCAATGACATCCAATACCGTCATTGTCTTGGGGGCTTATAAGCAGCAAATCACACTGCTGAAAACACAATATTTATAAGCTGCGCTGAGCTGACTTTCCATCAATAAATGTTTCAGAAACACAAAACATTGTGCTCGTGTCTCGGAATGGGGAATGAATTGAGCTCCCACTCTATTCTGCTTCATGTCCCTAGATGCCTCTTTCCTGAGAACAGACGTATTGTGAGGGCCCTGGCAGTTTGGTCTAAAATTACAGTGCATTGTGTTGGGTTGCCCACCTCCTACTTGCATGCTAGAATGAGGAACATCAGTCAAACTCTGCAGGGTTGGAGTCATTCACCCAGTGGGCAAACACACACACACACACACAAACACGCAGTTCTGCATATCTAGAGTGTACACACAAACACACACGCACCCCACTGGTATGAAAATACTGTCAAAATAAACAGAAGGCAAAGTGAAGACCCCACATAGAGAAGTATACAAAAATCTAAAAGTAACACTTCAAACCACCAAAAATGAAATGACATGCTGTACTGTAACCTTCATGAGTTTCAAGAGCATTGCAAGTGACTTAAGTGTATTCAAACCTATAATCATCTGGAAAAAGGTTTACAGTAGGGGTGTCTCCTCCATATATATATATATATATATATATATATATATATATATATATATATATATATATATATATATATATATATATATATATATATATATATATATATATTCCTCTCAGACACGAGGAAAAATGAAGCGAGCACAGACCTTTTTATGTTAAAAGGCTAGAGTTACACCTTCATGACTATAAGTTCGCGTGTGCATTCGCAGCCTTATAATAATGTGTTTGTTTTGTGTAGACCTGTATACATATCTGATTTCTCATATAACATGCATTTGGTTAAGAATTAACACGGTTTAAAGCACGCCGGGGATCAACTCCAGCGCATACAGCTCAAACAGCAATGCATGGCTAATAATGACTATGTCATATTACATAAGATTATAAAGAGAACAATATTGTAATAAAACGTTGTGAATTATTTGGGTTTTGTTGCTGTGTTTCAGAGCGTTGCTCTAGTAAGAGAGCTTCCACAAAAGGAGTTACACATTCTGAATAGCACGTAACTTAGTTCAAGTTCACTTGTGCATTTGCATCATTTTGTGCAGATATAATTTGTAATATTATGTTTATTTTGTATATATCTGATCAATCTCATATAGGATGTGTTTCGTTAAATTAAATAACCCACTAGCAAAGAGCTTCAGTTTACCGGTGTTTATTCAGCGCTTCAGCTTCAGTGCACAGCTCAAACAGAAATGCACGATTAATAATAACTATATATGCAGCATAATTTGAGTGAGCTAAATTGAACAATTTACATATTTTCCAAATATCTTAACATACACTTTGTCCCCAGCAAAGGAAATTTCTATTTCTTAATTTAACATTACATTTTCAATGTGATTTTTGGACACCACTGTGTTTTTACAGGTATGTGGCATATTGTTTTCTGTGTGTTTTGCTAGCTCATCCACCTGGCAAGTTATGGACAGTTTTTTTTTGTTGTTCCATTATGCCGAAAATAATAGGTGTGTGTGTTTGTGTGTGTGGGTGAGAGTGAGTGTGTTGATGGTTTTTTATGTGAAGCAATTATAATGTTTACGTGAAATATGAGTCTATGACATTGTATTTGTTTATTAAACATTCAGTGCGAGCTGTGCTGCAACTACAAAACCGAGGCTTCTGCAATAATAAACAGGCAATTAAAAAGTAAATTACTGCAGCTCCAATTACCAGACTGACACCACAGAGCTCCACACCAACTGGGTAATTACAGGCAACAGCTCGAGCGGAACACTGGCCAACCTAAGAGCGTACGGATGTGTAGATGAATGTGTGTATCTTTGCATACGCGTGTGTGTATGATGCTGTTAAACTGGCCGTTATCATAAGCAGAAACTGCAAGGAAGAAACGTTCATAAATTTGACTGCGGTTTCTCTCTCCCTCACCAGGAATCAACTTAAGGCACAGGTTTCGAGACGAGACGTCATGTTTATGACGGGTCTGGCGCAGCGCATGGTTTTATTGTCTGCCCGTGAAGGAATCCTCCGGGTGACTGACAGAGACTCTCCGGTTACGAGAGTTTAGGCTCCATGGTGGGTGGGTGGCTGCCTCGGGACGCAGTCGAGAGCCTACACGGACAGCTCTAATACTGTTCAGTTCCTGCACGCCTCATGGGTTTGATTTTTACATGCATCATTGGCACTGTCAAAACATTTTCCTTTCCTTTCTTTAATACTCTCTTCAGTTTTTATTGTCAGACCTGAGGGGGCTGAATGAATCAGATCTAATAAAACAATAAAACCCATTGTAAAATGTAAAGTCTTCTGAATTATTTCATGTTTAGTGCAACGCAATTTAAGGACAGCCTGGCACAAACTGAATTTTCTACAAATTTGGAGAGCAGCCCATTATACAGCACATTACGACAATACAATTTACCTTTGAGGATATTCGCCGCAGCCGAGTCTATGCTGCTTTGCAAAATTATTCAAAACAATGAGGCCTGGCTGGAGAAAAACCAGCAGTTCATATGTGAAAAGAGACCACTGAAGAGTGAAAGAGGCAGGGGAGCACTGGGGTTTGTGGTCGTGGTAGAGCTCTGGTATTTCTCCTTCTGACCTTTCCAGGGCCAATTAGGGTAGAGCTGAGAATGAGCGGTCAGTGCTGTGCTGGCTGAAAGCCTGTCTGCTGTGGCACTTTAGTGGATGTTGTTTTGATTTGCTTTGTGTTTTTATAACGAGCTTTCGGCTCCTGAGCACCTCCAGGGGGTTTAGAAGACGATGAGGCTTAGGCTGAGGGTGTGTGAGCGTGTCCGTTCTCCTGTGAGTGTATACGTAATGTGGATCTGTGTGTATGATTTGCATTTTGTGTTTGCACAAAGAAAAGCCGAGAAAATAAAGTAAGGAATGAGTATTTAGGAATGAGAGAGGACAGAAGGAAGGAAAAACAGGAGGAAATGAAAGGAATGAAGGGAGGAAAAGGGGGAGAGAAGGAAAGAAGAAAACATTAAGAGGAAAGGAAAGAAGGAGGGGAAAAGTAAAGAAGCAAGGGAGGAGGAAAAACAGGAGAAACTGAAGGAGGCAAAATAGGAGGGAAGAAGGAAGGAAGGAAGGAAGGAAGGAAGGAAGGAAGGAAGGAAGGAAGGAAGGAAGGAAGGAAGGAAGGAAGGAAGGAAGGAAGGAAGGAAGGAAGGAAGGAAGGAAGGAAGGAAGGAAGGAAGGAAAAGGGGGAGAGAAGGAAAGAAGAAAACATTAAGAGGAAAGGAAAGAAGGAGGGGAAAAGTAAAGAAGCAAGGGAGGAGGAAAAACAGGAGAAACTGAAGGAGGCAAAATAGGAGGGAAGGAAGGAAGGAAGGAAGGAAGGAAGGATGGATGGATGGATGGATGGATGGATGGATGGATGGATGGATGGATGGATGGATGGATGGATGGATGGATGGATGGATGGATGGATGGATGGATGGATGGATGGATGGAAGGACAAATTAAGGAATTTAAGCAGAGGAGGAATTGGGGAAAGAAAGAAAGAAAGAAAGAAAGAAAGAAAGAAAGAAAGAAAGAAAGAAAGAAAGAAAGAAAGAAAGAAAGAAAGAAAGAAAGAAAGAAAGAAAGAAAGAAAGGAAAATAGGGAAGAAAGGAATGAAGGGAGGAAAAGGGGGAGGGAAGGAAAGAAGAAAAAATTAAGAGGAAAGGAAAGAAGGAGGGAAAAGTAAAGAAGCAAGGAAAGAGGAAAAACAGGAGAACTGAAGGAGGCAAAATAGGAGGGAGGTAGGGAGGGAGGGAGGGAGGGCAGAAGGAAGGAAGGAAGGAAGGAAGGAAGGAAGGAAGGAAGGAAGGAAGGAAGGAAGGAAGGAAGGAAGGAAGGAAGGAAGGAAGGAAGGAAGGAAGGAAGGAAGGAAGGAAGGAAGGAAGGAAGGAAGGAATGCAAGCAGAGAAGGAACTAGGGAAAGAAAGAAAGAAAGAAAGAAAGAAAGAAAGAAAGAAAGAAAGAAAGAAAGAAAGAAAGAAAGAAAGAAAGAAAGAAAGAAAGAAAAAGAGGGAAGAAAGGAATGAAGGGAGGAAAAGGGGGAGGGAAGGAAAGAAGATACAATTAAGAGTAAAAAATAATGAAGGAGGGGAAAAAATGAAAGAAGCAAGGGAGGAGGAAAAACAGGAGAAACAGAAAGTGGCAAAATAGGAAGAAGGAAGGAGAGACAGAAATGAAGGAATGTAAGCAGAGAAAGAAAGTAAGGAGCAAGAGAGGAAAATAAAGGAATTAATGGAAGAAATTAAGGAAGAGATGAGGAAAAGAGGAAAGAAATGAATGAAGGGAGAAAAATGGGGAGGGATGGAAAAAAGACAAAATTGAGAGGAAGGGAATGAAGGAGGGAAAAAAGGAAAGAAGCAAGGGAGGAGGAAAAACAGGAGAAACAGAAGGAGGCAAAATAGGAAGAGGGAAAGAAGGAAGGAAATTAAAGAAAAGAAAGAAAGTGTTGTGTCGACATTGAGGGATGAGTTCACAAATAACTCTTTTATTAGACTGAAGCATGTGTAATAATCGTTGCAGGTGTGTGTGTGTGTGTGTGTGTGTGTGTGTGTGTGTGTGTGTAATAATCTTTGCAGGTGTGTGTCAGTACGTCCAGTCTAAGCCTCCCTGAGCCCCATGTGTGAGCTACTGTCTCTCTGGAGGTTTGGCTTGACTGGGTTTAGATTACACACCCCAGCTATTGTTCCTTCTATCTCTCCCTCTCTTTCTCCAGATTCTCTTAGAAGAGTGTATAGCATTTAAAGAATCAATCACCTCTATACTATCAAGGGGATGATATGTCTCTCTCATATATAAACTTGCACACACACACACACACACACACACACACAATGCACCCACTATAGAGTGCAGCTTGCAGCCCTGTGCAGTCACTCATTGTCTCGCTGTGTTTGGAGATGCTGTATTGTTCCCGCTGGAATATCACTGCCAAGTGCATGTAGTCTCTGACCACTCTGCTCATCCCTTTGCCTCTTTTAATTCCCTCTATCTTCCTCTTAGTCAGGACAGCCTACGCTTTGAATTCTCAGCCTCTCAGAGTATCATATTTAACCAAGCACATCACCATTAACCAGCAAATCCACGCTATCCTTTCATTACAGCAATTCGGGCCTCTCAAACTATAGCTCTGACATAAAAGAGGGCAAAAAAGATAAATAGATAGAGGGAGATTACTCAGCCCCGTCAGCTCACTTACTCCAATCCTACTCAGATTTGCAGTGATGGAGAAGAGAGAGGCAGCATACTCGCACAGCTCGCAAACTCATTAATAGCCTTCGGAAACATATGCAGGCACACATACGCTCACACAAACATGTTTTTAAAGAATGAGGAGGAGTGATGTTTAACCTACACTGTTCGATTTTACACTATAAGTTGCATTTTTTTGTAGGTGTGAGAACGCAGCGTTCTTCTACTGTATAACTCCTAAATGTAGCTTCTGTTATATTTGTCAGTGTAACTCTGGGGGAAAACGGGAGAGATACAAGTGCAAGACTGCAGCAAAATGAGAGAAAAAAGGGGGATGGGTTTGACTTTAAAAACAATGTGCCGGAGCCCAGGGTAACTTCTGATAATTTGCCTCGCTTTCTGCTTTCCTTTTCAGTTCCCGGCCAATCATTTCGGTGGGAGAGAGGGCACATTTACTGGTGCACACAGACAAGGGCGCACGCACACACTTTTCTGCACTCCACATAACCTACTGTTAATGGTTTTTAAATGGTAATTTTGCTGCAACAACAGAACTCGTGCTGTTCTCAAACTCCTCGTCGCGGCATACTAAAACAGGGCTGGAAGCAGGTAGGGCTGGAGAGATTTGCCGTTCGGCTGAGAAGGTGTCCGCTGGTGCTGTAAATATAGCAGAGCAGACACATAGCTGGAAGCGGCTTTGGTTTTAGTTTATTATTATCAGAGCTCGTGAATTATGCTCAGCTGCGAACAATGATGCTGAAAATTCTCAGGCAAAAGAGGTCCGGAGGTTTGAGAGGTTTAGATTAGCTTGGCCGGAAGGGGGGCGGAGGCAGAAGCAATGGACCCTGATGCGCTGCCTCGCTGCCTGGGGGGACGCATACGAGCAGCGGGGCTCTGTGATCTCAGCACACCCTGCCATTAGAGACGCCAGCTGTGTCACACACACACACACACACACACACGGAGAAAAGAAGAATATGACAAAGACAGAAGGAAAGAGTGATAGGGAGAGGGGCAAGGAGGTAGAGAAGAAAAACTAAGAGCCTTTCAGAAAGGATGATAAATGACTCGTCTCACTTCACAAGCTTCCGCTCACTTCCTCCTGCCTCTATTCAATAGTGTGTGTTTTTTTATCAAAGCATAATCTGTGAGGATAATGCTGAGAGGCAGCCAGGTCTCGTTATATAAGTGCAGTGGATCACATACTGACAGCTCAAGCCCCTCTGCACACACAGCGTGGAAATCGCTCTGATAGTTTTAAACAGCCGGCCGCAACGAGACATTACAACACAAACTGGGGGGGAAATCTGGTGCAATAAAGCAGAAGGTGTTCAATTTACACTGTATACCGGTCTCAGGAGCAGTGGCCAGTGGGATTTAACGGCAATGTAGAGGTAATAGAGTTTCTAAGGAAGTGTGTGTGTGTGTGTGCGTGTGCGTGTGTGTGTGTGTGTGTGGGGGGGGGGGGGGGGGGGGGGTGCACCAGTGTAGAAATCGCTGGATGGCCCTGGGGTCTTACAGTCGCATAAAAGCCTGCCCCTTCTAGACCTAATACATTCAATTTAGCTGGTTCGCTGAATTAAATCCACACACACACAACATGGTACGGTGACCACGATGTAATTTGAATATAATTCCATCATGTCAAAGGTCAGCTTGAGTCAGCGTGAATGGATGTGGCCTTTCAAACAGGAGAGGTTAAGGATGTGGCCCCCGTGCTTATATAAACACAGCCCCCTCAATGGCCCCTAGAAATTACAAAGAGACACATGTATTCGAGCGCAGTCAGCGTAACTGGAGGCTCAATCGCTAAGTGATTGTGGTGCAGCCAACATTATGCTCTCAACATTTGTACTCTGCATAATGCATCTGCATAATGTTCACAAACACCTCTTAAAGATCGCATTTGCATCCTGACCACATAATTGCGCAAGTACACTCATAGACCTCCGACAATTACCATGAGATTGCAAGAGCATGATATTGTTTCTTATGCAGAAATCTCGACACACAGAAAGCAGAAGCTCTAGGAATGAAAGGTTACCGAATGGCACAGCGGTGAGAGGGTGAATGTGGCAGTCGAATAAGGTACGCACCATGTCCTGCCCGCAGGGGGGCGTGAGATCTGGCGGCAGGCACGAGGTGATGAGGCATATGTTGAGGGACATACAGCTCCCCAGGCCCCTCTGCCAGAGCCAGGGCTGACCCCAGAGTCAGCGGTGGCAGCCAGAGAGCCAGGCGCAGGTTGACGCGGAGCAGGATGGAAGCAAGACCACCAGGAGCCCCGCCGGGCCACAGACGCAGCATGCTACCGGAGCGCAAGGACTTTAAAGGGGGGCGTCCTCAAACCACCTGGCGACCCATGTCCTGCTCAAGCCTCGGATCCTGACCATGCAACAGCCCAATCACTGATGGAGAGGCAGAACATCAGCATGTGCTGAATCCACATGGAGAGGGAACTTCCACAGAGTTCTCCGGGGTATGGATTCGGAAAAAAAAAGAGCAGCACAGAAGAGGTAAACTTCAGATAATGATCCTGGATTAAATTCCTCTCCTGGTGGTATTCAAAAACACAAAATCCTTCAGGAGAAGAAGAAAAGAAACCACGGAATCCGATCCAGTACTCCAGTAAGGTAGTGGTGTATTGGAAAAGAGGGAGAAAAGAGCGAGCAGCCTTTGTTACAGACCTCCCAGCAGTCCTGGACTATTCCAGTGCACTCTATCGCCTGAATCCCAGCTGTATCCCATGAAGACAAGGCTGCATCCCTCGTTATCCCCGTTGAGAGAACAGGAGAGGAGCGGGGAGACTACCAGAAGCGATGGCACACACAAGACGAGATCGCCGCTGCAGCATTTAACTCAATACAGAGTGCCTCTCCCCCTCCCCAAACGACAAACACACTCTCTCACACACACCACACAAGAGCTGCTGCTGGCTGGCTGGCTGGCTGGCTGGCTGGCTGAGACCGCACTGCCTCAGAGGAAACATTAGAAGACACACCAAAGGAGAACAGAAAGAGAGAACCAAGACAGGGCAAGAGTGGTCAAGTGCTCCTCATGTGAAAAGGGCGGTCAGAGTTTCTGAAAATGTCAGCATGAAGAAAGTCCTTCCTCTTCTCGCACTTCTCACAGCGCCTCTGTAGTGGAAGCGTTCCTAAGCAGCATGCTTAGAGGAAAAGACTCTCTGAATGTAGAGAAGGGGAAACAGAAAACGGTGAGGCTTGGCTGAGTTTTCCTCCCCCTCTTTTTCTCTCTCCCTCCCCCTCGTTCATCAGGGAGGCGCGTGCAGCTGTGGAAGGGGGGGATCTCGTGTCTCGTCCTCCTAATCGTTCGTTCTCTCTTCCTGTCTTCGTTTCTCCTTGACAAAGGGGTGGCTCGAAGAGAGTCCAGCAAGAATTCAGAGAGTGTGGGCTCCCTCTCCCTTCACAAACTAGTCAAACCTGGATATACTCCTCCCTCTTCGGCCATTGTGTAGCCAAATGAGTTCTCTCACTGGCAGGACAGTCATTGGGTGCGTTTCAGCACCACGGACAGCGCCTGGCTTCATTCAATAGCAGTCTTTCCTTACTTGCAAGATGCAACAATAGCTGCAAGGCTTAAGATATGGTTTTATAGTTTGACGTTTTGTTTTCAATTCAACTAACACAATGGTTCTCACCTGATTTTGCTGCTTAACCCAAATTTGGTGGCGAAATTGATTAATTTTACAGTTTTTGAAAATGAGGGCAAGTCAGGCAACCTGATCGTGTTACCATCTGTCTCATTTGTGTAGTTGGTACCAAGAGACATGTATAATAAGTCAAAATACTGCTTAGATGGAAGCCTAGATTTTGACGTCAACACGTTTACTTAAAGGTACAGTTAACACAAATATATATAAATTCTGACATCATTAATTCACCCTGATATAATTCCAGACCTGTATGACTTTATTTCTTCTGTGGAACACAAAGTAAGATATTTAGCTTTAAGATATTAGCGTGAGAGCGCAATCCCAAAAAAGCGCTGATGGGAGTTGAAAGTTCTACGCATGATCTACTGACGACATGCAAATTAAAGAACACAGACGCAGCCGGATCTTTTCCATAATGATAAACGCGATCCACCAAGAGAAGCGCAAATTAGCACCTGTTTTTGGGCGGTAAATAACGGGACAAATACCAGTAAATTGACTAACAGAAATCTTAGTAAATCACCTTGCATGATTCATTTAAATACTCTCCTCCCATAAATTTTGCATCTGAAAGGGAAACTCCTACAAATGCATATGCAATAAGGTCAGCCGCAAAAATGACCCTGACAACACCTTTTCAACGTTTTTAATAAATCCTGACGGTAGCTTTTTAAGGCCAAAAGAGGTTTTACTCTGGCGCAAGCTGTTAGTAAATCTGGCACTTAATCTCTTTTTGTCCATACAATTAAAGTCAACGGAGTACAAAACAATGTTGAACCCCACTGGCTTCCATTGTATGGACAAAAACCAGAAAAACATTTTCTTCGTGTGCCATCGAAGAAAAAAAAAAAATCACGCAGGTTTGGAATGACTTATTGCCTTTATCGACAATCATATGGTTAGCATTTAGCGACCGGTCACAATCCGGTAGTTGAGAACCACTGGTCTGTTCTACTGGAAAGTGGAATGGTGGTGTGCAAATGAGCCGTGTCTTCAGTCAAAACCCCTAAATCTCTGTTTTGTTAGTGTGAGTTTTTCACTAACAAATGAAACAAAAGAAAAGAACATACAAAATGATTATCTATGGTGACTGTGCCAGTTTCACCCTCTCCCTAATGCGCACCCCATGTTGTGCGTGTGTGGGTTATGGGAGGAAGTCTGCAGGTGTGCTTCTCCATAGAGACTGCAGTTGGAGTGTGAAGAAAGACGCTCTAAAAGTGACACTGGTGTCATCTCCTCTCTCACAAGGAGATTGGTGCTTCTCCCTCCTCTCAGCTTTGAGCATCGTTAGCACTGTATAATTAAAGTTGACAAAGCCGGGTGATCAGAGCCGCCTCGCCAGGGGCTCAAAGACAGACTCCAGAAGGAACCGAATCTGCTCTATTTGGAAGACAATTTTATCACTGTGACTTTAGCAATACCCAGTGTTGTACATAATGAAACATCACATCACAGCTCCGGAGGTCTACGAAATTATTTGGAAACCAGTCTGCTGCATTCATAGTGAGCTAATTGTTTTCTGAGATATTAAAAGAATGCGAGAACCCCTTCTGCAAAATGAGCATGTGCTTCAGTTTCTGTTTACAAGGCTGCCACCTAACGGTGAAGGCTGGGTGTCGCTTTGAGCAGAGGACCCTCGCCATTCTCCGGCAGTCACATGTTTGAGCCAATCCATTTCTTTTTTCAGCTGACCTCAAAAGCAGATTCAAAGGAAGTAGAGCATGTTTTAATACTGGTGCTTCCATTCTGCGGAGGAAAAAAGGTTTCAAGTATTTTAAACAGTAGGGGAGACATAAGTGGAAAGGTCTGTTTTTCCGTCCTCTCGTTTCGCCCCAGCTTTTGTGTTGAATTGTATTATGTTCTGTTGTTCTGCCCTGTTTTTGTTTGTTTTTTTAAGAAAGGAGGAATGATTCACAACGTGAAAAGAGAACAAATAAATAGTAAACCGCACAATCATATTCCTCATCCATTGACTACAGGAAGCATGCATCAACCCCCACCCATGATGCTCCAGTAACCGATTGGATGTTGTTTATTAAGAAACAAGATCTTCGATAAGCAAAAAGCTAATTAAAAATGAAGCACGTCTTTAAACACATATTGTTCGGTAAGAGAACAGGCGAGCACATTGCCATCATAAATAGTGCGATTCATCAGATTTAATATCACATTTCTCGTCACGTTTTTCTCTATAGCTGTGGTCATTTTTTAATCACGTAATTCATCCATCTATTATCTGCGCTCTGCGTCATTAATAGCATTCACACTGAGCAAATCAGTTTTGCTTTCAGTGAAGAACTTGCAATTCCTCCTGGCTAGTTACAGTTTTCTGAAGTGCTCTTTGATAACCAGCTCATACCAAACTGCTCATGTCGATAGTAGACATACAAATCTGAAATTCAATGTCCATGCTTGATGAGACTAATGGAAAAATGCTCCGACCCAACGCTCAAAATGAACTTCTGCCACAAATGCCAGTGAAGAAGTAATGTAGAAAATATCCCAGCCTAATGTTACAGGCCATGGAAAAAATATTATTATTCACAATTAAATATTCCTACATTTGTCATTATGAAAAGTAGATTTCGTTTTTTTCCGCTTTAAAAAAAAAAATTAAGAGAAAATTACGAGCCTAAAATTTCCTACAGTTCAGTCCAGTCCAGTTTTTTTATGAGTATGAATAATTAATAATTAAAATGTGCATACATTTGTCACATTGAAAACGAGATTAAAATTAGTTTTTTTCCTTGCATAAATATAGAAATTAAGAAAACTTTACCAGCCTAAAAAATATTTCTTATGAAATGATACAATTATAATGATATGAAATTATATAATTATACTTATGGAATCATATATTTGTGTTATTTATAATAAAACATTAATGTTATTAATCAAAAATATAAATAATATTATCAATCTCTCAGTGAAAACCAACAGATTACAATTTTGTTACTCATATTTTTATTTTGGTGACTTTTCTACACGTTTGTATAAAAATATTTAATTGAACCATATTTTATTTACATATAAAAAGTCACTGGTCAGTAACTTTCCATTTTTACTCACATTTGGTGCATGGCAAGTGTTAATTCTGGAACCTGCACCCTCCCCTGCAGAGCCTTGGAGTGTATTGATCAGTGTGCACACGTGTGTGTGTGTGTGTGTGTGTGTGTGTGTGTGTGTGTGTGTGTGTGTGTGTGTGTGTGTGTGTGTGTGTGTGTGTGTGTGTGTGTGTGTGTGTGTGTGTGTGTGTGTGTGTGTGTGTGTGTGTGTGTGTGTGTGTGTGTGTGTGTGTGTGCGCGTGTGTGTGTGAGAGAGAGAGAGAGGGAGAGCTTGCATTGTGAGCCTCAAACCCAGGCTTTACTCTCTGCCACTATGCTCAGACAAAGCCTCTTTCTCTTTGCACTGCCTTCACGGCCTGATGGTCACTGGGCTTGAATGGGCTTATACACATCTAAATGAGCCAGTGTATATGTGTGCGCATGGGCATAAGACCGTGTAGGGACATTAATATTGTGTACAGTTCCTTGCACAAATAAGTGCACAGTAAAATATGGATTCAGCCTGTAATCATTAACCCATGGGCTTACATACAATAACAAATGTGAAGTGTGAAAATCCACCAATGTATTCCATTTATCAAACTGAATATCACTGTATATATGGGGGGGGGGGATGAAAGCGACCCTATCTTCTTCTCCCGTTCTCATTTAAAAACACACACTAAATAGATTCCAGCGAGGTGTGGGGATGCGGATGATGTAATGCAAGCCGTCTATGTGGTTTCTTCCTCCTGAACAAAGGCGGGCTCTTATCAGTTTGGCAAACCCGCAGAATGGATTAGCTGTGCATGGCTTGAGCCTGTAATAGATCTTCTCCGTAAACCATCTCAAGGACTTTCACTCTGCCTCCGATTCCTGGCACTCAGCACTTTCACAGGCAACGAGCACTGGGGCTTTTCACACCAAATTCAGTCAATGCTCTTCTTGCGATACAGCTCAATATTACAAACCCATTCATAAATGCCCACACACACAAATCCAAGAACACTTGTTTCCTCTAGCTATAATTCATATCCATGAATCTAATAAGCCTGTTTTTTGTCACCGTAGTATATTGTGATATGTAACGCTGCAGATTCCAGCTATGCACTGTCCACTAACTCCCTCTAGTGGTGTAGCAGAAGACTGCACTATTTTGGCAGTGTGCATGCAAGCACAAAATGACTATTTTCAGAAAGGAATACTAGGTTATTTACTGAAGGTTATAGACTGTATAATGCTTACATTTCTTTAAAATTAGTCAATGAAACAGTCTTTAGTACCAACATTGTCACATAATGTCACCCATGTTGCATCTTGAATAAGTTATCATCTTGAAATAAAAAAAGGATTTGACATTTTTAACTCAATCATGTTTAAAAACGTCTTTTTTTTATTGAGGGATACCGTTTTCTGCGCAGTATGATCAGTACATATATTATGGTTGATATAAATTGTCCTGTATACATAAAACAGGATGAACTTTTATATTTGCTAATGTGTATAATGGCTGCAATAATTTCAAATTAACACTGGTTGTGAAAAATAAACCATCGTTAATATCAGCCATGATTTTATCTTAAAAGCAAAATAAATAACCATTTATATGGAACACATTTTATCAATGCAAAATAACTGTTTTTCTGAGGTGATAACTGGACTTACTCTCATGTAGCATATTACTTTTTAAAATGTTTATTGTTCAAAACACATAAACGTACCAATTGCACAGTACGGTACTGGGATTATGTGGTGTATTCTGTGTAGTATGCAGTACGCTAGTATTCTGTTCTGAAAATAGACATTTTCTAAGGGTCACTGAGATTCCATTTTAATTCGATGTGACATGTCACATCTGATGCATCAGTGGAATCTCATATCTTTTGATCTCAGTCTTTGTAGTAAGTAGTGCATGAGGTTTGAATATAAATTGGTCTGTGTTTATTTTTCACAGTTTACATATTCAATACCATTTTCTGAAAATACAATAGCTATAAAAATGGCTGATGTTTTAAGAATACCATAAATAATAGCTGCACAAGTGCTCTCACCCACTGACAAACCAATTTGGGTGGTTCTGGATCAGTGCGTTGGGTTTTTCTACAGTAGTTGAAAAGCAGGAGAGGTGATAGACTCACGGTCATTGCAGAGCGGCCCTCCAAATGATGTCATGCTGCAGTCGCAACTGAAGCCCTCCCACTGCTGCAGACACACGCCCTGATTGGAGCAGGAATCCTCTTGACAGGTAGTGCTGGGGCCTGAAGAGACCGTTGACAGAGTAGAGAGAGAAAGAGAGAGAGAGAGAGAGAAACAAACAGACAAAAAGAAAAAGAGAAGGGTATATAAATGAACAGCCCCTTCACAACATAAAATCCAGACTAGAGAAAGGCTTTTATTGCAGCAGAAACAGCCACACAGAACCGTCCCATCTGCTCATTCCCCACAGATGAAAAAAACAACTACAAGTGAGGACAAAATCTTCTGTTTTAAAACTCTTTAGGGATCTGAATTGGGTGGAGAAAATACAACCTAAATATATTCCAAATGCGCACAAATGTGTTACATTCAAATATTACTTCTGTAAAAGAAAAACATATAAATCTTTTCCATTTCAGTGTGATTACATATCCATAATTAGTGTGCTTATTTTTAGCTAACTTTCTGTCATTATCTTTGAATAAAGTCCTGTACAAAACAGAGCTTATAAGGTACACTCAGTCATTTTTTTAAGTGTTGCACATGCTCCAAAATGAGTATGTACTGCATTTGATGAAATTACTTCATGGTGTTAAAAAGTACATTCTAAAATGATGCATATGTTTAGTATTAATACAATCCGGTATGTTGACAATGACATATGACGTTGGCTGTGTCGCTGTTCCCTGCCATTTATGAATATGATACAATAATAAAGTGTCCACTAGATGCACACCGGGCAGTTTCATGAATACTATCGGACATACTACTCATTTGACATACTGCCTTTTGCAAAATACTGTATATTAGTGGGGAAGTAGTCATATTTAGATGCCCTTTTGGACTTATACTGACACCTAGTGGTTTAGATGTACACTACCGTGTAAACATTTGGGGTCAGTACGTGTAAAAAAAAAAAAACTAAAAAAAAAACTTCTTATGCTCACCAAGGCTGCATTTAATACATTTTTTAATTAAAAACTGAAATATTACAATTATTTTATGTTTTAATGCATTTCAAAAGGTAATTTATTCCTGTGATGGCAAAGCTCAATTTTCAGCATCACCTGATCCTTTAGAAATCATTCTAATATGCTGATTTTGTACTCAAGACATATTTCTTATCATTATCATCATATTATCAACATTGAAAACAGTTGTGCTGCTTAAAATGTTGCTGGGAACTGTAATTTACTTTTCCAGGTTTCTTTGATGAATAGAATATTAAATAGATCAGCATTTATTTGAAAATCGAAATCTATACACATCTTTACTGTCACTTTTGATCAATTTAATCTATCCTGGCTGAATTTTAATATTAATTTCTTAAAATAAAAAAAACTACTATTTAGTTACTGACCCCAAATTTTGAAAGGTACTTTAGCATTACACAAAAAAAAAAAAATATATATACAAATATATATATATCTGTAGTAAATGTAATTTGCAGTCAGTCATGATTAATTTATTCCACAAGTAAAAGTATATAATAATTGGGAGGTTACCAAGATAAATCGATCTCAACATGTCCGCCCCCGTGAGGATTTTATTCGACCGATATGACTGGAGTCTTCATCTCATGTGAGTGTACATGGTTTTCATTTCTTCAAGTGTAAAACTTTTTAACAAAGGTTTAAAAAAAAAAAATCACTGAGTGCGCCTTTAATCGGTCTTATTACTCAAGAAGACATTAAATGTGGACAGGTGACTTGATTTTAAAGTGCAATCCAAGCATTGTACCAGAGGCTGTGACAGAGTAGCATTGGCGGTAATGTGCAGTGTATTGGCTGCAGTAATAATACAGGCCCCTGTGTGATAATAACATCTGCTCCAAGTATTGCTGAGGTGAGTTTAAAGCAGCAGCACTCCCTAGGGACTCGGGGCTGTAAGATAAATGGGGGCCGTCTGGAACAGCTCATTTTGTGTTCGGTCTAGAGAAGCGAAGCGACGGGGCGACGGGCCAGGCATATTACAGCCTGCGGAAACACTTCTGTTCTCATTTCTCTCATTACTTCAGCCGGCATGTAAAACAGGCCCCTGGCCCTCAGACGCTCCCTCCTCTCCATCACTCAGCCATTTGGCCAATCAGTCGCACATTTGCAGCTTGGCCACTTGACTCGGAAGTGAAGCGAGTCTGGCAGGGAGAAGGAGGAGGAGAGAGAGAGAGAAACACTACGACAGCCGCCGGTGCGATCCAGATGAGCGCCGCTCCTCCTGTCTTACCTGATCTGTCTGAGCGAAGCTCATTTAAAGTCTCGGGCAGAGAAACAGAGGGTTGGCTCGTTCCCCCGACGAGATTCTCTCAAAGCAAGTGGTATATATCTGAGCGGAGTAATCTGGCTTCGAACTCACGGGAGAGATTCCCTAACCACTTGGGAAATTCCACCTAGTTTTAAGGCCCTTATCGGGAGTAAAGGCTACAGACTATTTCCGTCGCATTTTTGTGTGGAAGGAGTTGAGACTGCATGCAGTGGGTGGGGGGGTGGGGGGGGGGGGGGGGCACTGTCGGAAGAGGGAAGGGGGGACGCATGCCTCCAGTAAACAACAGAACAGATGTACGCTCCAATGAAAAGAGAAGTGATGGGTAAGTGAGGGAAAACTATGACACAGGACACTCTGAGACATTTTAAGACCGGGGGGCTGTAAATACAAGGTGTGCGGACGGTGCTTGTATTCACGGTGATGGAGTTACTAGACCGGCTGCTGGGCAAACGTGATCTACGACATCAGACGGTCACACTGGAGGAAGGGAGGAGGGGGCATCGGTTAAGACACACATATTGCTATCTACCTTGCAAGTCAGCTTTCAGCAATGCAACTTTTGTCAGCCAAACGAAAAAGAAAAACAAAACAAAAAATATAAGATGTTAGTAGAGGCACTGGAATGTCTGTGATTATAACAAATTAAGTTGTTAAAATGTAAGGGAACAGAGAGAAGAAATAAAGACGAAAGTAGACAGAGACTCAGGGAAGAAGAGAGGTGACAAAAAAAAAAAAAGTAAATCAGGAACAGACATAATAAATATCAGTAAACGTAGGTTTGGTTTGAACAGAAGGACATTTTTTCAGCCATGAACATTCCCTAAATGTGATTCAAAATGTATTTATTTATTTATTTTTACAAAAAATGTATATATGTATTCATAATCAAAGGTTTATATGCATTTATTTTTATTGTTTATTTTTTTATTTTTTTACAGTTGAATAACCTGATAGATATATCAGTAAAGATTACGGTATCGTAAAAAAAAAGTTTCTCAAAGTTTGCGTTATCAGGCCGCCAAAATGCCATTGTCATGTAAATTAAACTTTTTATTTTTTCAGTTGAAAACGTGAAAGCGGACCCTAAGTTAATAACTAATGATTTTGAATTTGGAAATGTATCCATTAAAAACTTACTTAAGCTGGACAATAACAATTTTCTAGAGTTGCTGTGCAGCCAAAACAATCTTTGTTGAACTCATTTCCTGTTATCACTGTAAAGCTGCTTTGAAACAGTCTCTATTGTAAAAAGCGCTATATAAATGAAGGTGACTTGACTAGATATAAACACTATGTGTGTGAGTATTTTGTCATATTTTGCAGACTAAATTGCTGAAAAATGTTCCTGGAAATGTAACAAATAATGTTAGTCAGTAGTTAAGATTTATGTATAAGATGTATTTAATTCGATTTATTTGAAAATAATAGCAGTCTATGGTAAGCCACCATTTAGATATGTGTTTATGCAAATGTGTTTATTATAGTATTGTTATATCTATTATGTCTCTTTGCTCACCAAAGTGGGATTTGTTTGATCAAAAATGCAGTAAAACTGAAATATTCTTACAATTTAAATGAATTGTTTTCTATTTGAATATGTTTTAAATTTCATTTTATTTTTGTGATGTCAAAGCTGAATTCTTCAGTGTCACATGATCCTTCAGAAATCATTCTAATATGCTGGTGTTCAAGAACTATTTCTTATTATTATCAATGATGAAAACAGTTGTGCTGCATAATATTTTAATAATTACAGGCAGGATTCTCTGATGAATTGAAAGTTGATAGAAGCCTAAAAACTTTCAAAAAGCACAATATCTCTATCAATACATCTAATGATTATTATTATGAACCCATTCAATTCATCTTTTAAGGACAGAAAGCAAAACAGACGATTTTTGCTAGCTTCTCACAGCCGTCCAATGAGCCATTCTGTTATGTTAGTACGACTGATGCTTCGCTTTTATATCTTTCTGAACTTTGATGAAAAAAGGATTACTGTTAACTTTGGTAGGCCTAATTAATATGCTACTAACAAACTGGCAGCAACCAGTCTCTTTCATCTCATATAGCTTCATCCCAGTTATAGATTAGGAAAAACTCAAGGTCTCTTGGCATTGATAGGGACATGTCCGTATCTTTCCCCCCTAATCTACACCCATTTCCAACAAAGAACAGAGAAGCCTGAAACCCGTTAAAACTGGCCCAGCATGAAGAAAGCACAAAACAGATAGTGAAGAGAACAAGAAGCAGAGAGGATTAACAGGAGTGCATGAGATGAGACAAGGATTGGAGATTGCAGTCATCAAGGGAAGGACCGCATTAAGACGAATTTGTGTCTGTGCCATTCATACCGTTTTCCTCACCTTCGCATCCTCTCTCCACCTGGCCGGCGTTGGACAGTGCGTCTGACAGCAGGTCTGGCAAACGGCCGTTCAGGTCCACAGATGCCAAGCAGCCCTGGAAGCCCTCTTTGGAATGCACCAGCTTTGGCAAGTCCTTATACATCTCTTTGGCCACACCTCCCACAAACAAATCACCTGTAGAGACAGGAAATATTATGCTCTGACTGACAATGTCTTTTCATTTCAACTATCAGGGGAGCATGTTATGTAAATACCCATAGAAATGGTACACCACTCCCCCCTGCTGGTCCATTTGTTTATTGCACAATATACACAACATGTGAATACAACTTGGCACTAAGTTAAAGAACACATATACAATACCGTTCAACGCTTTTATTCAGTAACGCTGAAGATTGGATCAATGGCTGCTGAAGCCTTGGTGAGCATAAGAGACTTCTTGAAAAAATCTTACAGATCCCAAACTTTTGAACGGTAGTGTACACCCAAAATAAAATTAAATAAATAGGATGACCAGACGTCCCGTTTTTCCCGGGACAGTCCCATATTTTCTATGAAAAAAATCACGCTTTGTCCCGTTTTTCTTTTTTCTTAAATTGTCTTTGCTAGGTGATCATATAAAAGCAAGTAGTAGTCTTCTGTCACGCGAGAAAAGCCTAATCAAAGGTAGCCAAACTCGTCATAGTATATTTTAGAGAACAAAATTATCATCCAATCACAATTCATTAACGATTAAATTGCAGTAAGTGAAGGCAGGATATTAGGAAGCGCGGAGGAGATCAAACACGAAGAAGCGCATGTGTACATTTAACAAGGATCTTCAAAAAGAGTTTATCAAGTTGTGTGCAGTAAGTTGTGAAAAAAGAACTCGATGTGGTATCGCGTTGGATGAGACACATCAGAAGCGCTCTCTCAGACACAATCCTGAATTCAGTTCTCTTTACGCCTCAATGGTCAAATACAGACACATTTGTCAAAATGCCCATCATGTGGAGTATCACACAAGTAAATATGGTTGGTTATGGCTTAAGTCAGTGTTTCTCAAACTTTTTCTGCCATTCCACACTTTGGAGGTAGAACTGTCCCCGATCGCCGTCACAAAATGGTAATTAGGCTTTAAGTTTACCTGTTAATATTTATTTTATTAACATCACATTTTTAACCTTTTCATGCGTATGTTTAAAATATTGTAGCTGACCCCCCCAGAGTGAGTTTTTTTTTAAGGCGACCATTAGGCTGTTTTAGAATGTTTCCCCTTAATGTTTCCATTAGAGCCCAGCCGATGGCATTTATGATGGCCGATAAATGAATATTAAAAAAAAATAATAAAAACGGACGGAACACCACTCAACCACATTATGAGCATTGGCGTTTCATAGTTTTTCTACATTTTTTTTTATCAGAACTTTAATATATTTTGATGTTCCTCTGTTCTGTTGTGACAATAAAACAAACAAGTTTATTTTTAAACTGCATTATCACATTATTTTAGAGAAGCTGAGGGATCATGAATAACTACAAATAACTAATGTAAGGGAAATCTATATATGCGTTTCAGTTTATATATATATATAGCCTATACATATATAGGCCGGACTTGACAAACTTAAGCAAGTTTGCTTAACCATGTCATCAACTATCTGATAATCCAATTCTCAAATAAGTGTAAGTGAGTGTGTTTTGCCATTTAAAAACCTTCATAAATTATCTTGATTTTGATCTATAACGTGAGATGGGCGCCGCCATGTTTGTTTGCATCGCAGTTCAGAGAGTCCTGTCATTTGGATTTACTTTGCGTGAATTTATCAGTTTCTCCCGAAATACATGCAAGTAAGTGACGTGTGAACTGGGAGAAGAATAGAGTAAACTTTATAGTTACTTACACTATGTGTAGGCTATCTGATATGAATAAAACGTCAGCAAATTCTTTTTTAATGTATTGTTATTGCTGCTTCCAGTGACACAAGTGTGTATTTTACAAACTCTAAATGTATTGTTTTACTAGTACTTATGTGTATTTAAATGTTTGAAACCTAAAATAAACATTATGTGGTTGAAAACACTGCATGATATGTCAACTCACCTTCATTTATATAGCGCTTTTTACAACACGGATTGCTTCAAAGCAGCTTTATAGTGATAATAGGAAATACAGCTTGCTTTCGAAGAAAAGCTAAAGTAGGTTTTTTTATTTTATTATTATCAAGCACTGAGGCCCTAGCCTGGCCCGAGTCCGAATGAAGCCCGTGTTTTTTATCCTCCCTATTACACATTGTTGCAGCCATTAAAATAGTTTTGTTTTGTTTTTAATTTCAAAGTAGTTATATTTCGTTTCGTTTCTTTATTAAGTTAATTTAGAAAAATGTTTGAAGCATTTTTTTGTTTGTTAAATTAAAGTTTTTGTTTTTTAAAGTAACGACCAAGCGGCCGACAGTGAGTTAACCGCATGTTTGATCAATTTAGCCTCAAATCAACACTGGACTTGTCTTGCTTAGGCTATAATAAAATCTGTAGATATAAAACATTTCAAGCATCACAATGTTTCACAATTCATCACAATTCATCAGCTCATTTCAAGATCAAAGACTGCAATATGAGAACAAGCAACCTAAGCACTGGTAAGAGCATTTAGTCTCATTCGTTTTAATGAAGATGATTGTGTTTTTGAGCATCTAAGACTTAGCCTATATTCAGTTTCACTTGCGGCAGTTTGCGTGTTGGCTTGCTTTACTTATTTGTGGCGATGCGAAAAGGTCAGCCTAATAGAGATGGGCTCAAAAATGACCACATTTCCTCCCGTTTGTCACCCCCCACTTGTCATGTCTCTATTCCCCACCAGTGGGGCGCGCCCCACACTTTGAGTAACGCTGGCTTAAGCGAATGTAAAAACAGCTTGGTGAAAACCAGATATGCGTCAGTATATTAGATCGATTAGATCCAAGCATTCAGTCATTGACAGCAGCCTAAAATACTTGTATGTAATGTTAATCAAACAACAAAAATTTGTAAATAAATGTATACACGTTAAATAAACCTACTGTACCTCAAAGAGATATCTTATTTAATTTTGTAATTATCGTATTTGTCCTGTTGTTTGTAATTTGCTTCTTTGTATTTCTTTTTTATATAACAAAAACAAAATAACTTTATGATATATATCGTTATCATGGAATAACATTTCTCATATCATGAATTATGTGATTCTGTCCCGTATTCCACCACGAGAAATCTGGTCACTCTATAAATAAAATAAATAAATAATAAAATCATGCGGAGAAATCATTCTCATGAAGAGAATATCGAAAGTACCTTTCAGATCCAGGTTCTTGGCTCCCATGGTAGTCTGTGTGGTGATTTTGGTGTCTATTTTGACTGTGTGAAGGTTGTTTGTGTCTCTTGAGATCATCACATTGTGCCAGTGATTATCATTCAGAGGTGTGTTGGAATTTCCTTTGATGAGATGAGCTCCATTTCCCAGATCTGACACATAATGGAGATATCTGCATGCACACAGTCATGAAAACAAGTAATGAAGGACTTATCACATGTTCTATGCATTCAAATCAAACGTGGTACATTAAAAATGAACGGAGCTCACCCTTTTACCAGCTCGACTACTATAAAGTCATTGCCATCTCCTCGGTTGTACAGGATGAGCCCATCTGGTGATGTGGTCTTAAATTGGAAGAACAAGTGCATGGAGTAATAGGCCTGCAGGGTGGGCAAGGTCACATAGCTAGAGCGAGATTTGAAGGTAACCGGATCTGCCACGATGCTCCTGTAGCCGATCATGGCGTTCAATTCGCAGTAGTCAATGTCGCCGTTCTTGCACAGGTCAATGTAGGACATGCCATTGAAGGACAGACCCTGCAGGTGTCCAATGAAGTTGGAGGGCACGGCGGGCATGTACCGCTTCTCTGTAACGATGCCCGTCTCCACATTGTGGAACTCCAGCTGCGTGTGGTCCCCTGTGATTTGACCTTACCAAGGCGAATAATCGAAAACAGATTTAATGCAGGAAGGGTAGGGTGTCATAACACAGGCCCTGTCCCAACTACCGCACGTACTTACAGTATACACTGTAAAGTAGTAGACAAATGGGACACCATACGGTCTTGTGGGCTTCACAGACACTTTCAAGCCATCGCAAGACCACATGTACATATAAAGTGCGCTATTCAGGACAGGGCCGCTGTGTTCTCAAGTGGGTCATCTCAAATGTACTGCAGCAACATGAGATTTTTAGCAAACATTGAAGACTAGAAAACACACAATCATTAAGAGTTGGAAGTATTTCACGGAATTTGAAGGAAAAAAGTTAACTTCATATTTCTGCAATCCAGTGGGAGAGAAAGAAGTCTTTAAATATTTTAAAAACCTCTTTTAAAGCTTCCCAAGAGGAAGCTCTTTCACTCTAAAATCAGGAAGGTTATGTGAGTATAATGTATTCCCTCAGTGGTTTGGCCTCCGAATGCATTTAACGTAATACCAAGTCTATTTCAAAGCGTTGAAAACACACTAGTAAGTTCAGCAAGAAACTAGAGTTTATTGTACTGCACTGTGGGAAAGCACTACCTTTTCATATGACGCTTCATTCAGTGGGCAAATTGCAAAAGGTATTTTTGCCCCTTGAGGAGCACTGAGGGAAGGCTATTGGAAAATGAGCTGTTCAATCCTTCCACAAGAGCATTAGCAAAGCAGCAATGTGCAATGATTAAAATAAATAATTATGATTACGAGATACTGAGTGGCACGTCCCATTCATTTATCTTAAATGGGATTATAAAACTCTCTCTTACACCTAGTAACTTCATCAACTAAGAAATTATTTATTATTTTATATAAATAAATGTACATACATATAAAAATATGTTTTTATGAGTTATGTTTTTATCTTACATACACCTAAGGATTATATCAACAAGGAAATCATTATATATTTAATATAATTTACATTTATAAAATTACACTACTGTTCAAAAGTTTGGGGTATTTAAAAAAAATTTGAAATAAATACTTGTATTCATCAAAGGATGAATTAAATGTATCAAAAGTGACAGTAAAGACTTGTACATTGTTACCAATTTCTTTTTATTTTTATAAGATTGTTATTTGAAAGTTTTGAACTTTCTATTCACCCAGGAAACCTGAAAAATGATATCACTGTTTCCAAAAAGTATCAAGTAGCTCAACTGTTTTCAACATTGATATTACTGATGATGATAATTTTTTGAGCACCAAATCAGCATATTAAAAAGATTTCTGAAGGATCATGTGACACTGAAGACTGGAGTAATGGCTGCTGAAAATTCAGCTTTGTCGTCACATAAATAAATTACATTTTAAAATATATATTTTTAATCAAATAAATCTTATCGACCCCAAACTTCTGAATGGTAGTGTATACATTTTTATACATGCACACAGTGGGAAATATTTACATATTTTCATAATGCAAGTTAAACACATTTATATCAGAGACACAAAGAGGTCATATTTGAATCATATTTTGAATCATATCAAGCTATCTTGAATTATGTTAATGTAAGTTAACGCTTTAATTTAAAATAACGTGCATGTTCCTATCCACCTTATTTTTCAATGCGGAAGTAAGGTGTTTTCTGTGAATGTGTGAGAGTTTTTTAGCCGTTATAGGAAAATAACAAGAATAATATATCAAAGTGCAGTGAACTGTAAAACTGTTTGCGCTACAAAATAGCGTGTTTATAATTAAGACAATACATTCAAATAATATGGTAAGAAATACCAGTTTGCAACATAAGCTGCTTTGTACAGCTAAAAATAACTAGAAGCGAATGACACCAGAAGCCAGACACATTAAAATTACAAATAGCCGGGGATGCGCTTAGCTGAAAAATAAGGTGGATAGGGTCAGACAATAATGCTCTGCACACTTTCAACTATCCACTTTCAGAGCAGGAAATGCTCACTATCAAATTTGAAGAATACATGAGAATATGATGTACCTTCAGATGGCTGCAGGTCATCCACCGTTAGCTTCAGACTTTTGCCTCTTCTGACGACACGAACTGTGTGCCATTCGTTGTCATTCAAGTTCTGGCCCGCAAATATGGTCTCTGGACCTTTACCTATAACATGTCGCACACAGCGGTTAACAGAGGGTAGAAAGAGAGGGAGTGATAGAGAGACAGAGGAAGCAAGGGGTTGTGAAACGGGATAAACTAAAAAAAAAAGGGGGTGTAGAGAGGTGACTGATATCCATGTAGAGAAAAAGAATAAAGAGGGTTCATAGAGAAACAGCAGAGGAAATGATACTGTCACACATCACATTCACACATTTAGATCTATCTACTCAAATTCCTGTGGTCGCTTAATCCAGCCCTGTAAGGAATTCGGCCTCGCCCTAAAAAAAAAAAGAAGCTATTTGTTAAGCATACATAAAGTGCACTCGACTGACTTATTCCACTTCCTCCACCAGATGGAGCCATTCAACTGTTTTTATGACGGCCCTCTTTGAGGAAACCGGCCTGTGTCTGTTATTTCAGTCGAGTGATGTTCGGCTGCATATGCGACTCACGTCCTTACAATTCCTGAGTGGTTTAGGAAGCACATCCAAAAACCTACAGACTGTAAACTCTATTCGAGAAAGCAATTTCTCGGCTGTAGAGCCTCCCCCTTATCCCGTGCACATGTGCGGCGAGTTCGACGGGGCCCCCGGACCTCCGGGCTCCAATCGAGCTTCCACTAGATGATCAGAGCGTGCGAAGAAGAGCCTGCAGGCTTTGTGATTCGGCTCTCTTTGACACTTCGTTGTCTCTCCTAATCAGTCAGACTGCCGCTAAGAGGGCAGCGTGTCATTGTCAGGGGCCCCTGCAGCCCATCTCACTAGATAACAGGTAAAAAGAGTCGCCATTAAAGAACTGCCAGGCTCCCAATCGATTTTCTATCCCTCCCTGCTCTCAATTACTATGAATCCAGATCAGCCGGCCATGAGCCAGCTCTGAAGGAAAGAAAAGCAGCAGCAAGTAAGGTTTCAGACTGCGCAACAGCGCCCCCTAAAGGAATCTCTGCAGATCTAAGAAAAAGAAAAAGCCACCATGGAGAGGAAACACCAAGGGGCAGTACCATTAAGCCTCCGGCGATATGCGAGACATGACATGTGCTTTTTTTAGGCCTCTGACCATCGCTCCAAAAGGATAGATGTGAAAAGGTGACAGCATGTGATTGGACAGCTGGAAAGACAGCTAAAGGTCCGCGGCTGCTATGCCTTTATTAAGAAGTCGTGTTCAGACAAACTCGCAAGCAGCAAAGACAAAAAGCCTTTCCCTCTGTCTGGGAGGGCAGCTTGTTGCCATGGAACTGGGGCAGATGGTTGTGTGTGTCCGGTCACTTTGATTCTCATCTCCCAGGGTGGAGAGAGAGGGCAGAGTTAAATAAGACAGAGGCTGGCTAGAGAGCTCTGACAGGACAGGGCTAGCAGGAGAACACAGACTAGACGTGCACACACACACACACACACACACACACACACACATACTCGTCTAGGCCAGGAGAGATGAGATGCATTGATATCTAGCTCATCCAGCTGAGAACGATACCCATGTGAAATAAGTGCAGGCAGCCATTTTGAGAAGATCTTCATATTGAGGACACAGTAATTCAGCTCTACTGGGACTGGCTAATCAGCAATGCTAAAAGCATTTTACAAACTCTTTGATCAACCAGCATATTTAAAAAATGGATGTGTTACAGCTACATTTTTCTATTTTTCACAATTTATTAGCCAGGGTCAAAAATTAACCAGGGTAAAAATGCTATCAAAAGAGACATAAATGCTGTAGATGTTTTAAATGTGAGGGTCAAAAAAAATACAATTAATATTAATAATGAATAATATAATATATGCTGTCGAAAGTGACAAAAATGCCATATACATTTAAAATATTAAAATAAAAGATACACTTCTTACACACATCTTTTATATTTTTATATACAAGTAATTACTAATTTTATTCTTAATATTTATTCTCAATTTCTTCAATTCATGTTTTTTTTTTTTTTTTGCATAAGTAGATGGCATACTGTGTGTTTAGAAAAAAAATGTACAAGTAAAAAGTAAAGGTATAAAAATTCCCCTGAAGATCAATTCCAGGAGACAATTAATGACCCTTCATTTTATAATAAAATTAATTTCTGACACTGGTATTGACTGTGTTCTACGCTCTTGTCCGCGACCACCCATGTGTGTGAGAGGTTTAATTTATTAGGAATTATGGTTACTGATAATAAAAGGAAAGGTTCTGCTGGATGAAATTATAATTCAAACAGGAGGAAACTGTCTGTTTTCCTGTTCATTAATGGTGCAGAGCAGGTTAAAACATTAACTTTCAAATCACAGCATGATAAATAACCACAACATAAAACTACAACCTTAAACCAATACGCCTCACATTTCATTCTGTCGTATGAAGCAGTTTTTATAGAAAATAATTTAAAGGTCATCAAAATCTGAACAGGCGAACCATTTCGATGGTGCAACTGTAAATGTCAGAGACCCAAGGTGAAAATATGGATCCCCGAAGTGCAAACCTCTAACTAGCCAAAATGCTGCTCTCAACCTATAGCCTGATTTAGCCACGAGCGTATAGTGACCCCACTAGTTTCTAAATATACATCTTTCATCCTGCTAACACTCGGACCATATTAACAACCCATGAGCTGATGTGACAGCACTCTCTTAGTTGAACACACTGTCACCCTGGGGGAGGCAGAGTCCCTAATTGGCAACGGCTTGTTCTTTGTGTCAGAAGAAGAACAACGCTCATAAACACACACACACACACACACACACACACCAATGACAGGAGTAGCTATGGCTGACACAGATAATTAATGAGGATTCAAAAACAGAGAGATGAGACCGCACAATAGCAGGCTGTTCAAACATGTAAAGCCCCTGCTTCGGTTTCTCCACGGGAGCTTAAATAAAACATCTCTTTTTGCCCAGAATCCCTGATTCTGTCTTTTTGTCATAGATTCAGACAATTAGAAAACATGTCCTTGAGCACAGAAAAAGAAGCAACAAGACAGATATCACGATATATTTTGAGGGTTGAATTGACTTAAAAATCTATGAACGCCTACATGTGCTAGAGAAAAAACAAAATGGCTACCGTCCATGGCCTGTTTCTTAAATTTACCAAAAAGAAAAAGGCTTTCTTTTCACTTCCTAAGTGGGAGAAGGGAGAGGTGGTGGTGGGTAACAGGACACACACACACACACACACACACACACACACAAAAAAAGAAAAAAAATATTTTTTTAAATCACAGAACGAGAAAACATATTGAATAAGCACATGCATTTTAAAGGTTGAATTAACATCTACATTTGCTAGGAAAAGCAAAACAAAATGGCTGCCATCAATGCCCTGTTTTTAATGCTTAATGTCTTTTATGCTCTCCAAGGCTGCATTAATTTGATCAAACATGCCGTAAAATTTTAATATTGTGAATTATTCTATTATTACAGATTAAATGAACTGTTTTCTATTTTAATACATTTTCAAATAAAATGTATGGCAAAGCTGCATTTTCAGCATCTTGACTCCAGTCTTCAGTGTCATATGATCCTTCAGAAATCAATCATTCTAATAGCCGATTTGCTGCTCAATATTTTTGTGGAAACCATTATGCTTGTTTTTTGAAGAATCCTCGAAATAACAGCATTTGTTTGAAATACTATCTTTTGTAAAATTATATTTTTACTGTCACTTCTGATCAATTTAATGCCTCCTTGCTGAATAAAAGTATTGATTTCTTTAAAGAAATCGAACTGACCCCAGACCCCAAATTTCTGATGCAGACATTTATCAAACATATGCGGTTTCCCTTTCAGTTCCTCAAAAAAAAAGCAATAAACTCAACAAAATGAATGACACTGTTGATAATAGTTCTGGAAAAGAATAACAGAATGTAAACAAGCAGCACACAGCCGAGTCAGACTCTTTTTCTGCGTGTTGTGTTAAAAGGTAAACTCTCTGCGGGGGACTACCGTGCAAAACTTTTCCATTTCTGATTTGTTTATGAGACCTCTTACCCAACTGTATCGACGGGTGACAAACCACTTGTCAGAAATATCAGAGCTTCCTTCTTCACTATCGATGTGGAATTGGTTCCTGTGGTTTTCATGGGACCATTCACACCTTTTCCAACTTCCTCTCTGTTCATATGTAGTTGTGTATAATTATCTCCCAAGGCTCCTTACTGTGTGGGTAGATGCCCAACTGTGAGGGAGATGTGGAGGATCCTGACAGCTTCTGGCAACTTTGTGATTTCGCACATCGTCAAGCTAGAGCTGTTTTGCTTCTTCAATGCCAAAACAGCTAGTGCAATCAGCAAGACACTGGGCTTCGTGGAGGTGAGCGCTTGATGGCTTGGGCCCATTTCAACTGTTCCCCTGCAACCGTTTCTCTCTAAGGAATAGATTCAGGTGAGGATGTTCTGGTATAGCTTTATTTAACGTCACCAGAATGCAGTCCCATTGGGGTAAAAGCACATACATTTTGTACACAAATGAGTTGTTGAGAGGACACAGTATCCACTCAAACCCCTGGGACTCCTGATGGCTCGCTTTCGGAGACAAAATTGGGCCTTCATCAGAAAGCAACAAATCAGTTAAAGAGCCATCATGTGGGATAAAAGGCTTTGGGTCCGATGCCCAGTGGTTCAAACAAAGTCATCCGTCCTGCCCAGATCTGAACACCACTGTGGCTGGGATACTGGGGCTGTGGTGAATTGGGGGGCATCATGATGTGACCATCTGCTCTATCTCTCAGAAATTAGGCCAGGTTAGGGCTGAGATTGTGGGACCTTAATAAGTAAATGGCCTTTTAATACTATTCTCATAGGACAGACTTACAATGTGAGACTTATACAGTCAGCCATACCATGTAAAGATCAGTAAATACAGATGAACAAACAACACACACACACACACACACACACACACAGTGAAATCAGGCTCAGAGGGCTAGCATCGCTTTTCACCCTGTCCGGCGTTCTATCTGCATCACAAATGAAACAGGAGCATCGCCACTGCATATTTATGAACATGGCCGCTTCAGTAAATGGCAACCCTACTGCATATTTATAGAGGAGGTTGTTTCAGAGAAATGAGGTCCTTTTGAATTCACATGAATCTCTTGATTCTGGTAAAGGACGCTCTGAATGCATCGAAATGTCTTCCCCTTGACGTTGGTAAATGCGTTTCTGCACAAGGTGTTATTAAATAATCAGGCTGGAGTTTGTTCATGAGATCTTCTGTTAGGGGACATGCGAATGTGCAAGGATTTGTTCATGCTTGTTTTCAGTGCTTATGTTTGATATGCTGCATGCATGTCAGATCAATGTCCATTTTAAAAATATAGACCAGATCAGATCATTCTAGGGGTGGCATAAGCATCTCAAATATATTCAGTTTGTATTCAGTCCATCTATGGTGTATAAAAGTGAATGCACCTATAAACCAAGCGTGTTCTAATGGAATGCGAGAGAAACAAAACAATCAAATTACATTTCAAATATTTTTTAAGTCAGTTTAGGTAGTTTTTATCACACTGGTGTAAGTTCTAGTGTTTGTTCTTTAAATAAGTTTGGTTTTAGTAAGTTATTTGATGCTATGAAAACAGGGATGTGAAGTTATGATTGACAGCTGTGATTGACAGCTTCTCTGAGTGAAGTTGTCACTGAGGCACCAACAGACTTTTTTCGGGATTTTCGGGAGGAGATTGGAGATTCAACTTTGATTTCTACATTTCCATAACACAGACAAAATGCATTGTTCTGCAGTAAACTGTATTAACAGATGCTGCAGGAGTGTGGGCGGGGCTTTGATATCGCGGTTCTACTTTCTGCTCTATGTAGACTCAGGTCCCGAGGTCACTACTGCAGTCCCAAATCAGTGCAAGATGTCAGCGCCATATTTGGACATTGGCGGCTTCACTTTTCTACAATGGAAGTAAGTGAAAGGGCATAGTCCATCTTTTTTTTAACAGTCTATGCTATAAACACACATTCTGTTCCATTCCGCTGTGCTCTGTCTAGCCATTTTTAATTAAGAATTCAACCTGTGTGAATCTCTCCTTTGTGCAGTCCATCTCTCTGTAAGAACATTTACATTCACAGTTATAATTGAGCTACAGCAGGTTATTGCGTATACGAGCTACAGTCTTTATCTGTCTAAGCATACATGACACAATGCGTAATCAAATATTTGAAGGATTAAATACACACTGTGAGTCACCTCTGTCTTTCAGAACAAGAGCAGAATGCTGAGGGCCAATTGTAGTCTTTTTTATACACTACTTTTCAAAAGATTAGGGTTGGTAAATTTAAAAAAAGAAAATAAATGACCACTTTTATTCAGGAAGGATGCATTGCATTGATCAAAACTGATGAAAAAGACATTTATAATACTACAAAATAGATGCTATCTTTTATACATTTCTATTCATTGAAGAATTCTGAAAAAAATGTATCGAACAGAAATATAAAACCGCAGAACTGTTTTAAACTTGAGAAATGTTTAATGAGCAGAAAAATCTGCATATAACAATAAATAAATTCAATTAAATTTTAAAATATATTAAAATAGAAAACAGTTATTTTAAATTGTCATAATATTTCATAATATGACTGTATTTTTGATCAAATAAATTCAGCCTTGGTGAGCAAACATTTAAAAATTATACCAAACTTGAATGGTAATGTAGTCAAACCAAAATGTATTCAGACACCTTCAACATTTTCTCACATTATCACAGTTTATTTGCTATAGTTTAGAAAATGGTGTCAGAACAAATGAATCTTGATAATGTCATAACTTTGATAGAAAGGTATGTAACAGATTATAATCAACCAATCAGCTGTCAGCTGTTAAACTTAAGTAAACAATTAGATAATACAAATTTAGGTCAACCAATTACCAAGCAATGCTTATGCTGCCTTCACATGCTATTGGAAATTTCCTACTTCCTACTTGTGGAAGTTGTGATTATGAGCTTGTGGCATTAAACATTTTACTTAAGAGGGCATTCATGTCCAATTTTTAACTAGGAAACTCGTATTTACGATAATTCTGATAGTACGTGAAGGCAGCATTCATTTGGTTCTGTTAAAAAAGGTCACATTAGCAATTAAAGAAAAAAACATTTAAGCAGGTCAAAGTGTCTGAATAATTGTAGTCCCAAATTCTGATAAATTTTACTGTACAATTTTACATTTGTACCACTGTACGAAGATTGTTTGTTACATGCTGGACAAAGCCGCGCTACAATGACAAAAGAAAGGGGAAACAAAAACTGCATGATTTCAGTTAGTCTAAAGCATTAAAAAGAATGGAAATTATTGATTTAGCCAAAATGATTTTTTATTTTTTTTTCAAGTGAATGGAAATGCTTTGTAGCTACAAATGCAGCCTGTCAGATTGCATGATATGAGCCAAGTGAGAAAAGCCAGGACAGACTGTGTGACATCAATCAACAGATTTTACAATAAACATCATTGACTGACTGGACAGTCTGCGTCTGGTCTGACATCCTTATTTGAGGAAGAGCATGCCACACTAAGAGATTCAAGACTGCTGAATTTGCCTTACGACGAAAGAATATAAATATTTCACAATCCCTAAAATTTGTCTCAGACAGCAGAATTGTGGCAAAAAAATCTTACAACGTGCACCCTAATTTGTCACTGGCCTGTTTACAAGACTACTGTGTCTGGGAGTCTGTTGTGCTCCCATTATGCAGAGGGAGTAGACGAACGGAGGTGGCAAAGCCCCCCGAGGAAGCTCAGGTGCTTTGTTATCTTGGGCATTCAGGTTAACATAGACAACTGCCTTATTGTCAAATTAGCCAATATACCGAGCTCAGGGTTGCAACGAAATAACAAAACAATAATACGCTCACAGAAGCCTGTTAAGACGCACAAGCAAAATACACTTAGCAAGACCAAGAGACAATGCACTTTATCAGATGATTTGATGAAAGATAAAATCCTTGAAATATCTGGATGCTTGTGATTGGACGAGAAACGCTGTGAAGTAACACATTCGCTGTTGTTACTATGCAACAGCACAAAGCAAATATTTCTGAAGGCCAAATTTGGATGCAGAGCCATATTAGTTTGATGATGAGGGAACTGATCATTACGTTCATTCTTTGAATATGAATGAGCAATGGCAGTTTGGGGACATAAGACTCTATGATGAGTCACTCAAAGAGATACGTACTAGAAACAAGCAAACACAAAAACAAACAAAGAATCCTTTGAAAGAGACTTTAGAGACTGCTATTAATTACCCTGAGGCTTTTGGAGAATCAATGCCAGGGAAGGCTGCCGTTATCAAATAAAAAATAAATAAATAAGAAAAAAAAGGAGAGGAAAAAATAGATTGGCAAAGCCTGCAGAAAAGGAGAACACCTATCGTTCTCCTCACATCACTTTTTTCTTCTTCTTCAAGTACCTTCCTAAACAAAAACAAAAAATCTGTTTCCTTTTAAAGGGATAGTTCAAGCAAACAGTAGAAATCTGTGTTTTTAAAATATATATATATATATTAGTGATGGTTCATAGTGACTATGTTAGAATGCACTAGTAGCCAGGTGTGTGTGTACAAAAATGTATATAGAGCAAAAGGTTGAGGGGTTAATTAATATTTTTAGTATTAGTATTTTTTCCTAATAATCCTGAATACACCCGTACCATAAATAATTAACACAATAAAACATTTATTTTGTGACAGATCACACCTATTAAACTAAAGAAAAAAAAAGAAAGTAAGCTGAATTTAAAGGAGTCCTATAATGCCCTTTTCACAAGATGTAATATAAGTCTCAGGTGTCTGTGAAGTTTCAGCTAAAAAAAAACACCACAGGTTATATATTATAGGATGTTTTAAAAGCCCCCATTTGGGTGGCAGCTAAAAAAAACAACACTGTTTTCGTGTGTGTCTCTTTAAATGCAAATGAGCTTATGCTTCCCCGCCCCCTTTTAAGAATAGGGCAGAGCCTTTACAGCTTGCTAGTTTGAATAGACCACAACAACAACTGGAGTGCGGAGAACCTCACACAGCGAGTAGAATTCGCAAAGATGGATAAATACCAACTGTTTGACCAACTTCATTTTCAGAACATAAATACTGCACGTAATATGTTGTGAATGTACGCAAATCGCATTTGTGAATGTGCTGGTTAGGACGCTATACAGTGGCTAAATTTACCATTGTCTCTGTATTCACAGAGATCAGAGCCATGTCATTAGTTTTATTTTTAAGAAGTAATAAAAGTGCGCTTCTGAATTGTACAGGCGGTGAGCATTTTCAGGTTAAAAATAAGCAGCTCTTGTCTCTGTGAATACAGTAAGAGACAATGGTAGCTTTAGCCACACATTAGCACATTCAGAAAGGCGATTTGCAAACACACCCATTATAAATGGAGCACTTACGTGTTCTGGATATGAAGTTGGATCACGAAAAGAGATTTGTTTAATCTTTGAGAAGCTTTTGTGCAAATCCTGCGTTTACTGACCTTCGCAAAACAGTCCAGAGTGTACAACGATTCACACAAACATATCCAAATTTAGCTCATTTCTTGGGCACATTCCCTTCACAAATTAAATTAATCCAGTGCATCATCATGTGTGATTCACACTAATCAGACTGATTCGTTCAGGAATCACAGTTGATTCAATGATCTGGTCATAGCAGTTCTCCAATTAACAGCTCACTGGAGAGGAAGACCATTTCATTTAAACATAATATTGTATGATATTAATATTGGATTAAAATATAGCACATGCCATTTGGACTGCTGATATTATGTTTTTTGTTGTGTTGTGTTAGAAGATTCTAATATAAAAAAAAAATGTATTCCAAGAAAAAAATAATAATATGAGCATAGAACAAGTACAAGTAGTAATTACTCACTCAATAATCACACCATTTTCAAAAAATAGCCACATTTTTCTCTTCCCACCGAAAAACGAACACTTCCTGATGGTCTCTCCTTCTGCAGTGACCAGGAAGCAACATAAAGACGAGGGAAGGAAATAAGAGGCAGTCATTGGCTGTCAAGCTTGGGGCTGAGGAGGGATTTGAGGAGAGGCTCTCTGAGGAAATGATCTTTGCGAGGGTTATTGGAAACGGCGTGAGCTGGAGTGTGATCTGTGAGTGAGAAACTTAATCGCCTCTCCTCTCATTCCAGTCAGCTCCATTTCTCACATTCCTAGAAAATGGCTGCCAGGGAGCCTGAAGGCTCCTGCAGCCCACAGGCAAAAACTAGCCGTACCTGACAGCTCGCTAGCACTTTGGAAACACCACTCAAAGCCCTGCTGGCCGCAACACAGAGGCTTGGTAACCGCAATGCTTTACACTTCTGATGGCATACACACGCACGCACGCACGCACATACATACAAATGAACAGTACACATACAGAGGGCGCTTTGGTTCAGTATCATAGAGGCAGAGAGAAGAGGAAGAGAGGGGAAGAGTCACTTACTGGTAGTACAGTTTATCCTGATACAGTCTAGATGGGGGAGAACAGACAAGATGTAAATTCAGCCTTCAAGGTTATGACTGCAGACATCCATTACAACACATCGCCCACAAACTGGGGACGGACACGCAAACCAAGTGGAGCGGAGAGGCGCTGTTTCGCTGACCAGATACGCACTCTTTCTTTTCTACCTCCTGCGTGCCGATAATGAACCCCAGGTGGAGTGGATACAGACTCGCTGCCTGCGCTAATGAATATTCATGCCTTCACTGTGCCATAATATATTTAGAATTAGGGAAATTTGGCATGTATTGAAATGTGATTATTCCCAGTTCCATACGAGTCTCGGGACTACTGAATATTCAGAGGTAATTGATTAATTTGCTCTCTGGGTTAGCTCAGAAAGCGGCACAGGAAGCAGAAAAGAGAGAGAATCTTGCCAGAGAAACAGCCTGTCCTCGCCAATGGCGCCGCTGATGCTCTCATGTGCACATTTTTCAAACCATTTCCCTTTAATGAGTAAAAACAGTCAAATTAAAGAACAGATCATATTTGAAGAATTTGGAAATGGGAAAAGGGCCGCAAGATAAGAGGGAGAGGAAAAACTTGTGTTTATGGACATGCAGCAGAGCACCAGAGCGTGTCCACGGTAAGCCTTAGCCTCCTGGGAGAAGAGCTGAATTCAGAATGCTCCTGTAGATTAAAACACTCGGAAAAACCCACATCCCTTTCCCTGCCTGCATGTGAAAAGAACTGTAGGAATAACACGTTGTACGGAGGGTTTCTCACAGCGAAGCTTTAAGGAAAGCCAGTATGTGTGAGGTTTGAGTGTGAACACAAAAATAAAGAACACATCTCCCTGTAATTTCCCTAAAGGCAGCATACTGACAGGATCATTATTAATGCTACTAATACTGCTTTTAAATAAATTCAGGTCTCAACAACAAGGATTGTTTATTTTTTTTGCCTGGTCCCACCACAAAACAAAGATCACTTTATATAGATCACACACTCAATGATTTATGATAGTGTTCACTTTATTTAAGCAATTCATCTTGATTTAACACCATTATATTAGGTTTCTGGTTCAAATGTAATTGATTATTTTTAAACTGACTTAAAACCGTTACTCTTTGACATAACTTGATGTTTTCATTTTGAAATAACATGTTTCAATCAAGTAACCCAAAGAAATCAGACTTTCACTTCCCATCATGCTTTGCAAAGTGGCTGAATTCGGAGACTAAATGTTTAAATAAAGTGCAATTTGATGCATTTTTAACAAGATGAGAAAATTGAGAGAATTTTTAATGCTTAATGTTTTGTTATGTTGGTATTTAAAAGTTTGTGTTATGTTAGTGTTTTTGGTTACCATTGTGGTGAAGTGTACATGTGCTTGGGGTGAGGACCTACTAATAACTATTAATTATTAATAATATAAAAACTACTCTGGGCATGCCATGGATGTAACAAAACCATCTTCTGGCTAGCCATAAAATCTTGTAAAAGGTTATGTAAATACTCTCAAAAGCTATTTTTTGAATTAATGTAATTAAATCATGGAAAGGATTTCCATGTGATTAAATGGCTTTCTTTCAGTATTAAGTACTTTTGTTAGGCTAACCTAAATAAATTAGTTGGTCCAAAACATTGCAAATTAGTTGGGCTGACACTAATAAATTAAGCTGTGCCTAACCATAGTAAATAAGTTGAATCAACCTTAATAAATTAAGTTGACCCAACGTAATTACATCAAATTGGAATAACAGAATTGCATAACGCTGAAATAAAGCAAGTTAATCATGTGGAAATACTTTCCATGATTTTTTTATGTTCATTCAAAGAGTTATTTTTTTGAGTGCATATATAATTTTGTATATACTGTGTAAATACTCACTAGAGTCTATTTATATAGAATATATGTACGTATAACATATTTAATTATACGTTTGTTATATTTAATAAACCTCTGCCGACGATATACTGACATATGATGCAAAACATCACTGATTGGTTTGTAGTTTTCACACACTTTCTTAACGAGGCATTTTTGCCATTTCAACAAAACCGCATCTATGTTGCCCAGCTAGATGGCATTAATTGTACAAATCATCAGAATTTGCTATAACAACGTCAAATATATAAAATAAATCCAAATGGCCATACAAATTGATGTACAAGATCAATAAATGAAACATTTTGTGAAACTTTAAACCGTACAGTCCTCATTGTTGAGCCCTGATATCACTTATTAACATTCAGGATGTTTAGCCCAGCTACTTTTCCAAACCCCATGTTCCCATGTGAATCTGCCTTAACACTAAAACCTAAATCTTTTGTTTAAAAAAAAAAGAACTCAAGGTGAACGATCTTTAAACACTAAAAAGTAGAGCACCGCTGAGACTTCTTACTGAACAGCACAAAACAACAGCTTTTGTTCTGGTTGGTACTGTATAATATAAAACCTTGATTGAATCCTGCGAGGAGGCCCCCTTTCCCATTACTATCTTTTGCAAAGCGTATTTCTGGAATGAAGAATCGATATTTCTCGTGCACAGCTCGGGCTGTCCCATGCTTCAGTGTGTGCTATGATGGAGTGGAGGGCCGAGAGGAATTCAGAGCATTACACAAATCCAGCTCTATCTTTTTCCCATGAGGCTGCAGCCCGTCGCGTGTCGTCAACCACAGTGAAAATCGTGGCTGCTAACAGCCAGAGAGCAACGTGTGTCCACCCTAACAGGGAGTGCAGTGCCCTCCGGGGTAGAAGAAATGATTGGTGTTTGTGTGGGTACATGTCTGTTTGTGCATGTGGAGGTGTGCAGGTTTAAGCCTGCTGGGACAACTGGGAGTTTTTAGACATGCTATATGTAAGCGGACATGGTAAATTGCACAGTGTATGTCACACTGCCAGATGGGAATGGATGACATTCATCTTAGTGAGAGCTCTGCACATTTCAGCAGAGGAACTTTTTAGCTCAGTTTTGCATGAGAAATACCTGACATGATGTGGGAGGACAGTTAGACGACTGATGTTCAAATGTACTTACTGTGAACTAGCTTGAACTTGCAAACAGCAGAAATGGCGCTTTATGAGTGGAGCAAGACTGTATAATATTAAGCTGTGCGAACGAGGGAGGAAAGTGTAGCGGCTTCTGGGGAAATGTAAATGAAAAGTGCTGGGAGGAACAATGGCTTGTCAGTACTCCTGACACGTGTAACACTCTAGAGGGGAGTCTATAGTATGCAGGTGTAGGACTATTGTGTATCAGTACAAGGCAGGGACTGTGCACTCTCTGGTAGGGAAAGTCTACAGCATGCTCATCTGGGAGTGAGCGTTTGGCCGCAGACTCTGGCCGTTGAAGGTTCTACATCCTTCTATTCAACACACAAAGATTTTAAAATGCTTAATGTCTGTGAGAGAGAAGGTGTGTGTACTTAGCTATACTTTGGGGACAAATTTGTCCCCAGAAATGGTCTAAATCTAACCTCATTTTAGGGACATCAATGAAAAAATATTAAAGACCCCCTGTGGTAAAAAAACAACACGTTTTTAATGTTGCTTATATGTCTATGTGGTGTTTTAATATGCTTTAAGACAAACCATGTGCAAATTCAGAGTATTTTCTCCTTAAGACTGCAGTGAAAAAAACGTGGTTTGAACTCGCCGTGTAACCAATTACGATGTAAACCTTGTAAACATATTACGATGTTATGATGAACTATGCCTTTCTCCACTGATGTTCTATAATGTTCAAAGCGTTCATAAGGATACTTGGGATTTTTAGAAGGCAGACTGAGATGGCGGATAAAGGGAGAAAATGATTGACTACAGGGGGACTTTAATATTACCTATTAAAACATAATATAATATAATTAGCTGTATATAAAAACAAAAGAAGTAAATGATCCAAGTTATTGTGTGGGTGTTCCTTGAATATTAAAAGGGAGATATTGGCAAAAAAGAGTCAAGAAATCTGTATAGTAAAACTCATAAACTCGTTAACGTAGACAATAGATAGATAAACAACCCATTGAAAACAAATTATTCCATGCTGTGTTGTGTATGTGTGTATTTCTATGTGTGGTGTTAGCCAATAAGGTGAGCACTCCAATTGGCTGATGTACCTAGATTGACAGTGAGCCGGACACGCCCTCCGTCCAGCTCCAGCCTCAGAGTGTCAGCCGAGTTCCGGGAGGTGGTTGCCATGAGAACACCATATGCACGCTGGGAACGGAAGCGCAGCGACACGTCTTCTGCCTCTGTGTGCATCACTACTGGCAACTGGATCTTCATGAACTTACTGCCATCATAACTGAGGATGGTGGCATCTGAGAGAGAGAGAGAGAAGAGGAGAGAGAACTTAGGAAACACTAAAAAAGGAGAGTGCTGGGCAGTGACAGCAGCTCGGTGGCTGATCATAAACCCCAGTGTTGATGGCGACAGATGAATGACTGGTTACTAAAATGTTTTACAGCCAGACACTCAAATTCTCTACAGCATTTCACAACAGTAGCACACAACTGCTCAGTCTAACCAGAAGATAAATGCCATAAAAAAGACTCATTATACACCACATTTTATTTTTTCATTTTATTGCAAAGCAGTGTTTATGAAGACACCACATAATGTATTCCTGCTGAGGGCTTTTGAAACGCCGTTTACCGCCGTCCGTTGCTTTAATCTGTTTATTCGTATCACAATTATTTTATTGAGCAATTCAATTTAGTGAGCCGGATCTCAAGACATCTCATTTGCAATGGGAGATAGTTGAGGTCTCAGAGCGACCGCGTAATCTCACCAGCTGCTCAATCAGAGATATACAGTCCAGAAAGAGAAGAGGAGACACACATGCCAACCGAAAGAGCGCCGTTGCCTGATCTGCAACAGCTCCGCACGTTTCCTGCATAAAAGCTGGTTCTGGGCTGGAATCAATTGGAAACAAAAATAGATTCACAAAAATCCCAGCTTCAATTTTCATGGTAAAAACCAGGTAAAAAATATATTGAAAGAAACTAAAAAATTTGAATTCATGAAAATGTAAATGAGAATTCAATGTGCATTATATACTGTACGTCGCATTACACAGTAGCTCCTGATATTTTCAAATATAATATATGTGAATTGATTGCTAGGAAATTTATTTGCTAAATAATATCTCATGATGGCATTAGAATCAGCTTGTGATGGCATAAAGACACTGAAATGGCTTATTATATTATATATTAATTATATAATATTATATTAGTTTGTGGTCTTTTTTAAGGATTTTGGAAGAAGTCTCTTATTCTCATTGATCAGAAATACAGTAAAACAGTAATATTGTGAAATATTACTATTATAATAATAATATTATAATAATAATAATATAATAATATTACTATTTTTGATTATTATTATTATTTTTTTTCAACTTGAATAAGCTTGAGGGTGAGTAAAGGATGACAGAATTTTCCTTTTTGGGTGAACTACCCCTTTAATATATTAAAAATGTAAATTATTCCTGTGATGGCAAAGCTGAATATTCAGCAGTCATTATTCCAGTCTTCAGTGTCACATGATCCTTGAGAAATCATTTTATGCTGCATTTCTTGCTGATTTTATGCTCGAGAAACATTTCTATAAAAATTGTTTTCTAAAGAAATGCTTTTATTTAAAAAAAAAACATATATATATATATATTTTGTAACATTATAAATGTATAAAATGACAGGCTATAATTTACACATTTTGTGTCAACTGGTAATTGATAAGTATTGTGTAAAAAAAACGCAGTAAGTTAGTCTTTGTAAAGTAACTTTGAAAGGTTTTCAGCTCACTAGCCTCCATTTCAGTGGAAAGTGGTACAGGAAACTTAAAACCACAGAAGTGCTGAGTACAAGTGTTTTCCTTGAAAAATAGAGAGAGAGAAAGCCAAAATAGGTCTGATGAGGAACTCAGTACTGTGTATATGCCTAGATAATTTAGCACGATAATGGAGGCTGGACACATCTGCCTCTGTGCAAAGACCGGCCTCTCAGCCAGAGGACAACATCTGGCATGGAACCAGAACAGAGACATCACTCGCTTGTGAGGGAGCTCTGGAGATGATGAGGCTGCAGGCTACCACCAATTAGGCTGCCCTCTTCCTCACACACCCACAGACACACGCTCTTCCTGCAATTTTGATGCCTGTCTTGTCTCAGCATCCTCTGTTTCTGTTACACCGTTGCCGAGCCCGAGAGCACAACAGAGAGAGCGAGGCAGCGGAAAACAAGACGAAGACAGGAACACAAGTACGGCAGCATGCATACTAATCAGCGCAGTGATGTGATGTACATTCAACCCCCAAGGAAGAGAGTGTGCGTGAGAATGTAGCCATTGAAAAAAGGTACCGTAGTCATGTTTCATGAGTATTATGACTCAACTCTTGCAAAACATTGATTTACCTAACAAGCCCCACCTTACAACAGCGTGCCATTGTAACTGTAATCAATTTTTGAGGCCTGTAGGAATGTTTAATGCTATCTTTTTGTGCCATAGCAGAGATCATGTTATAAATCTCAGTAATGGTGCACGTGAACGTATGCAGTTCTCTCACTATCTATCTAGTCCCATTCTCGTCCAATGCCATTTAATTGGATTGCAACTAACTTTCCGATTAATTGGACAAAAATATCTTCCCAGTGTTGTCTTCCAAACAATGTGCAAACTGCAGGATAGGACAACAAATATGTTAAACGTATCTATGCCATAAAGTATGTGCAAAAAATACAGTATAACAAAGTTTTGAAGCAGAAAAAACTATTTAAAACACTATGATAAAGAAAAACAAGTATAAACTGTGTTAACTGCTAAGAAGTCAAATGAACTGTGGTAACATACAAACTCACTTCTCTGATCAAAGTAACGCAGTGGTTCCCAAACTGGGGTATGCGTACACCTGGGGGTATGTGAGGTGACAGAGGGGGTACGCGAACAAAATGCTGACTTTTGCCGTTCATTAATTCTACCCTATCTTAAAATAACATTAAAAACTGAGCATTTCAAAACAGGTAAAATGCTGTCTCGAGTGTAAAAGCAGGAAAAAGGTAGTGCTGTAAATGGTCAAATAAATGAAATCCAATCAAATTACCTCATCTTTTGTGGTCAAAACTGACTGCATCCACACAAGCAGCGTGGCTGTCTGCAGAGTATGCTGCCTTAGCAAATTGTGCTACATTACTGTCATAATGTATCTCTAAAAGTAGGATTTTAGCACTTACTTGCATTAAAGAACAAATTTAGACAGACTGTGCATAGAGATTGATTTGAGACGCAAACTCTCTTTGATGCAGAGACATACTCTGTGTGAGTTCTTGTTTTTAATATGAGCAAGAATGCAATTTTCCCAAATATCCAAACAATTGCAAATGTGACATGGATTTTATATAACAGTTCAACAAACAAAAAGGTAATATTTAGTGAAGTAGCCTACATTTTAAACAAGGCATTGCTTGCTCTATTTGCGACGCAAGTGTTTTTTGCTAGTTTCAGCCCGACGCAGTTATCATTTTCACGTCGAGCGCCACGTTGTTTAAATAGCAAATGCCCTCATGCCCATCTGTTCGCTGGTCTGAAAACGAGGTGTGTTCAGGCGCATTGTTTGCAACTGAAAACAACTGCGCCATTGACCAACAAAAACCTGGTCTAAAGTCAATAGCGCAGTATTTTTTGTGTTATATAAAGGGCATGTTAATATGTGCCTATAGGCGGGTACACAACACGTACAGGCTGCTTATTACAAACACAGGGACGCACAGCAGCAAACACAAAAGTCTTTCTGCTCGCAAATTCTGCCATGTAAATAGCGAATCCGCCATGGCACGAGCGCAACTGGATTTTAAGGCTAATGGGAGATGAGACCAAATCACACCTATGACTCATTAAGAGACTAGGTACAACCCTTTTGGTCGCCAACCATTTTTCCCGTCGTTAAACTAGCAAAAGTGGATTTGGACATGCCCTAAGTGCCCCTGCGCCATGTGCTTCAGACCATGCACTCAGAACGTTAAAATAGGGCCCAATGACTCACTCATTTAGACAGTGATTTGTCACCACCTAATGGCTTTTTTAGATTAATATTTCAAAGAATCACTTCGTTTTTACAATCATTTATTGCTTTATTATATTAATAATAAAATTAATGGAATTATGTTACTAAATTACACATATTATTAAATGACACATACATTTAATAGGGTTAGAAAAGCTTTGCCTTTATAAAAGTAAAAAATGCACCTGTAATTTAAAAGGGCAAATATGGTCCCTTAATGGACAGGTGTGAATGCAGTCCAAGTGGAAGGATATCAAATACCGCAGGGGGTACGCCACTGTAAAAATCCATTACTGTTATTTATTTTTCCTGTAAATGTAGACTTCTTACATTTATATTGACTATTATTTAGTTAGTAAGACTTAATAACTTTTATCCATTCAAAGATACAATTACTTCTATTACATTTAAAACCTAAATTTAACATCAAACAACATATATTTTAGTTTTAGTCAGAATAATTTTGCTTCATTTCACCGCACATATTCAGTGAAGTGTGTGAAGTTTAGCGGATGCTTGCTTTCAAGCCTTTATGCAAAATTTAATTCACATAAGAACATAACCATTAAATGTAAGTTATGTGTTCATTGCACATTTGACACATCTGACAGGACAAATCGGGTTAAACTGTGTGATTACGAGCACTTAATATAAAGCTTTTTCATGTTTTTGATCAGTTTGCATTATAACTTTTTCCTATAGTTCTGTTATAGTTCAGAAGTGTTTTGTCTAAAAATGTCCTGTAAAATGATGCGAGTGGTTTTCTGTGTACAGCACACAGACGTGGTTAATCTATAATGCAGTTCGTTGTTAATTATTGTCCTTGTCGTTTAAATCCTTTTTGAATGATACGTTCCATCCTGAGCAACATTCAGTGCATGTTATTCAAAAGGTTTAAAAAAAAAAACACACTGTAATCTTGAATCAAGAAAGGCTTATAGCCAAATAGATGTTTAGCATATTGTTTTCGATAATGCAAAATCATTAACAGCAATTTAATGTTACTTAACATTAATATAATAAAGGTAAATGTGAAAGAAGCTGTAGCATTGGTATCCATCGAGACACTCTTGATGGTGACACTTTTCATTATCCAATCGATTTCCAAAATTAAGTAACAGAAGGGTTACAAATACTGTATCATGTAGACTTTAACAACGAGCTGGAGCTCCCACTGTAGCCTTTAACCCTAAACCCCAATCTTTAGCCCTCCCCACCGAGTCCCGCTCCAGAGAGGAGGCAGCCTCAAAACAATGACAGCTTGACAAACGAGCCCCCCTCTCGTCTCCAGTGCAGTAGTCTCACGCCAGGGGAGAGGATAATGAAAAGAGAGGTATGGCCAGTGGTTCAGAAAGACCCTCATTGCCTCCTCAAACAGCGCTATGCAGTCACACAGCGGGAGAGCGCAGCAGTATGGCATCTGCACCGCTCGACAGCCCACACATCACATCCAATCTGGACAAGATGGAAGTGAAGCTCTCTTTGCCTCGCAGAGGTCTGCAGAGGTTTCAAATGAAGAAACATGCTAGCAAAACAGCATGGAGACGGAACAGAGGAAGGACGGGAAATAACAGCATTGAAGGAGTGATCGGCAGAGCTCAGCTGTCCACAAATTGAGACATACAAATGGGTTTTTCTTCAACTAGGCACTTTTGGACCCTGTGGGCTTAAAATAACTCTATTAAAACACACTTTGACTAGTTTAATATATCTACTAACAATGCCCAACAGTGTTTATGAATGCATGAAAGGAAAAGTATGCAATTTTTGTCCATTTTCTGAAACGTCATGAATATTTCCATCATAATGTCACTTCCACCACATATAAAATTATGTGTTGTGTGTAATTGCATTCTGATGAAAATGATGGTCATGGACATTTTTTACATTTTAGGAATAAAATGGTCAATTTGACTCCTAACATTTTTTACATCCTTAATACACATAATTAAATAAAATATCAGCACAATAAAAATGTTCTGTTCACAATAGGTATTTACTTTGATTGTTTCATATTTAATATCTGACATAATTGCCAATTTGATAACCAAGTACATAAAAATGTAGCTGTCAAATTGATTAATCGGGATTAATCGATTAAAGTTTGTGTTTAAATATGTGTGTACTGTGTATAATTATGTATATATATATATATATATATATATATATATATATATATATATATATATATATATATATATATATATATATATATATAATTACACAGTACACACACATATATTATGTAAACACAAACTTTTATTTTGATTAATCAATTTGACAGCACAAAAAATATATATTTATGGAAATTATGTCAAGACTGGCACAATTCATGTAAAAATATTAATATCTATTTACACACAAACATTATAATTGTTAACAATTATTTCACTGCTTGTTTAGATCATAATAGCTTTTCATATTTATGTTTGAAAGTCAATGTAAAATAACTAAATCTTTACATAAGGCATTTGAAAAGTAGCAAAAACAACTGATAAAGGAATGGATTTAATGTAACCTTCATATAACAAAAAGAAAAAAAGTTTGAATCTTAGTATTATACTGCTCATAGCTGTAGAATGGCTTCAGTTTCTCTTTTCAGATGACACAGATCTCTCAATTAAGGGCAATCTTGTCACAACAAGCGCTGACCAGTCACAAAAGCTCATCAAACTGCCGCTCTCCTGGTCTGTAATGAGAGAGACGGAACTGGAGGACCGCAGGTAGAAAGGAGTGTACATGGCTGGTCACTCTCTCCATCTGCCCCTCCATCTGTTGCTACTTTCATTTAGTGCTCGGTGCTGTCCAACTCCTCTGATATGCAGGATCAGCCCAACACATGCAAATGGAGACACTGTTATGCAGGAATAAATACCTCATCCGTCTCTGTCTTTCCCTCTCCATCAGGCTACCACAAAATCTCACATAAAGCACTTTCTACTCTCTCTCAGACAACAAATAAAGAAATAAAGAAATAAAATAAAATAGGGCTGTCAGTCCATTAAAAATTTTATCTAATAAATTACATGATGTGGCAATCAATTAATTGGCCTAATCATAATTAATCACATAGTGTGTGTAGTGTTTAGTATCATTGATATACTATAGTTTTTGTTAATATTTTAAATTAGAATTTGTTTTTATTGGATTTCATTTCAGTTAATGTTTAATTTATTTGAGGTAATACATTTTTTTTCCCATAGTGTTTTTCCACAGTCATTCTACTAACTATGCACAACTCTGCAACTACATGTCAACGAACTACTAATACTCGAATGTATAGGGTGTGAACCTACACTGGTCTCACGGTTCGGTTCGATTACGATTATCACGCCATCGATTCGGTTCGGTTCGATATCACGTTGCACTGCATCCTCATGTATACAATTTTGTCAGTCAGTTATATGAACTGAACCTTTAATTTTACCTGCTCAAAGAAAACACGCTTCTTGAATGTATCAAACAAAACTCAAGTCTGGGCACAGAAGACAACAGGAGTGTTTAGAATAAATACACAATATACTAAAAGCCACTTCAGGAGGTGGTCTGGGCCGCATTACAGTGAAAACTAAAGTCGAAATGAATCTGGTTGTTGAAACATTTTACTCCTCCCAACAATGCTAAAAAACAAACGTGGGAGAGCGTTATGGGCTATATCACATGTTATAGCCAGATATGACAGCGCTACTAAAGCATGCATCGCCGCAGACGAGCAGCTGCATATCTCTTCATCAAGCTAACGCACAAACTACCGCAAATAAAACCGAAAGCAAGTCGCAGGTGCTCAACAAACAATCATATTCATTAAAAGTAAAGAAACTGAATGATCTTACCAGTGCTGTTGCCGCACACTCTCCTGTTGCGGTCATTGATTTTGAAATTAGCTGATGGTTAATAAAATGCAGCTCACATCTGTTGTTTACGGTGACATGAGCTCCAATAAATCTGCATATAGTGCGGGAATTGTAGATCGAATTTATATCCGTTTTGCGGAGATACATTTATGTGACCAAATGTAAATTAAATGATAAATCAGATAGGTATCTGATCTGTAAAAACGCATGAAGTGACCAGGTGTAAACAGGCCCTTTAAGAACTCTAATCTAATTTGATCCATATTTGGCTGAGCTGGGTCCATCTTGGCACTGACAGGCGTTAACAGCTCACTATGAAATCGGCTGACGTGGTTTCTCAAGTTAGTGGTATTACCCCATGCACATTTTATTTGTGCGTGCCATGATTAACACACAGCGCATGTCTTCTCCAGGTCGTGCTTACCAGGTTGTTCATAAAAGCCGAAATGAGCCCAGATGTCGGCTTTTAAAGTAGCTGGAGCATTTTTAATTACTCGCACTCGCCTCCCTCTGCCATTGTATGCTACCACAACAACGCATGTGTGTGACAAATGTTGGCAGAAAAGCGTCAGTACATTATAATCAGTTATGGTCTATTATGAACCTATACCAAATCGTCCTCGTCTGCATCACGATGCATCGAAGAAACAAATAATTTCGACACCCCTACTCGAATGACTAGTAGTTGACATGTAGTTGCAAAGTTACTTATAGTTAGGTAAATGTGACCCTTTACCACAAAACCAGTCATAAGGGTATTTTTTTTTTTATTTATTGAGATTTATTCATCATCAGAAAGCTGAATAAATAAGCTTTCCATTGATGTATGGTTTGTAAGGACAATATTTGGCTGAGATCCAACTATTTAAAAAAATCTGGAATCTGAGGGTGCAAAAAAAAAATCTAAATATTGAGAAATTTGCCTTTAAAGTTGTCCAAAAGAAGTCCTTAGCAATGCATATTACTACTAACAATAATAACTTTGTGACATTTTTATGGTAGGACATTTACACAATATCTTCATGGAACATGATATTTACTTAATATCCTAATGATTTTTGGCATAAAAGGTAGTTTGGCATTTGATAGTTTTAGTTATTAATAGTCCTGACCCAAACAGCAATATTTACAGAAAAAAAAATAAGAAAAAATGTAAACAAATCAAAAGACATTAATGTGAACATTTTATTTGTAGAATACAATTATGACTTGCTAATTTCTAGTATTTCATGTAGTCTTTATATGCACAATTAAATAATATTTGCACAATTTTAATTGGCAATGACATGCAATAAAAATTTTCCATTCACAAGTGCTATTTAGATAACTTTTTTCTTCTTTTTTTTACACTTGGAGTACACACTCTACAATAGTTTGTGAACTGACAGCCCTGAAAAAAGCGCCTTTTTCAAATTCATTTTGCTATTTTATTCATAGTGATAGCAGAAAAAGAACTGGAAATGGTGCAGTTAAGGGAGAACAGGATTGGGAAATGACAAGCCAGACTCAAACTTGCATCACCACCTGCATGAGTGCTCAACATGTCAAAGTGCATTCAATCATTCCTAGGCCACGCCTTCAACTTACATTCACAAACATGCAAAAGCCCTAAACTGCCTTAATCTGAATACACACTCCCTGATTTGCGATGTTCTTGGAGTTTAGCTCGCTAGGTGACATCCAGAGAGTCAGCAATCACATGGTGGAGCCGCAGGCCCTCCGCGCTAGAATACTGCAGCGCACAGGAGCTATAGTTGCCACAGGGATTAGGGAAATGTATGTTCAACAATCATGATAAACAGGATGAGTTGGCTCAGAGGCATCATACATTATTCAGGTTTGCTCGTGGTGAGTTCCCGCATGCCGATGGAACCTTCACCGTAAATGCATGTTACAATTCTTCTGCACGCAACACGACACCTCATGAAGTGTAAAAGCTCGCAGCGGCCGGGGCAATGAAACAAATACTGACTTGGGAATCAACATGAACGACCTGCCAACCGTGCAATCAAGCAGGTGTGGCTGAGGGAAATAAAAGTGAAGTCTGTTATGGCTCGACTGTTTGAACCCGCTTGTAGCACATCCAAACAAAACCAGTGCTGTAGGGTAAAACTCTGTTTGCGGAACTATCAGGTACGGAGGGATGAGCAGAGGTTACGCTCAAGTTTTGTCACTGTAAGTGCCCATTAGGACCCTTGGAGAAATGATAGGAAATTAGGGCAGATGTTATTCTGGGGCATTTATTTTTCTTTGATGCTTTGTTCAAGTAAGTTGAGCACTGAGAGCAGCTGGATGGTTATGGATTTATGCTCTGAGATTATTTAACTTCACAGCTGGGCAGGGCCAACTGTGAACGTAACCACATGCTCAGAGAACTTTTGTTTTGTTTTTTGTTGCTCACCCTAACTCACCCTTTCTCCATCTGCTGGTGGGGTTCATTTTCTTAGTCCCCCTCCCCCCTTTTTCACGAAAATGTCCCGTAAAAAAAGTAAACAATTTTTGTCATTTCATATTCATTAATTTTGTCAGTTTTACTCTGACTGAAATAACAGAATTATAAAATAATAATTTGAAATTAAATATACATCAGTATAATTGAAATGAGCTGGATGATGACATCACTGTTTTCTCCAGAGCTGCTTTATAGATCAATTGAACTATTTCCACAATTAAAGAACTTTATGCAGTTACTGAACTGAAATGAATCAACACTAAACTGACTATAATTCTGGTTGCATCATTGAATACATATTGAATCATATCACTGTAATTCTGCTTTGAAACAACCTGTATTGTATTAATCGCTATACAAATAAAGGTGACTTGACTATAATAAAATAAAAAATAAAAATATTATAGTAGACCTCGTTTTAAACAACAAAAAAGTAAATAATGTTTACATTTCAGTGTACGTAGTGTAGTAGAATTATCATAAAATCATTTTAAATTAAATCTACTTATCTGATAAAATTTGCACAGTTACTGAACTGAAATGAATCAACACTAAACTGACTAAAATTCTGGTTGCATCATTGAATAAATAATGAATCATATCACTGTAATTCTGCTTTGAAACAACCTGTATTGTATTAATCGCTATACAAATAAAGGTGACTTGACTATAATAAAAAAAAAATAAAAAAATTATTATAGTAGACCTCGTTTTAAACAACAAAAAAAGTAAATAATGTTTACATTTCAGTGTACGTAGTGTAGTAGAATTATCATAAAATCATTTTAAATTAAATCTACTTATCTAATAAAATTTACACAGTTACTGAACTGAAATGAATCAACACTAAACTGACTATAATTCTGGTTGCATCATTGAATAAATATTGAATCATATCACTGTAATTCTGCTTTGAAACAACCTGTATTGTATTAATCGCTATACAAATAAAGGTGACTTGACTATAATAATAAAAAAATTTTTTTATTATAGTAGACCTCGTTTTAAACAACAAAAAAAGTAAATAATGTTTACATTTCAGTGTACGTAGTGTAGTAGAATTATCATAAAATCATTTTAAATTAAATCTACTTATCTGATAAAATTTGCACAATTACTGAACTGAAATGAATCAACACTAAACTGACTATAATTCTGGTTGCATCATTGAATAAATATTGAATCATATCACTGTAATTCTGCGTTGAAACAACCTGTATTGTATTAATCGCTATACAAATAAAGGTGACTTGACTTGATATAATAAAACAAATAAAAAATGTATTATAGTAGACCTCGTTTTAAACAACAAAAAAAGTAAATAATGTTTACATTTCGGTGTACGTAGTGTAGTAGAATTATCATAAAATCATTTTAAATTAAATCTACTTATCTAATAAAATAAAATGTAAAAATAACATTACATTTATTTTAGTAGACAACACGATAAACAAAAAAATCCTTAACATTTTAAATGTTACTTTTATGCCTTTCAATTTTTGATTGTCATATTCATATTTTACTCTGACTAAAATACACAGTATATAATTATCTTAGAATCATTTGAAATTAAACATATAAATACATACAAATATATATATATATATATATATATATATATATATATATATATATATATATATATATATATATATATATATATATATATATAGTTCCCTTTCAGTCGGTCACGTTCGGCGTACGTCGGAACTGACCGACGAATAGAGTGCCGAAGTAATGACGTCACTTTGTAGGCCAAAACGCGGAAGTGAGTTAGCATTTTAGCCCTATGGGTTCCCTCGCCCTAAAGTCTATGGGTTTTTTGAATGGGTTTTTGCTAAATCGCCTGAAATAAGGTCTGTGGTTAACAAAGCCTCTATATATTTTCACGTTTTAATCTATGACATAAAACACACTAGTTATAACCTGCTTGTGATTTTTTAAGACTTTATTGTGTCTTAAAAACGGTGGTTGCTAACAAGTTGCTAAAAGGGACTACATCCTTTGGCGGGGACTTTAGACGTCATCGTGACAAACAGGCAATCTCTCACTAGCCCGCGTTTCAGCCAGGTTTCAGCCTTATGAAGAACTTATGTGGCGTGAATAAATCACGCTATTCGCGCAAAGTTGGATGCTTGAACATTTGGAGTTTACTCTCTTCACGTTTGTCTCGTTGAGAAATGGCTGACATGGGCTGTGTTTACACGTCTTTTTGTGTTAAAATCTACTGTTAATGTGTGACAAAACTTAGTTTTAAGACTTTTTCAGTCGATAATGTAGTTGTTTAAAGCTCAAATCTGTGGTTTATTTATAAGAAGAGTGACTATTTAAACATTTTATCTGGTGTTATCGGAGTTGTGAGCTCCAGTGAGTCAGCGGCGGTCAGCGCTTGTTTAGCCGGCGAGAGTTGACTTTCCTCGGCTAGTCCTTCTGACGTCTGCCGCTGGCTCTGATGTCTCGGTGGCGTCTCCAGCTATAATTAGTCTTGTGGAGATTTAACGGCCCATATTTGCTCTCATGGATCTATAATTTGTTCCCTGGCAAATCGTTTAGGCTGAGGACAAAGAGAAGTTTCATTACTTGTTTATTTTTAGGCTATAACTGTACGTTACCGTTGTAAGTTATCCGACTAGCACTGACTTTGAATGTTTGACTGAATTGTTTGCTTTATTTCATGTGTAGCTTATTATACGTTTTGAATTATTGATCATACATAAACTTGCATTTAACAAAAAGAGACTGGGTTGTGTTTCATGTCATTTAATGTTATCACAGTGATAATCATATTGTCTGAAAAAACATTAACAAAAGATAAATCTCAGAGAGGCACGCATAAACAAAATTAGTTTCTAACATTTTTGGAAAAAACGAATGGGCAATATTTCTCATGAAAAAGTGGATAAGTGTTCATACACAGCGCAGATCATAATGAGCGAGCGTGCTTTTAAATAAAGTTTGAGGAAGCTTGATGATGACGTTGATCCGCGACCATGGTGTGCTGTAGTCCGTTTATAGCCTACCGTTAGCATTTTATATCTGACGGCTTTATATGGGTTTCAAAATGTATACATTTTGGATTAACTTGTAAATATTATCTTGGTAGACAAAACGTGTAAGGGTCATTACTCTTTGTTGAACACAGATCTTATTTTTTGCGATTTTCCAAAAGTCTATGGGGAAAATGAATGGCTTTTTGATCGAGGGAACCCATGCACCGCTAACTTCCGGGTTGGCCTACAAAGTGACGTCATTACTTCGGCACTCTATTGGGATCTGTTTCCAGAGACCAACCTACTTCGAGTGATTAAAACGAGCCAATGGACATTGGCATGCGGTTCACACATTCCACGCACCGCCCCGCAGGGCGGGTATAAATACGGAAGTGGAATACCGCATGCCGTGTGCCGTCTCGCGCCGGCTGATAGTGGTGGTTGTCACGGCAACCCAGCGCGTCACTCGGCGCTCTGATGCGAGGTCGAGACTATGAAACCTCAAACAGGGTTGAGTCCCTTCACTTATTCCCCGATCTAGTTTCTTTTCTGGGGCTCCAGAAAAGGATTACTTTGGCTAATAAGCGCTGGTGACCTGAGGATTACAGTGGGGCTTCCCCGCCGAGTACATCTCTTCGGGCCCCCGCTCCTCTATCGCATCACGAGCGTGCTGAGACTTTGTTTGTGGGTGGTTCATGTTCTCTCACGAGAACATGACCACGTCGGCACGTTGTTCACCTTGCTCTTTCATAGGGGCTGGATTGTTCAGCGCGCCGTGTGCCGTCAAGTCTGACGGCCACGCTCATTGTCTCACATGCCTGCTGGTAGCTTACAGATGGGTTTGTTGGTCCTTTAAAAAAAAAAAAAAAAAAAAAAGGGATCTAGCGTTTCATTTGGCGCTCTGGCGGAGGACAGATGTCAATTGCTGCATCGGGGAGAGGGCTGTTATGCGCTGGAAATGATAATGCTGAGTTTCCCACTATAATGGTGTGTGCTCATGCTGAATCAGATTCAGAGTTGACAGCAATGCTTTCCAGGGTGGCTGCCCGGATGTGCATTGGAAAAATTTAACAGCATGGAACTATTTGGTGTCAAAATATGGAACACCAAAAGGGCCATAACCTGTATAAGTTTTTCCCTCTCTCACTGCCCTCTGTCCTGCATGCATGAGGGTAGTCCCGACCCAGGGGTTATGCAGGAACTGCGTGCGGTGATGGACCTCGCTCTCCGGAGTGACGAAAGTCACTGCACGCTCCCTGGGTCAGGCGATGTCCACACCAGTGGTCCAGGAAGCTGGGGCTAAACCTGGCAGATATGCGTGAGCCCGACGAAGTTTGGTCCCTCATCGCCCCTGTCTGTCAGGCTGGCCTCTTCGGCGACGCCAACGAGAACTTCGCCCAGCAGTTCTTGGTGGCCCAGAAGCGGATGGAGGTGGCTAAAAAAAAAAAAAAAAAAAAAACCTGCCCCGACGACCAGCTGCTGCCTACACCCAGTCGTCGGCCGCAGCACCTCCATCTGCTTGTCGCCGAGGGCGCCACCCTGCACCCTCCACCCAGGCAGCAGGTGGCCGGGCGCAAGGGAGGTGCCCAACCCGTCCAGGGTCCCGCGAGCCTGCTAGCAAGCACAAGGGCAAGCGACCCTGAAACGGGCAGCCCAGCGAGAGAGGAATTGTTCGGGGAGACGGTGTCCGCACCCCTCCCTCCCCCGGAGGAGGACCGGGGGGGAGAATATATATTTTTTGGTTTCGGTCCTGCCGCTGGCTCCCCGGAGTCCACATTCTCAGAGCAGTTCTTCCCTCCCTGAGCCCAGAGAGGGACAGGTTGGCAGTGTGCGACGCCCCCGGGCCTTGCCACTCCTTTCCTCCCCTCTCACCCCTCGCCAGGGGGCAGCAGATTGGGCACCGAGGACGCCCCCGGGCCTTCTCACCCACTCTCTGCCCCACCTGGAGTATTCAGGCAACACTCCGGGCCGCCTCCGGGCCTCCCGAGTCGGGTCTGAATACTCCACCTCGCTGCCTCACCCCGGGTACGTCTGTGGTGCCGTTGGTCCCGCTAGTTCGGTCTCTGGGGGCCTGGTTAGGTCTCCCCAGGCCGTCTCGCTGGCTCATCCGTACCATCAGACTCGGCTTTGCGATTCAATTCGCACGCCGGCCTCCCAAGTACAGGGGCATCCTCTTCACCTCCGTGCGGAGCAGCGATGCCCATGTCTTGCGGTCCGAGATCGATGTCCTGCTGGCGAAGGGCACGATCGTGCCGGTTCCTCCTGCCGATATGAGGTCGGGGTTCTACAGCCCCTACTTCATTGTACCCAAGAAAGGGGGTGGGTTAAGGCCAATCTTGGACCTGCACATTCTGAATCGGGCCCTGCACAAGCTCCCGTTCAAAATGTTAACACAGAAACGCATTTTCCAATGCATCCGTCCCCGAGATTGGTTCGCAGCGATCGACCTGAAGGACGGGTACTTTCATGTCTCTATCCATCCTCGACACAGACCGTTCCTACGCTTTGCGTTCGAGGGGAAGGCATATCAGTACAAAGTCTTGCCCTTCGGGCTGTCCCTGTCGCCTTGTGTCTTCACGAAGGTCGTTGAGGCAGCCATTGTTCCGCTCAGAGAACGCAGCTTTCGCTTACTCAACTATCGCGACGACTGGCTTAGACTCGCCCGGTCTCGGGAGCAGTTGTGCGAACACAGGGACATGGTGCTCAGTCACCTCAGCCCGTTGGGACTTCGGGTCAACCGAGAGAAGAGCAAACTCTGCCCCGCGCAGAGGATCTCTTATCTCGGTATGGAGCTGGATTCGGTCAGCCGGACAGCGCACCTCACTCCAGAGCGCGTCTGGTCAGTGTTGAACTGCTTGAATACGTTCAAAGGCAGGACAGCGGTCCCACTGAAATTCTTTCAGAGGCTCCTGGGGCATATGGCATCTGCAGCCGCGATAACGCCGCTCGGATTGCTTCATATGAGATCGCTTCAACGCTGGTTGCACGACCGAGTCCCGAGATGGGCGTGGCAGAGCGGTCAGTACCAGGTCTTTGTTACTCCTTACTGTCGCCAAACCTTCAGTCCGTGGTCAGACCCCTCGTTTCTCTGGGCCGGAGTGTCTCTAGAACAGGTGTCGAGGCATGCTGTGGTTTTCACTGATGCCTCATCCACGGGCTGGGGGGCCACGTACAACGGGCACGCAGTTTTGGGTCTGTGGACGGGGCCCCAACTGCGTTGGCATATCAATTGCCTAGAGTTACTGGCGGTACGTCTTGCCCTGGCCCGGTTCAAGAAGCCGCTTCGGGGCAAGCACGTACTGGTCCATTCGGACAGCACTGCGGCCGCTGCGTACATCAACCGTCAGGGTGGTCTATGCTCCCGTTGCATGCTCCGGCTCGCCCGCCATCTCCTCCTGTGAAGTCAGAAGTTTGTGAGGTCACTTCGTGCCATTCACATCCCATGTGCGCTGAACCAGACAGCCAACGAGCTCTCTCGCCAGTCGACACCTTGGGGCAAATGGCGACTCCACCCCCGGAGCGTCCAGCTGATATGGGTCCACTTCGGAGTTGCACAGGTAGACCTGTTCGCTTCTCCGGACTCAACCCATTGCCAGTGGTACTACTCCCTGACCGGAGGTACCTTAGGCACAGATGCACTGGCGCACAGCTGGCCCCGGGACCTACGCAAATATGCGTTTCCCCCTGTGAGCCTTCTCGCACAGACACTGTGCAAGGTCAGGGAGGTCTTGTTAGTTGCACCCTACTGGCCCAACCGGACCTGGTTCCCAGAACTCACACTCCTCGTGATAGCCCCTCCCTGGCCGATCCCCCTGAGGAAGGACCTGCTTTCTCAGGGGCAGGGCACTCTATGGCACCCGCGTTCAGACCATGTCTCCATGTCTCCATGTCTGGTCCCTGGACGGGACGCGGAGGTTCTAGGTGGCCTACCACAAGCAGTGGTAGACACCATCGCTTCAGCTAGAGCCCCCTCTATGAGGCGCCTCTACTCTCTGAAGTGGAACCTGTTCGTCGAGTGGTGCTCTTCCCACCAGGAAGACCCCCCGAAGGTGTTCGATTAACGTTGTGCTTTCCTTCCTGCAGGATGGGCTGGAGCGAAGGTTGTCTCCCTCCACCCTCAAAGTATACGTAGCAGCAATAGCGGCGTATCACGATGCAGTAGACGGTAAATCCTTAGGTAAGCACGACTTAATCGTCAGGTTCCTCAGAGGTGCGAGGAGACTAAATCCTCCTCGTTCTACCTCGTTACCCTCTAGCCCCGTGTCTTTCCCTCGACAGAGCTTCCTCTGTCGTCTCTGGGTGTGTTCTTCCCCCCCTGGAACCAGGTTGGGTCCACTCCAGAGACTGCCATTTGTTGCACTACCCTGTTAGGTTAGTCCTTATGTGTATTCCACCTCTCCTTCCATTGAAGGACATGGCTCCGCAGCGTACCATCTCCCGAGACGGGCACGCTTTCCCAGCGTTATCCAATAGTCACACTGAGTGGGTCTTGCAGGAAAAGCAGTGACTGTCCTTCCCTGCCCGGAGCCCTGACTCCCACTCTAACATAGGAGTGGTCCAGTGCCCTCAAGCAGGACGCTGGAAGGGCCAGCCTCCTGGCATGTTGGTAGGGATCCCAATTCGTCGGTCAGTTCCGACGTACGTCGAACGTGACTGACTGAAAGGGAACGTCTCGGTTACGTATGTAACCCTCGTTCCCTGAAGGAGGGAACGGAGACGTACGTCCCGTCGCCAGGGGCTGTGCTTCAGCTGAAGGCTGAGTCACTTATCTCGGCTCCTCAGTTGAAAAGCAATGATGCGGTATTCCACTTCCGTATTTATACCCGCGCTGCGGGGTGGTGCGTGGAATGTGTGGACCGCATGCCAATGTCCATTGGCTCGTTTTAATCACTCGAAGTAGGTCGGTCTCTGGAAACAGATCCCAATTCGTCGGTCAGTTCCGACGTACGTCTCCGTTCCCTCCTTCAGGGAACGAGGGTTACATACGTAACCGAGACGTTTTTTTTTGTGAAAAATTTATAAACATTTATTTATTTAAACATTTAAACATCCAATCATATAAAACAAGTGAAAACTGAAAAAAAGCAATAGAATGAGTATTCTAGAGTATTAACTACCTTTAAGAAGTTGAACTGTGAACTCTTCATGCTTTATTGCTTTAGGCTAGCATGTTGTTATGTCAAAGAAGAGTAACACATTCAGACTAGCACTCAAGATCATCTGTGCATTCGCTTCACTATCTGTGCAGTTGTTATAGTATCTTGTGTATATAATGGATATATTTATACACCGGTGTTCAGCTCTATTTCATTTAAAGCAGATCAATCCCCCAACATGCTGTAATTAGATCATTTCAATCAATTCTTTTGGCATTTATTTTCTTCTAAAACCATTTTACAGCATAACCATTTTATCTTACCGTTATCTTTGCCTCATCATATTTTAAGAATGTTTTAATTAAAAGTGTTTAATTATTGTCATTAAGCATCTTTGCTATCTCATCTTCATTATCACGACACATGAAAAAAAACAACCTTTGTTAAACATTTCCATTAGTAATTTTGCTGACGAGATTAATACTGACGCCTGTCTCTTTTTGTCTCTCTGTCTTTCTCTGTGTGTCTTTCTCTTCTCATTTCTCCCTTTTAGCAATGCACAAAAAGATGTTTTCTGTGACTGGAATCTTATAAATGTGCATCTGGAGGAAGCCGGCAACACCCTATAAAACTGCACCAGACTGCACCATTATCTTTCTGATGGCTGTTCGTGGTGAAATTCGCTTGGTTGATGACAAAGCAACCCATCTTTGATGGGTTAATTGACCGAATCATTTCCATAATTCCTGCACAGAGCTTCAACAATGCGCATATAATTGATTGTTATTTTCCCACAGTAGCGGCTTTGCTGCAGGGTGATATCAGTGTCCAGACAACAGCAACAAGCTTAAGAGAGATGCTCTTCCATTAAAGAATTAGCCACTATAGCTTAAAGCACTTCACCGAGGCCTGCCAGAATATAAGGAGGCATCTATGAGGGGTGGAAGTGCATAACTGGATGTGGACTTAGAGCTCCCGCTGACTCCCTTTTTAACAGGGAGGGGGTGAACGCTGGTCGCTTTGTTCATCTGGAAAAACAACAGAATTAAAATTCTGCTAGGGATGGAGACAAAAGGCAAAAACATAATCCATGCTTGAGTGGCTCTCTCTTGAAGATGACATGGACTGAAGAGAAACACAATTACCACGGTAACAGTAACGTCAGCTCAGCTGCAGTTTCTGCCTCACTGTCAAGGATGAGCTGACAAAGAGAGATATTTTTCTATGCTAAGGCCGAGGCAACAAAGCGGTGAATGTCGAACATAATGGACAGAATGACTCTGAATGAGTGGCACGTTTTTACACGTCATAGGAGAAAGAATGAGTGTACCGATCTTTCATAGAAGCAGGGATGCTGCCTAACAACTCGTCGTCCTATTACTTCGGTCCTCGCTGAAAATGAAACCACGCACTTAGCAACAAAATCCCAGCTAATGAGAACATATGTGATGTTTGTCCCCAAAAAGTATTTGGTTATTTAAGCCACACTTCAAAATGTCTTATATTAAAAAACAAAATATCAAACCAAGTGGCATTGATTTGATGGAAATATAGTGCACTTTTAAAGCAAATATTTAATAATTAAAAAAAAACAAGGAAAGGAAAGAAACAAACTTATTAGGTTTAAAAAAGACAGCAAGAAATAGAAATGAAATCAATACAAAATTAAGCAGAAAGAATAAAAAAATACTTTTTATCTAATTTAATTTGATATAATACAATGAAATTCATACATTGTAAGTGTGGCTTAGGTGGCCAAAAATGATCAAATATTTTGGGGGACATAAAAAAACCCAGAAGACTAATTCGCCACTGGTTCCCTCAAGATTTTAGTATGGGGTTTTATAATGGGGTTTTTATGGTTTTAAAGTAAAATAAAGCCTGTGGTAAGCATTACTTGACAATACTTTGATGATGTGTTTTAAAATGTAAACTGCACACATTCACACCCCAAACTGTCTTATCTAGCTTCTTAACTGCTTCAAAATACACATTTTCGGTTTGGGTGTGTGTAATGTTATAGAACAAAATGTCAAAGTATTGTCAAGTAGCACAGGCTTTCATAAATTGAAAAAACCCCATTATAAAACCCCATAGGAAAATCTTCAGGGAACCAGGGACGAATTAGTCTTGATCCCTGCACCACTTTATTATGTGAAGCTGGATTTAAGACCAATGAGATTTCACTGTGGGACTACCCAGCACAAAACAGCAAAAATAGAAGCCAAGCTTACATCAAAACTGTTGACAGTCATGGCTATCATGGAAAAGATTATCAAGTGACACAATGTATGACCAGACTCTAGACTCTACATGCAACATAGTGGTACTCACCTCTCTCACAGGAGCGACCTAGATAGCCCGTCCCTGAGCAGTCACACACATATCGGTTCCAGCCCTCTCTGCAGGTGCCGCTGTTAAGGCAGGGGTTGCTTAGACACTGTTTGGGAGGTTCCTTAGAGCAGGATGGCTTCACTCCGACTGCCCTCTGGGCCTCCGCTATCCGCCGGATGTCCTTACTCTGGCCGTCCATGAACAGATCTCGCACACAGCCCACATAGCCGTAGTTAAGGAGAGCGGTCCACACCTCCGTGGGGAAGATCAGACCGCCGCGGTCCTCTGGCAGGCCGCCCAGGTAGAGAATGTCATCCAAGTCCAGGATCTCACTCTCACCGGGAGCGTTGTAGGGAGTACGGATCGAGTTGACGGAAATGGTGCCTGTCAAAAAACCACAAGGAGCACATTTTATTTCGTTATCTTGATGTGTTAGATGCCATTTCAGCAACTTCTAAAAAGTTTGGCCCAGTTTTAATGAGAAATTATGTATGCAAATTATGGACTATGGAAATTAAACTCTTTAAGGCTATTGAAATTATCCTTCATTCTTTCCTTTGTAAATAAACCCCCCTTTGCTTTCAGAGCACACAATGTAGACGAAAATCTCTCAAATCTCTCAAAGTATATTTGAAATTATGTAGCTACTGTATATTCATGCTTAAGCTTGGAAGTTTGAAAGATGATTCCAGAGCAACACTTTGTCACCATTTGTCAGAACAGCGCCTATAGCATTGATTTGTCAGTTTTGCATTTGTAGGTATGTGTCGAGTATAAAATCGCTCTGCGGATGATCAAATCAGCTTGATGTAGATGTCAATAGGAAAAGTATGAGTTATGAACAAGACTGGTGCTAAAAAAAAGGGAGCCTGGGATAAAGGGATTGTGCCCTCGGCACAATTTTATATCTTTCGCATAATTCCTGCTTAAGGTAAAAGCACTTATTTCTTCTATTAAAGTTATTGGAATAGTTATTCAAAATGATTGTATATAACTCCCATTTGATTAATAATATAATATAATAATATAATTCATACAATTAATATAATATAATATGATAATATAGGGAATCGGTATGTATTAAAGTTCTCTGAAAATTACAGAACTTATTTTACACATTGTTGGAAATGGGGATCCATATGTGCACATGCTTTCATATTATCATCTGTTTTTGGGCTGTCTTAATATGACAGTGCAAACCCTTATACAAAGACAAAGATTCAAAAAACAGTCTCCATAGCAACAGCAGACAATATGTACTAGATTCACTAGATAGTCATCATTATCAAAAGGGCATATGATAGAATGAACACTCAGCCTTATTCATGTCTAATTTATTGCTTGTGACTGATTCAGTTCTCATAAATTATTTGTGAACACTTTCAAAGCATGTTTCTGTCCGCCCTCCTGTTTTATGGTTTACGTCTAAATACAGCTTTTACAACAGTAGTTAATATAAAGAGCGAAAACACAGGTGAGGTGAGCCTTTCATTCACTCTAAAAATGTTTAAACACTTTCACAAGTTCCATAATCACCCTCATTGTTTTCCTGGCGACTCCAACAAACAGGCATTTATACGCAGGCGGCAATTCAGAATTTTCCTTCTCATTTTCCACCACTGTGCACTGCCATTATTCACGCCTTGAAGGCAGTTACAAAAGAAAAAGCCATTACTGGCAAGATAGGAGAGAACAGGCAGGGATTAACGCAAAGCGCTGGCCACTGCTGAATCCTGTTTATTAGTGTCCAACACTCAGTCCAAACTCAATAAAAGGCGGCTTAGAATTAAAGATGCCGCCCTGTCAGTGCCAAAACCTTCTTTCTTTAGTGATAAAAATGCAGCTTCTGTTATAAAGGCAAAATTAGTGTGACTATAATCGAGGGGTCAGCTGGAGGTGGTACTGTAGGCATGCAACATGTTAAAGGCACAGTTTGCCCAAAAAAGAAAATTCTGTCATCAGCTACTCACCCTCATGTCATCCCAAACCTGTATTACTTTTTTTTTGGAACACACACACAAACACACACACACACACACACACACACACACACACACACACACATACACACACACATACACACACACATACACACACACACACACACACATTGGGTTTCAATGTTTTATGGGGATATTACATAGACATAATGCTTTTTTTTACTGTACAAACTGCATATTTTACCCATCACAGAAATCTTTCAGCATCATTTTCAAAAAACATCTCTTAGTATGATTTATAAGCTGTTTTCCTCATGGGGAGCAAAAAATGTCATGACATTTCGTCCTCATAATGTAAGGAAGGGGCGTCACTGGGCCCATTTTAGGAAGGCTTTAGTCCCCCTACAATTCCACCCAGCCCCCTAAATGTGTAATTGACTCCGTAATATGTACACTAATTCGTGATCGCCTCAGTTCCCTTTAAAACTCATATGAAACGGGCGTCAGGCTTCGACTCATCCCCGTATTTTAGTCTGCGTTATTTAGCGTGTTCTTCAATCCGTATAGCAGCGCCAGAAGCAGATGACAACAAGTGTGCATTTATTGATTGATTGTTATATCTGCATCTGTGTAGATTGCATTCTTTGTCATAAATGCAGTTTACATATGATGTGGGAGCAATTCAAGATGGTTTCCCATCCACTGTAAAATCTGTGCTTATTTATTTATTCATATTTTTGTGAAATTCCTTTCATCTAAATGGCATGAGGAAGTCACTTTGTGCTACTTTTTCCTACTCTTTTGCTATAGGCTACTTCATACTTAAAAATTTGTTATAATATTAATTCTATAATAAATCCAAATTTAAGCAAAACAGTGATAATGGCAAATGAGCTAATGAGTGGTCCTCTGCAGCCATCTATTGGTTTCATGCCATTTTCATGTTAAAAGTTTGTTTGTTTTCCACGAGGTGACAGAAATCCTCCACTCATTCATCTCCATGAATGAAAATGATCAATGTAGATCTTATTTAAAGTTAATTTTACAGCACAAATGTAGTTAAAAAATAATGTAAAAAATAATAATGGTTAAAACATTACATGTGTTGAAAAAAAAAAATATATATAAAAATGACCCACATATTGCTAATCTAGACAATTACAATAACATTTGTCTATATTCTTAATGAATATTAGCTGGTTATTTAAAATGATTAGAAATTAATTCAATATTCAGGCATTGACTTGATAGGTAGTGTATAACCTACTGAATTGTTCATGTCCACCCTAGGATACAAACAATATATTATTATTACTTCTTTTCTTTTTTTTTAATCATACCCTCATTGGGGACTGAGCCTCCCTAATATTGAAGTGATATATTGAAAATGTAGCCAATGTATGTTTTGGACCCCATTGACTTTAATATGGACAAAAACAATTCTTCAAAATATATTGTTTTGTGTGTGTTCAGCAGAAGGAAGAAAGTCATTCGGGTTTGGAACGGGTTTTGGAGGGTGAGTTAATTATGACAGACTTTTTATTTTGGGGTGAACAGTCACTTAAGTCAGTTTGCAAATGCTAACTTGGACTTTAAATGCCTCAAGAAATCTAAACAAACATTGGCTATATGGATTTTCATAATAAATCATCACAGAAAAAAAAAAAAAACAGGAGCTTTAGTGAGTATGTGCATTAAATGTGTGCCAAGCTCCAGTAAAGGATGTATTTGTTCTCAGATCTGTGATTTATTTTCATCATTAATGGCTATTGTGGGAATTGAATGAATGGCTGCAGTATCATTCTGCTATGCTTTCAGGTCTGTGATGTAGAGCTCTGGGCCTGAGCTTAGACTTGCGTCACATACCTCGAGAGGGAGAAAAATTCTCTTCGAGATTAAATTTGATTCCATAGACTGATTACGGCCTCCTGTATCTGACTCATTATTCCCAGGCACACCCAAACAAATGGGAGAAACATTAAACGGCTAGACATGGTGGCACAGAAAATCATAATTATGCTCCATGTAACTCATTCCCTGCCAAGTGTTTCAACAAATACAGAAAAATAGTGCTTTCCGTTCTATTCCGCTTGACACATTACTGCAGAGATGCCACTTATAACATGCTAACAGTGTTAGTAAATAAAGAATTTCATTTTCCTCTAAGCTTGTAATAAGACTGTATGGATTTGATGAGGCATAGCAGCACTACTTCTCCTCCTCTCGCACTCACACCCGCACACACACGCACACATTATCTAGTCCTGTGTTGCGCACTTGGCGACTGTACCCCTAAACAGCAGCCAAACATCTCCCCCGGGTCATCAGTAATGAGCATTCTCCATCATCTCGACTTCCATTCACTCTGTTCAGTGATTACATAGCACAGTCTAATGCTGGGCCCGGCATTACTTTATGTACACACACAGACACAAATACACACAGACTAGTGGAGTAGAGTGGATTTCTGAAAGAGGAGGCAAAGTCCCATTTGTCAAATGTAAATTCATGTTCTAGTTCCATGTGATGTTTACGTGGTTTCTGCTTGAAATGCTTATGGAATGGCATTAACCTTACATTATCAACAAACAATCAATTCTTTAATTTGTTGTATGCATCATATTAACATACTATTTATTAGGGATGTGCTTGAAGCCCAAATATTTTATTCAGAAAGGTACAAAAATAGTTTCAAAATGAATACCGAATTCTACTGAATACAAAATATAATACAAATATTGGTCGAACTAAAATATTGCATTGGTGAGTAACATTAAACTAAGACTATATACATAATTTCCACTTTTTGCTATTTCTATGCTAATGTTTTAAACTTTCCAGACAAAATATACAATATAATTGTTTGCATTATTCTATATTAATTCTATATTTTAATACTTAATACTTTTATTCAGAAAAAGTTACAATGTTTTAAAGGTTTTTATTTCAAATAAATGCTGCTCTTATCGACTTTTTATTCATCAAATAATCTTGAAAAATCAGTTTTCACAGAAATATGAAGCAGCACAACTGTTCTCAGCATTGATAAGAACTGAGCACCAAATCACCATATAAGAATGGTTTCTGAGAGATTATGTGACACTGAATACAAAAGATTATAACTCTGAAAATCCAGCTTGGTTTCCACAGGAATAATTTAAATCAATATAATGTGTCACAATATTACTGTAGTTTTGATTAAATAAATGCAGCCTTGGTGAGACTTGATAACATCTTTCAAAAACACTACTGTTCAAAAGGAAGTATATAAATTAAATAGAGTTGTCTAATAAGCTCTTCATTTAGTTTAGACACACTTCTGGTTTCAGCCCCGCCCACATCCAATTATTTGAATACAGATACACTAATTTGTCATGGCAAGAGATACAGACAGAGATGATGGCTTTAATGCACACCCCTATACTATTGATTTACTATTTTAAAACCAAGTCACATTAAAATCTCATCAAGTTTATGATTTTTTTTTTTTTCATTGATTCAAAAATAATTACAGTATTAAAAGCATAATTAATGAAGCTTGTTACTGGTAACTGATGTTTGGCTATTATTATTAATAGTCACCTTCTTTTTGGACCATTAGTCAACAAATCCTCTGTAAACACTGCCGGTCTCATGTCGGTGGCAGGCAGCTTTCATTTAACTGAGCTGAGTGGTCACTAAAACCCTCACTCATAGATCATCACTTCCAGTTCATTTCAATTCAATTCAGAAGTGACCAAAAGTGGTGATGTATGAGTGTGTGTGTTTACTTTGTACTTAGCCTGTCCATTTCCACCAGTTTGACCCATTCATTCAGGCCAATTTGTGGCCTGGCTGACTGCTGGACAGTGTCACTTTAGAAAAAGAAGTGGTTTATCCACCATACTTCATCTCATATTTCAGAATATCTCAGTATTGTTGATTATTCTCTCAACCTACTTTTTTTTGTGGAGGCACAAAAACAGCCCTGACGCACAAACTGTATATACGTGTACATATGTACGTTCTTATTAATAGATGCATATGCAAAGGCACAAATTTAAGTTTGCTTACATGCACGCAAAAACACCAGCATGCCCACACACACGCGCACACCCTGAACCAGGACGGCTGCCCATATATGATCAAACGGCTTGCGTAGGCAGCCAATTCACGCAGGCGGGAGAGTGACACAGCTCATTCTGCGGGCCTGAAATGCAAGGCCCCATCTGTCAATGGTGTTTCAGATTCCCATGAAATGCCACTAAGAAAAGGTTTATTCTCTCTTTCAAAATGTGCCTGAACTCACAATGACAGCTAGTGGATTGTGCAATGATAAAGCCTGGAGAACAAGATCAAATCGAGCCCTGTGAAAGAAAACGATGATTTGATGAAAAACACAATTTTAAACCGTGGAAAAAAAGACTTGCTCTCTTAACGGAACTGTATCCAATCCCAATTGAATACTGTATTGGCATGAAACAAAAATAACACTCTTGCTTTAAAAATTTGATTTCATAATTGCTTCAAAAGCTATTTAATTTTCTCCTTATAACTTTCACCATTTAATCTCACAGTATATGTCAGGTTACTGGCGTTTCTATATCCGGAAAGAGAAGATGAGAGATTCGCAATAACCACGGATCAATAGAGCCTTTTCCCAATTTTACACAGAAACGAGAAAACGAACGGGTACCAAAGGCAGTTCTTTCGACTCTAGGCAAACAGCATTGACGTGCGAGAAAAAGGGGAATAGAGGGAGAGTTAGGGATGAATGTCTTTCCTTGGCAGAGCTTGCTCTCTCCTTTGGGAAACCAAATCTGGTTTCCATGGCAACTCCGGTGGAGAAGACAGAGCTCGAAAGGAGGAGGAAGACAGGAAAGACTGCGGGTCCTGTTCATATTCAAATGCCTGCCTGACAGTGCGCTCCGGAAGGCACGGTTACGACTGTGTTCACGCGAGCGTGAGAGAACACTGCTGTCTCGGCTATGTCAATATTTTCGTAGACCTTGAATACCAGCCAACGTCTAACCATACATTGAATACATCAAAAATACATCAGCAGAATAAATGAACAGCCGTAAGATTAAGAAACAGAGCCATATTCTACCTGATCTTCCGTCTCTCTGGAAATCCACGTGGTACCATTCTCCGTCGTTGACTTTTTTGTTGACTGCACGGGTTTTGGTGGTGCCCGAGCCCATGTCGAGCAGAAGGTATAGGTGGCCGTCCAGCATCTCTATGGCGAAGAAATCCACCTTCAAGGTTTTGGGGCTCTTGGGGTCTTTCTGCTGCTGAGGTTTGGGTTTTCCATGGCTGAAGAGGAGCAGGCCGTTGGGCTCAGTGGTGCGGAAGTCGAAGGAGATGGAACCGGCTTTTTTGGCAGACCACTTGTCAAGGGTAATGAATGACTCTGGCGTCTCGAAGGTGACAGGATCTAGGGTAGCCACATTTTCACATTTGAAGGCCACCACACCGCTCACCTTCATTTTGGGGTCGCCTAGCTTGGCCAGTCGAGATAGCTCGAGCCGTACATCATTGTTCTTGTACACAACCTTCATGTGAAAAGAGGACAAAAAACGATTTCCAGTGAGCAAAAACTCTTTACTTTATATCACATTATGTTACTGTGTATTACAACTTAAACGGGATACAAATCACATTAGTCTTATGGTGCGTTCACACCAGATGCGAATGAAGCATTTTGCGCGAGTGATTTACATGTTAAGTCAATGCAAAGACGCGAATAGACATTCTGTAGCGCGATTTGCGAATTGAGACGGATGACACGGCGCGAATTGAGCGTTTGACGCGAGTTGAAAAATCGGAACTTTAGCGGATATTCGCGCTGTGTTAACCAATCAGGAGCTTGCTCTAGTAGTGCCAACAATGAGGACAAAATCATATATGGATACCCGGAGCTGTAAGTACTTTATAGAAACAGGAATAAAAAGGATCTTGCTTGGAAGAAAGTGAGTGAGGAGATCGGACAATCTGGTAAGTTATAAGAAACGCTCTTTACTCAATTTGAGCTATACATAGGGTGATTGGGACACTTTTTGCCATTGAGATGACTTGGAAAAAGTGTCCCAATCCCCCTGAATTCACCCTATTGAGACTACATGATAGTTAAAGTCGACAAATTGAGTTTATTCTACGTATTTTAAAACAATCCATGTCAGCCATTTTGCAACGAGACAAGCTGGCTGGCAGAAGCCCCTCCATGCGAATTCGAATGAAACAAATTTCACGCACGAATGAACTCAAAATGTTCAAACGTCCAACTACGCGTGAATAGCGTGTTTTTTATTCGCGTCATTCGCGTCTGGTGTGAACACACCATGAAACTTCAAAATAAAGGTACTGAAACTTATAATACATTTTTTTAATATAAATAACAAACACAAATTCAATTCTCAATTATGAATGTGATTTTAGAAAACGTTAAAAAAAATTACATGTATATTATATAACAATATAATGGATGCATTTACACTTAAATTTAATAGTCTTCTTAAACTCTGTTCTACTATTAAAAAAGTGCACAAGAAGCCTAGAAACCCAACAAATGTGACCTTGGACCACAAAACCAGTCATAAGGGTCAATTTTTGAAATTGAGATTTATACGTCATATGAAAGCTGAATAAATTAGCTTTCCATCGATATATGGTTTGTTAGGATAGGATATATTTGGCCGAGATACAACTATTCGAAAATCTGAAATCTGACGGTGCTAAATATTGGCGGGATACAAAATATCTTCATGGAACATGATCTTAATATCCTAATGATTTTTGGCATAAAAATGACCTATACAATGTATTGTTGGCTATTGCCACAAATATACCCATGTGACTTATGACTGGTTTTGTGGTCCAGGGTCACAAATGCATCTGACCGGAGCTGCTGTTAAATATAACGTGTTAGTATTATTTTAATTAATTATATATACATGCAATATTTGCATTTGTAATAAAAAAATAAAACAAAAAAAATAAATTACAATAAAAAAGTTTATAAATAAAATAAAAAAAATTAATAAAAAATTATAATAATAAATAAATAAATAACCTCATTCTATCTAAAATGTACTCGTATTGATGAACTCCTTCCTCCACTTGTTGTTAAATCCTTCAAAAATTCAATAATCAATATTTTGGCTAAATGTGAAAGCCTTTTCATTAACCACAAGCAGACTCAAAGACATACTAGTCATACTAAAAGCTTGAGAGGTTAATGATTGGTTATTTATGAATGGCTTCTCCCTTTTGTCTATTTAAGGTCCATTTTTGATGGAAACCAATAGCCATCAATCTGCTCTGGAATCTGTGCAGTGATTTAAACTCATGACACAATAAGTAAAAATAAGACAAATATATATTTATCAGACTTCTCAAACGATTAATTGCATCCCAAATAAAAGTTTGTGTTTACATAATATATATGTGTATTGGGCCTACTGTGTATAATTATTAAGTGTATTTGAAAACACACACACAAATATATTGTATGTATATTTAAGAAATATTTGCATGTATATACTGTAAATATATTTATATTAGTGCTGTCAAACGCTCTTATTCAGGCAAATGCTTTTAAACCATTCCGGCGAAACGAGACAAAAGAGACCGCTGTGTGTGAATGTCCTGGGTGCGTCTCAATCAGCTCCCGAGTTTCCTAGGTCGTGAATCAGTATATCGTGTACATGAATGGAAACGCACTCCTTGTCTGAAAGACGCGCGCCAGAATCGAGTTCTCTGCCCTTTTAATAAAAATGCCCATTTTGTCGAGTATTCTCATACGAGCAGTCTTAAATTAGTTAAATAACATCTTAAATTTACTTAAAAGAGTTGTGGAGAAAATGAGATGCGCGTGACAGTGTGTCAGATCCGCGTCATGTTCGGCAGTGGCAGATCTTAAAGGAACAGCAGCGACTAATGCTGTCAATAATGTTAATCAAAGAACAAAGGTAACAGAGAAAACTGTAGCTTTAATAAGGATTAATCTATATTTAATTTATTATGTATCCAGTGCAGACTGTTTGATAACTTTATTCAATTGCTGTATATTTCCTACCTGTTAGATAGGTAGGAAGGCCACACGACATTTATTATACAATGGGTTTATGTGAAGATTGTTTTAAGTTCACTTGAAATTGATATAGCTTTTTATTATACTTAATGTTGAATGTCTATCATTAATGTTTAAAAAAATAATAATAATTCAGAGAAATCAGCAGCAGTTTTCGTATCAGTGATACTAGCCTTCATAAAAAGAAGCCATTACAACAAATATTTAAAATATATTGTCTTTACGTTGTTTATACATTTATTTGGAGAGTAACTGTGAAATTATTACAATATAAAAAAATGCAGATGTTTTTAATCGTGATTAATTACAGAAAAAAAGTGTGATTAATTAGTAAAACATTTTAATCGATTGACAGCACTAATTTACATAATTTATATAAATATCAATATTTTATATATAAATATAAAATGTTTTTCTTAAATAATTCTTAAATATATTATATACATGCATGTGTGTGTATTTATATATAAATAATAATTATACACGGTACACACACATAAATTATGTAAACACAACTTTTATTTTGAATGCAATTAATCGCGATTAATCGTTTGACAGCACTAATATTTATATATTTAAAAGCAAATAAATTGCACTTCAGTTGATCATTTGGAATACATTTTTGAGGAGGCTAAACCTCAAACGTGTCCTTTTTGTGAAGTCTTTGTCCCTTGTATTATAGTAGGTAAGTAATCACTCAAGCTTCCCAGTGTCATGTTACTATTCAATCCAAATAGCATTAAATAGCAGAGCATTTTCTGCCCTCTCAAAATGTGGGGCACAACACTTTCTCTCTATCCTCTACAAGGCCAAAACCCTGTGAAATAAACCCGAGCACCAGACTGTGAAGTGTTCACGATAACCCTCTTTTAATTCAGTTTCGATTTCATTTGAGCCCTTGCCAGGAAGAAGATAATGGTATGCGGATGCAATAAAAGCTTATTGATGATGCTTCAGAAATGCCAATCACAGGCAGGCACACAAGAGCCTTTCCAGCCATTAACGTGCCACAGGAGTGAACCCCCTCCTCCTCCCCGCTTCATAAACTCACAAAAACACAAGCGATCTGTGATAAAACACTGCACAACATGGCCGCCGGAGAAGAGCGCATTACAGATGAGAGGTTAGGGGCAGGGACAGCAGGTGGAGGACGACACATCTGTCTGTGCCACCTGATCTGAACCATCAGGAGCCTGAAAAGCACTGACCAAATGCCCCTGAGAGGAGGGGCGCATTAAAACTAATGCACTAATGATGAATGGGCTTCTTGTGCACTCTGCTCTAAACGCCTGAATAAATCAACCTCGGCATAAATAACTACTCGCGCGCGGTAACAAACACACAAGGTCCTCAATGTACCTCACACACGCGCGTTATGCACATCTTGCGTGAAAATATTAAATATGACCTTTGCAAAACAAAATAATGACAAAAGAAAATGTTAAAAGGTCCCCTGTACCACCTACGCATAGCTGTTCTTTTGATGCCAGAAAAGCTTGTGAATGAACCAAGAAGAGAATCCATTCAGAATCCTCTTAATATGAATTCCCGTTCATGAGTTCAAAGCGCTAGAGTGTTTGTTAACACAGGCCAATGACCTCAGGCCTGCTGCTAATCTGTGGAAATGATAGCACTAAAGCACAGACAAGAGACACACCAAACGCCTACACGCGGCAGCAGACCACAGCTTACACGAGTCTGCACTTTCATGTTTTGACATTGATTGATTGCTTGTGGATTGGTTTTGAAATGAAGGCTGGAGGCTGGGAGGGGAAAGTGGAGAGTCTGCAAGAGTTTCAATGCTCCGTGCATCCACATATTTGACAAAATCACACCTTTTGTCATCTTTAGGCCTCTAGTAAGAATTTGTGAGCATTGAAAGTGTTATTTGCATTAAGAAAAGCACTAGTGATACTGTCTATTTAATGTATCTAAAACCATGATTTGCATTTAAACTTCTGGTTCCCAAAAACTGGATCCAGGACTGTTCTCATTGAGACAGCAAAAACAATGCTGAATACAAATAATAAAATAAAATAAATAATATAAAATACACTTTGATACACTACACTAATTAAATTTCTGGCTGAAACTGATAATTATCTTCATGCTACGATCAATAACCATATATATATATTTTTGAAATTAAATGAAAAATAAAACACTGATCTAAAACTACATTAAATCGTTTAAAATACTAAATTACTTTAGGCATCACAGCAATAGAATCTATAGTATAAAACATGACTATTCATTTTGAGATTTGCCAGAGGTTACATTTTTACATTGTTATTAAATTATAGTGTTTTAAAGACTATTATTAATGTTTATAAAGATTGAGTGAGTGTTTAATGGTCACCAAATGTAATCAATGTAAATTAGCATGACAATCAATATTGTATTTAAAATAACTAAAAATGAACTATAAAATGAAAAGTAAAAATAATGTCACGTTAATAATTTTGCGTGTTGCATAACATGACTTCATCTGTGGAAACCATGAACAAAACTATGTACTGCGTTGGGTCAGGTGGTGACCAAAGTAAAAATCTATTCCTGAAAAAAAGCCAACCACTGACCTAGAATGTGTAAGACTGGACATGATAAATAGACTAACAAGGTAAATGCCAGTGAGCATTTGTCACTAATTGTGGGTCTAGAGGTTAATGAATAAATCACCATGAGCTATAGCACCTTAAGGTTAACCAAGAGCATCACTGTCTCCCTGTTTCATGAATCAATCACAATCAATTCAATTTAACTGCTCTTCACTAAATATGCATTTTTCTATATATAAAACAAAATGGCTGGCATTTTATTTCTGTTCATAACATCAAACACATTTCCGACTTCCTGGCAGTCAGAACAGCTCTTCACTTCACCAGCTGGCGTATCAGAGGACATCCCATTCCACAGGGATGAGAGTCTAACATGGAGGATGGAAGCTGATGGATGAGACAACATGTTCTCCACAGTTTTCCTCTCAGGAGTTTTACGATCACAGATAGCTCATGTCAAGAGCATGAGGTAGTGGACTGGCGATTTGTCGCACAGATCCAGCAAAATTGCTGTGAACTGAGTGATTCTAATACATTTCATTAGGCTGCCTTTTCATTTCCACATAAACTTAAATGCACAGTATTATTTACTTATTTATCCAATTTGTCGTACTCTTGTTTATTTGTTAGTTCTGTCACTGTTGACGATCTGTGACCTATTTTCAAATTAACAGTCTTCAGATGTGAGGAAACCTCATCAGCGATGTTAATTAGAGAATGCATTTCAACTCTGTCGCTGTGTTTCGGCTCTTGAGTCCGTGGCGCCTGATAAATAATTCCTTCAGTTGTTGGTGTGTGTGACGTGCTATGAGTTTTTACAGGCAAGAGACAGCACAATGCTGACGTCAGTCAACTGTATAAAAAGTAACTAATACCAGCAGACGTACAGTATATGTGAATGCTGCATTGGCGTAGGATTAATTTCATTGCATAAACACACACAGACACACACACATATATGTATATACAGATATTACATTTTCTCTGTGATACCGAGAGCCGATTATTCAGAATGATATCTGCCAATACCAATAGATTGATTTTCTTAAGGGAAAAAAATCTAACTAATCCCAAATAATGCTGTAAACTATACAAGGAAGGGAACCCTCTCTTTTGGTACATTAGTATGATATTACAATTTTAAATTGAAGGAGTAGTTCACTTTAAAATGAAAATTAGCCCATGATTTACTCACCCTCAAGCCATTCTAGGTATAAATGACTTTCTTCTTTCTGATGAACACAATCAGAGTTATATTAATAAATATCCTGATGCTTCCAAGCTTTATAATGGCAGCGGCAGGGTCCATTCAGTTTGAAGCTCAAAAAGTGTATCCATCCATTTAGGGATGTCACGGTACCAAAATTCCAGTAGTCGGTACCAGTACCATAAAAATGTTACAGTACTCGGTACCAATTTTGGTACCACAGCTAAATGTTTTTTTATTTTTTATTTTATTTTATTGAACTATTTAAAAAAGATATATATATTAGTGCTGTCAAACGATTAAAATATTTAATCGCGATTAATCGCATTAATGTCATAGTTAACTCACAATTAATCACAATTAATCGCACATTTTTATTTATTCTAAATGTCCCTTGATTTCTTTTTGTCCCATTATTTTTTCTTATTTTAATGATCTTATCAACATAGAAAAGTGGATCGGCTTGCTTTGTTCAAATGTTTGTTTTATTGAAAACAACATTGGCATACTTTAGTGTTCGATTTCACACCAACATTCTCACTTGGAGCAAATAATCTCACACAATGTAACACTGCCCATCAATAAAAGGGTGAAACAAATACTTTGTTGCACAAACAGCCCCTTCAACAGCCCTTTCTAAGGGATCAAAACAGGGTGATACAAAATAAAATTACAAAGTGCACATGCAAGGTAAACTAGGACTCCGCCTATAGTGCAGTTAAACCAGGGGTCGCCAACTAGTGGACTCCGGTCCGAATCCGGACCGCGAAGCCTTTTGACGTAATGAAACAGTTAACGTTGCAATGCTCAGTTACTACGTTCAGACCCAGACGCGCGGTCAAGCATGCAGTGAAGAAGAGACTGATGGTGCGTTCACACCGGACGCGAATGACGCGACATGCACGCCGCTTAATCCGCGCCGCAGAATGTCTATTTGCGTCTTTGCATTGACTTAAATCACTCGCGCAAAACGCTTCATTCGCGTCTGGTGTGAAAGCACCATCAGAGCAGAAAGCAGCGCTCAAGACAAGCACTTTTAGTTGAAGACCCCTGAGTTAAACCATGGCATAATACGTTTCTCATTTCGGCGTCTCACGCTTGCCATCCACGTCTACTCTTTTAATGGCCCAAACGAGTGCGGGCAGCCGCAGCGTGCCTGATGTTTTGTTTCCGGTCTAGCTACATCCGGAGTGGTGTTGTAGTTTTTCTAACGTTACTAGTTGTTGCAACAGCATGTGAAAAAACTACAAAGTTTGTTAGACCAAAAAGAACGTTAATCTCGCGATAAAAAAATTGACGCCGTTAAAATAGGTTTGCGTTAACGTCGTTAATAACGCGTTTAACTGACAGCACTAATATATATATATATATATATTTATGTATTAAGTTTATTATTTATGATGATAATCATTATAAGTAAATAATACATAAACATTTAAAGGCTGTATGCTGTTTAAAAGAAAACATTGTTTATAAAAAAGATTCAACCATCTAGGCATAATTATTATTATTAGTAGAGACGTATTGTTATTACATAGAGATATAGCTAAATCTAGTGTAGGCTACAACAGTAGCCTAATATTTGTTCAATTTCAATTTTTTTAAACAGAACTTTTATTTTGACGGGTTGCGGTGAAGACCCTTGAGTGTCTGTGTTCATGATATGACAGTTTTCTCAAATGAAACTAAGTAAATTCTCATGAAGTGACGTTTATGCGCTCGTGTCCTCATATAGAGACACACGGCAGAGACTACAAAGACAGTGAGCGAGTGTCAGGTGTGTGCACGCGCTCATGTGTGTGCCCGACCGCACCTCATTCACACAGAGAGGCAGAACATGCAGGAGTAATGTTTAAATAGTATTTTACAGTTTAATATTCACAGACACTAGTATATATTCGGCTACAGTCTGGAGCCCTGCGCTTAGATAAACACGGAAGCGACTGAACGCAGCTGCGGGTACCGAATATACTCGGGAGTCGGACCAACTTCTGTATTCAACTTTCAGAAAAAGCACTACTGGCACGGCACATGACATTGGACGTAGCGAAATGAACTGCGAGAGGTGTTACACTTTCTGCCGAAGTTGAATACGGAAGGTGGTCTGGCGAAGCTAGACATTTTACTTTATAAAGTTTTAAATATGGATATTTTTCTTATAAAACTCCATCGATTCGCTTCAGAAGGCCTTTATTAACCCACCGGAGCCGTGTGGAGTATGTTTATGATGGGTGGATGCACTTTTTTGAGCTTTAAACTCAAGTCACTCAAGACCCTGTCACTGCCATTATAAAGCTGGGAAGCGTCAGGATATTTATTAATATTACTCTGATTGCGTTAATCAGAAAGAATAAGGTCATATACACCTAGGATGGCTTGAGGGGGAGTAAATCATAGGGTTGAGTGAGTTAACTAGTACTTTAACATAACTATAATATTCAACTGCAATTTATTTTCAGATATAATAATTATATCATGAAATAATTTAGTGATAAAATTGACAGAATTTGAAAGCTGAGACTTAGTTTTTTATCAGAAGTAACAAAGCACAATGCTCTTTGCGATTATTGGATAGGAGGTGCTACAAATAATGTTTGGTGTAGGGAGAAAACAGACCTGGCAACCCTGGCTTGAACTAGGGGTGAGATTTTAAAGAAAGTTATTGTTACATTAACTTCCACAGCCTTAAATTCAACACAAGAGATTTTCTTCACACACAGTATGAGTTGCAGTCTAACACTTTTTATGATCCCTTTTGATTGACCGGATATAATCGGCCCTGATCATCAGTTTTTAAACACTCGGCCAATACCGATTATTCCCTAATACACACACACACACACACACACACACACACACACGTCTGGTTCGCTATCTTTGTGGGGACCCTCCATAGGAGGTTTTTATACTGTACAAACTGTATATTCTATCCCCTTACAGTAACCCTACCCCTAAACCTATCCATCACACAAAACGAGTTCAAATGTTTGGGGATTGATGCATCCTTTTGGTCACATTCTTCTGTCATTCAAAAAGAACTCTAATTTTTAAAAAAAATAAAAAAAAATAAATAAAAAAAACTAGCTGTACTAATTTACTTTTATAATGACAGAAAAATGTAAATTAGCTGCAAGGTTGCATCTTTTTTTCATTTTATATACATATATATAGGAGTTTTCTATAAAAGGAAACTAGTTCAATATACCCCAATTCAACATATTTTGAATACATTTTTGTGGATTAAATGCAAGGTCATATTTTTCTATCATTCAAAAAGTAAATGAATAAATGTAATACACTATCAACTGAAGGTGATTGAATTACTGGGATATTTCTGGGTGGAATTCCATTTTTTCAAGGAGCAATTTTCAGAGCGCTTACCTCTTTCAGGCAGCCCATAAAGTTGTTGCTAACGGGGGATCCGGGCAGATCCGCAGTGCTGGGACTACCCCCGACATAGAAAAAGTCGTCCGAGCCTAGCATGGTGTAGTCCTCTTGTGTATATCCAGTGGTGGTCAGAATTCCATCCACGGATATTGTAACCTAGACAACAAAGCACAGGGAAAGGACACGCTATACTCACATATAACTTGAATACTGTTACAGGGCTTTGGTCCCCCTCTTAAGGATTTGGATGCTTGGTTTTGTTTTGTTTTTGTCTTTAATGCTTCTTTTTTTTGTATTTATTTATTGCTTTTCTCTTTTTATTGATTTAATGTGAACCCATTTTCATGTCTGTTTCAGGAATTCTTATTTATTTTTTGTTTAACTTTTTTTTTTTTTTTTTTTTGGTTCTTCTAGATTTACGTTTTTGGTGTTAAATTCTAGCATGCCTTAGGTGAGCTGAGGAAGTCTGCGGCACATTAGCCCATGATCAATGTTAGCGGTGCCACTAATAGAGCACAAAAAGTAAATCAGCAGACACAAAAATGGTGTTAGTAGTATGTGTGTTTCTGAGAGTTAGTATTGCTTGAATCCAGTGCGTGTGAGTAGTTTCAGCAGTTTTCAATGTATTTATATGAGGTAAAACAAAGAACACAGCGTGCTAAGAGGTTAGAAATGAAAGCACAGGCAATTAGAGGCACATCTCTCACAGATCTGGTTGAATGGATGCATGCTTCATTATCCCTCCCTCTCCACATGCAAACAATGGTTGGTTAGAGAGAATAATTCTTCTCACAGATTAGATTGCACAGGAATGAGTAAAGAGAGAAGGGGAGGGAGAAGGACACAAATACAACGGAGCTCATGAGACCAAACACAGCTGAGGTGTCGGCATGCATAAGCGTGTTCACATGAAGACAGAAAGCAAAAACTACCACAGACGAGATGACCGGCCACCCATGCCAGCCTCAAATGTACTGATGGAGCAGAGGTGTTAGTACACGGGGTGGCCAGGATGCACACCATGCTGAACAACAGGCCTCAAAGCTAGCTGGACCAATGAAAAGGCTCAGAGCCAGCCAGCCGAGACCGATCGGTGAGCAAAACCTTATGCAAAAGAACCCAAAGAAGGAAAAGATGCAAGATAACCTAACAAAACGAAAAAGATGGACGGGACAGAAAGAGCTGAGGAAACCGAACTAATGAGAAGAAAAAGAAAAGGGGAATTTGGGCAGGGCAGGGGAAGTAAGCGTAAAGAGTACCAACCGCATTTTCCCCCTTTTTTTGTTTAGTATTGATGTCTACGATTCAAAAAAAGGAAAATAGACACACGGCAAACCCAAACTAAGAAACAATTAGAATGATATCTACCGAACAATGTAGTTTGTTTACCATAGCGTGTCCAATGCCTGAGTGCTTTGTGGAAAAGGGGGGAGAAAGGAAATTAAAAAACTGTGAACAGAACACCGTTCCTTAATCAAAAAAGATGGTCTCTTGCCAAGGTTAGTACATCAGCGTTGCACGTTAGTAAGAGGTAACAGGTTAGTAAATGACACATTCCATGGATGAAAGGTTAGTTTCTTTCCCCAAAAGCAGGTTAGTAAACATTTAAAAAGGGCAAAAGAAGAGAAGGAAAGGAGAAGCAGACGAGATCTGCACCGTGGAGTTCCTCTGGGACGCATCTAGTCTACTCTGTTCCAAACACTGTCTCTTCCTATTCCTGGCACTCCGCTAACTTTACTGGTGACAGAACGCACCACTGAGCTTTTTATGTTTACTGCCTGTCCTATTCAACTTCGTGCCACACATCTCGGATCTTTTCAGAGTCTTGACACTTCAAACGCGTTCTGCGCTGACAGGTGACGTACTCATGTAATGTAGTGAGAGGTGGCGCTATCAAATAGTGACAGTAAAATATGGATGCTGTAGCGTCTGAGGTTGAATTTAAATATTAGTCAAGGGGAACAGGGTTAAGGGTATGTTCACTCATGTCTAAAAGCAGAATTAATGTCTGCTACATGAATACTTCAATATCGGGAGCGTCTTTTTTACATTAACTCTGCTCTACACTACGTAAATGAAGGCTAGGGCTCATTTAAAATGCTAAAAGTGCATCAAAAGCCTAGAACTTTCTCTCTAGCGGTGGACTTTTAGTAGCAACTTTCAAACACACAATATGGAAACCTAAACCATTTTAAATGGGTGCATGTCTTGGTTAAAGTGTTTACGGTTAAATCTAGTCCGAGGGTTAGTTTGATGCTACTAATCTGAATCTGAATGTATCCAATCTCGACCTTTGCCTTTTCTGCGCGGTTACCTGACGAAGGTTCCTGGTAACCTTCACATCATGCCAGGCATTGTCATTAAATTTCCCATTGACGGGCTCCACCAGGGCCTCGAAGGCCCCAGAGCCCAGGTTGATGACCAGCGAGACGGCACCATTCTTCAGCGCCAGGTTGACGTAGTCTGCAGACTTTCCGGTGTGGAGCATCAGTCCATTGCGCTGCAGGGTCTTGAAGGAGAGCGTAATCTCATCGCTACTGCTCTGGATGGGGTTCGGGGACAGGTCATAACAGAAATACTCTGAACCCTTGAAGGTGGCCACGTACTCTTCTCTCTCTGTAAGAACATGGAGAAACATAAAGCAGGTAAGTCAGGAGCAGACCAGCGTTTTACATTAAAAGAGGTTGTTCAGATGCATCAACAGCAAACTAGCAAAGCAATGCAGACAAATATAAAAGTTTAATTGGAAAGATGAGCAAATATAGGGGTTAATGACATGACACCCTATCTATTAATTGATTAAAAAATGCATTCAAATGCAATTTATAAATACAATGATCAAACCGGTTATGATAAGGAAATAGTAAAAAAAAATGTTTTTGCATAAAATAAAAACTTATCAACGCATTTTTATTAAATCCTTATTTAAAAAGCCTAAACTACTTTGTCATAATCCTTTAATACCATTTTTTAGAGAAAAAAAAAACTCTTTGTCCACCAGATCAACAGTAATGCGGTCTGACCAACATGCAGGAAAAAAGGAAATGACATCATAGAGAGGACCCCTGCAGACCCTCATGACTGTGTGTCTAGATCAAGTCTCTTAAAATATCAGATATCTTGAACTTTTTATTACAAGGCAAGGTTAGTTCAGGTTGTAAAATGCCATGCAGTGCGACTGGCCAAAACCTTTATATTTATGACATTTATTAAATAATAATTCATGACATTTAAAAAAAAATGATAAAAAAGAATGCTTCTTGGATTGAAAAAAAGATGGTATATAAGGTTTTTTTTCCCCAAAAACGTATATAACACCAACATTAATACAAAGCACATATGTGTTAAACCTTTTCTTTGTCATTATATGCCATTGGTCCTCCATCACATAGTAACACAGAGCAGATCACTTACCGTCCATCTACTGGCTCCCATACTTACTGGACACAAGACTTACTGGACACTATTTTCAAATTACCTACCTGTACAAAGCCTAAAGCCAGCCAAAAGTTATACCAAAGGGGTCAAACGTTGTAGAAACTCACCACAATCAATCTGAGCGTGATTGGTTGCTGTCAGTACGCCCGCACACACGCACCTGAGATTGAGGTCAGAGCCATCTTGCTCACAAATGAGAACCAAGGTCCTTGATAATGGTGACCATAAATAAAGCAGCCACACATATCAGGACATAATTACCAAATCAGTCAGCGAGACCCATTACTGTAAGCGTGCTGGCACAGAACCCAGGCACGAACACTCTCACTCCTCTTCCCATTTGCGCAAACAGCTCCGACTGTCACCCAGATCCGTGTGTATTTTGGGAACTTGGGTAAAATATTAACTGAAGAGGCGCCCATTAATAAAGTGTGAAGTCCCATCTCCACAGCTACCTTCTTACCGGTAAATACAATTATATTATTACAGAGCAGAGCTGAGTCTACTTCTCATCAGGAATATTAATGACTTTAACAGGCAATTTACAGCAAGACTGAACCAAATTACCATAAATCCAGGAATCTGCAACACAATTAACCTAACACACCATAAGACCAGCTCATTTGCTCTGGAATTATCTGGAATATTCTTAAGATAAACCCTGGAGATATCAACAAGGCTCATTTACTCCATCTTCTTCTCCATCCCTCATCACCCTTCCTGTGTCCACTGCGAGTTAAATAAGCTTTTTGCCTTGGCTGGTGAAGTGTGTGTGTGTGTTTGTGCACAAAGAGTCAAAGGGTGTTGCTGTATCTGGCTCTCTTCCACCTCCTCTATATACCACTGAGTCAGCTATAATGACTCAGTGCAGGAAGGCGCCCACAGAGTCGCACCAGCTTTTGCACCAACACACACACTGCCATACACACAACGTTTCACACAGGTATATTGGATGCCCAGAATAACAACAAAATGGCCTTCAAATCCCATTCTGATGCTAGTAACAAAGTGTGTGAGTCTTTCGTCTCAATTCATTTCTGTAGTGACTCCGCTCATGTGACTCATCAGATTTGTTCTCTGCACATACTCTTAAACGAAATAAAATCTTCATCTTCAAGAACAACCAGTCACAATCAATTAAACACAGTATTAAAATATATGTCATCATATGTCAGTCCTTCCAGAAAAATGCGTCTTTTTTGTGATTGTTGCGGGCAAAAATCCTTTATTTTTTAAAGATAATTATCGGCACGATTATGCGGCACGTTTTCTTAAAAAATGCGATGGAAAATGCGGGATATTTATGCAATTTTATGTGATAAAATTGCGATAACTTGCAAAAACTGCGGTTTGATGAAAAAGAGAAAAAAAGCACTACATCACAGAAAGTGCTGGGAATATTTAAGTTCTCATCTTGTTTTATTGAAGACCTTAATAAACACATAAAACATTGAGTCAAACAAGTTCTGTAGCTTTACAAAAGGAATATGCTACAACTTCTGAAAAAATGAATAAATAACTTCCTGTTTTACAGAGGTAGCTACTATACAAAACAGACATTTGAGTGCTTCCAATGCACAAAGTGCAATCTCTTAAAGGGTTAGTTCACCCAAAAATGAAAATTATGTAATTAATGACTTCCCCTCATGTCGTTGGACACCCGTAAGACCTCCGTTCATCTTCGGAACACAAATGAAGATATTTTAGTTGAAATCCGATGGCTCAGAAAGGCCCTGTGCACTCTCAAGACCCATAAAAGGTACTAAAGACGTCGTTACAAAGTCCACTCACTACAGTGGTTCTACAGTAACTTTATGAAGCGACGAGAATAGTTTTTGTGCTAAAACCTAAATAACAACTTATATAGTGATGACCGATTTCAAAAAACAGCATCATGAAGCTTCGAAGCGTTATGAATCAGCGAGTCGAATCATGATTCGGATTGCGTGTCAAACTGCTGAAATACGTGACTTTGGCGATCCAAACCGCTGAATCGACTCACTGATTCATAACACTTCGAAGCTTCATGATGCTGTTTTTTGAAATCGGTCAACACACCGGGAAACTGCATTGCGCGGTCTTTTGCTGTTATTTTTGTTGGCAAATGGGAATTTGCGTGATTCATCATGGTTTCACCGATATCTATGGTTTCACCACGGGGTTTGCAGCTTTTCGATGACGTTCACATCGGGTAATTACGTCACTTCAAAACGTTCCCATGGCAATAGGGGGAAAAGGCGGCTCTTGTGTGAAGTAAACGAACATTTTTCAACTTTCTGCTAATATATATGACTTTTTTGCAACGAAAATGCAGGGATTATGAAATCATGCTCGGCCCGTATATTTTGCACGCGGAAATAGGCAATTTATGCAGCGAAAGTGCGGCGTATTTGAAAAAATGCGGCCCCCGCATAAATATGTGGACTTTGGCTGATTATGCATTAAATCATGCGATCGCATAATCGCGTTTTTCTGGAGGGACTGATATGTAATACATATATACATTATGCATAGCATCATACATATAATTTCTCTTTTATGCCATATCCTACCTAGTTACCATTTATTTTTGACAGTGCCTTTTCACACCAACCTTGGTAACGGCTATTTTCTCTAACCGCCACTGCTTACAATTTACCCTTAGTAAAAACAGCACATTTACTCAATTCACACTTAATGCAAACGACATGCTTTTGTTGCCATTCACGCTTAGTGGAACCTACTTCTATTTAAACAGTACCTTTTTCCCCTCAATAGTCCATATACATGCTAGTCAATTTTCTTGCTCCACCATTTCTGTTACTTTTACAATTAAACAGATTTTTTTTGATACTGTGCCTTTAAGACAATATGTATTGGATTCCTGCTACAATTGGTTAGACTTTTTGCATCTGAAATGAGCAAGATCACTTGTGTACTTGCTGTCAGGTCCAATAAAACTGCCACTACCTCATCTTTGAATAACAGCCTTTTTGTAAAGCTTGCTTTGACATCCACCAAACAATCCACAACCAAATGTGCCATACAATTGTTTTTGTCTTTGGAAGTTCTTAGTATAATCTATGACATCAAATGCATTTGAATATTCATGCCATTTGATGACCAATTCCTTTTGGAACCGATTCCTTTTCTGCTTTCTCTGTTAACACAAACAGCTCATTTATGATGTACAGAAACAGAGATGTAGCTGATATCATTGTCTCACCCCCAAACTGCTGTTTTAGCACTACTAATTTTGTGTAGCTGCCTTCTGCCATATTTTGAAGAAGCAGCAGCACACTTCTGATGTTTATATATTTAGAAAATTGTAAATTGTCCTATTCAGTTAGCGTTAAAGTGCTCCTATTATGCTTTTTTCAAATATTACCTTTCGTACAGAATCAGAATCTTCGAACACACCATTTTCAGACTCTTTGAGGAATGAGGTGATGTGCAATATAAACTACGAGAATTTGTCAAACTCAGTTCCTGGAGGGCCACAGTCCTACAGGGTTTAGTTCCAACCCTGCTCCAAAACATAAGCTGCGTTTCCACCGCAGGAACTTTCCTCAGGAACTAGGGACTTTTGGGTGGTATTCTGTGTGTTTCGACCGCAGGAACCGGGGTCTAAATAAAGTTCTGGGTAAAGATTTCCCCCTCAAAACGGACCTGCTTGCGAGGTAGTACTTTTTCCAAGTTCAGGAACTTTCGGGGTGGGACTTGGGCGCTGAACATGCTGATTGGTTGAGCTCACACAGCATTTTATTTCAACCTAAAAGTCTGTTGCGGTGCATTCAGTTAGAGTTGTTTGCTATTCGAATCAACAATGGAGTTTAAAAAAAATATGGCCAATGGACCGACGACGAGGTTCATAAGTTTCATAAGTTTATTTGCAGAGGATGGAATCCAGTGGGCTCTGGAAAGTCATGCGCAGTCCTACGTCACCGGACTAATCTTCATGGTACTTTAGACCGTGATGGAAACACAGACAGCAGCAGATCTGGGGGAAAAAAGAGTTCCGGGAAAAAGAGTTCCTGGAAAAAGAGTTCCTGGGACAAATTGTTCCGGGTAATTTCGGTGGAAACGGGGCTATAGTCTGTGTCCGAAATCGCATACTCTCTTGAGTAGGTACTTATTTTGAATAAGCAATTACTATACTAAAAAGTATGTTCTATATAGTATGAATGTGTGCAGTATGAATGTAATTCGGACATAATGTACATCTGCCATGCTGTCATTATCATGTGACCTACCAGCATCTGTTGCATTGCTTCACTACCTTTCACAAATCCTCTCCTGTGGCCTCATGGGATAGAAAAGTGTCCATCGTACGCACACTTCACAATCTCATTGGAAGTTGTAGGTCATCAGGGTACTTTTTGTCTACTCTTTTATGAGTACTGTGAATTCGGACATATATGTTTTTTCAGATAGTTTTTTGCATACTATATTGTAGGGAAGTATGCAATTGCAGATGCAGCCATGAGGCCAGATTTACTAACAGCTTGCGCCAGCACAAACCCTCTTTTGGCGTTAAAAAACTATGGTCAGGATTTACTAAAGACGCGCAGTGATAAATTAGAGCTAAAAAGGCGTGGGCTGACATTATTGCATATGTATTTTTAGGAGTTTCCCTTTCAGGCGCAAAAAGTATGGGAGGAGAGTACTTAAATGAATCACGCAAGGTGATTTACAAAGGTTTGTGCTCGTAAAAATGTACTGGTGTTTGTGCCATTATTTAACGGGCAAAAAAAGCATGTCTTAAACCAGATGCTAACGGATAGATTGCGTTGGTCATTATGGAAATGATCCGGCTGCGTCTGTGTTCATTAATGTATGCGTCGTCAGTAGATCACAGGCAGAACTGTCCACTCCCATTGGCGCTTTTATGGAATTGCGCTCTCACGCTAATTTGCCCTGTGGCCCTCCAGGACATTTGAATGAATCAAAATTTCAAAGTTTACTTAGACTGGGTAAACCCAGCCTGATCTGCCGGCGATTTGATTTCGCCCTGCAACTCAGTCTGGAAACCGGAACATACATTTCTATTGCTTCTGTTACACTTTTGCGGGAACCAATCACAGACTGGCTTATCCATCTGGCGCGCTATTGGCGGGTTAAACACGATGACGGATAGAGCAGCGATGGGTCGTTGCCCATTGATCATGCCTCTTGTGGTCTGATTGGTTAAAGGACTATCAAATTGCATACAGAGTCATTTGAATTTATGCTCGTTGATCACGCCTCTTGTACAGTAGAAAATACATAGCAGACTCCCCAGACCAATGTTCAATCTTAAATTGAGCTTGGTCTGGTGATAGCCAGACAAGTGTTTACTTGAAATAGAAATGTTTTCTAGCATTTTAAATGTCTTTACTGCCTCTTTTGACCAATTGAATGTGTCCATGCTGAATATCAAGCGTAGCGTTACTTCTGGCAGGTCACGTTAGTCAAGCTCGCAGCAGCTGACTGTCAGCTGATCACGTCTACCTATAGGAATACGATGCCTATCACAGCATGCATATATAAGCTCCTTCAGTATTATCAGCTGTTATAGCGTTTCTCCGGAGCTAATTACCCTCCTCCATCCCCAGCTCCTCCTCTCGTCACTCAGGATTTGGCATTCTGATTCCCCCTGAATCAGACTAAATTCCCGAATTAGGATGTACATTTTAATATTGACATTAATGCTACCTGCAATACATTGTTGGTTCTGTTCTGTTTACCCTAGGGGGGCTTATCACTGCTCTCCCTGCTCTTATACATGCTATGCTGCATGGATGCGCAAGGAGTTCTTGCCCAGAACAGAACCATACCGCCAATCTAAACTATATGCTAATTGACTATCATCTTTGACGATAGTGGTTCTGACAGAAAAAAGTATTCAGTACTTAAAAAAAAAAAACTGATTTCAGTACAATTATTGTGTTCAATTATTATGTAGTAGGGTATCCACATGATGTCCAAAGTAAATTCTGAGAACAAAAATCAGTTGAGAACCACTCAACTGCTATAGCGTCTGTTCGCACTTGTGGAGTGATTCCTGGTACGCTGCTGACTGAGCAATTATCTCTTCATCAGCTTAAATTTAGACAGGAACGTTGGGGGCAGCACGTCTGTGGGCTTGTTACCTCAAAGCTGCTACAGGCGACAGCCTGTGAACGCTGAACACAGTCACTCAACCATTGAGAACTCCCATGCTACGGGAAGACGAGCTATAGTATGTTTTCCTGTACGATTTCCCTCCCCATGACACGTCTGAAAAAAGAGCTTGAATTTGATGCTTCCCCAGTAACGGTGGGATATATAAAAAAAAAAAAAATTTAAAAACCCCAAAAAAGTAGTGTCAACAATTATCTGATTTGTGTTGCATGCGATAAACGCAATATAACAGAATCTGTCTAATTACGACTACTGTAGAGGTGATAATACATTCATACATTTTTCTAATTTCATAAACTCATTTTGACACCCATATCTAATTCCATAAGCAGGATTTCTTTTAATATTTAAAATGTGATATTTAGGAATAAGAACACAATAAAATATTAATTTTGTAATTAAATCTCCTTTAACAATTATACAACGGCACAATCTCCAGGGGCCTCAGCAGCAACAACATTAATAATTGAAGCCGCACATAAAACTCATTAATTTGGGGCTTTTAACATCTCCTTATAAAACTACACCAAAATGACACCACTAAATAAAATCAGAATGTGTCTAGTTAAGAAAAAAAATTAATTAAAATCACAGTAGCTTCTCTGACAGTATAGGCTGGGATGATCTCAGTAAACGTTTGGTGTCAGAATGAACAGGGACTAAGCGCCAGATAAACTGTCAAAGCTGTCTACATTGATTTTTCATAAGGTGCAAGTTCGGTCACAGTTATGTAATATGTAAGAAAAAGTAAAGCCATTTCAACAGTAGCGAAATACTATAGAGAAAATACTGCATTGTCATTGACTAAAGTGTAAATAACACCTGTGAACCTTTTACCTCAGTGGCCATAGCTAGCTTGTGCATTCATTTTATCTTTATGCTTTGATTCCTCCTCTCTTTGTGTTTTAGCCAAACGCCCTTTATAGACTCTCTGGAGGTATGTTATGGCGAATCACATATAGCTTTACCACCATGGCCCCATTCACGCTGTAGGGAATACAAGAGCGTAGATAAACGACAATAGGGCTGAAAAGGAGACTGAGGCTCTGGGCACAGATAAATCTAGTGGGAGGATACACTTCTTCAAGCTTGTCCACTAGATCAAGATTACTTACAAACCCATTCAAGTAATAGCTTAGCCACTTGTATCTGTGCCTGCTTGTGAATCTGCTTGAGAAGGGGGTGGGAGGGAAAAGCATACCGTTAAACACAGGCTATTGGTGTTTTATTTAATAATGATGTCTAAATATCTTAAAACAACATTCCATAGCCTAACTGTTTAAAATTTAGAGGTTTAGCAGAATCAAAGCTGCTCATTTTCATATATTATCACTCTTTGCTCAAAAAAACTCTTGGATATTCTGCCAAATATTTTATTTTCCTTCTTCCATGCAAGAAAGAAAGTCAAATGGGTTTGGAACGATATTTCATTTTTGGGTGATCTGTCCCTTTAAGTCATTTTTGAAACACTTCTGTTTTGACCGGCATAAAACCAACATGATCTTTTTCTAAATAATAATCTTACTGCTTTATCATCAACACCCTTCAAAGCTCAAGGAAATATTTAAAATTGCAAGGCATTCTGAGGGGAAGCAGAAGCAATTAAGTAAGCTCATATTACATGCATGTGTATTCACACATTTCTCTCTCTCTCTTCTATAACACATCCACCCTTTCTATCATTTATCACCAGCTTTCACTTCCTTCGCCTCTCTCAATTTTTCACACCTTCCATCCCTGAGCCTCCAGCTTTAAAATTCGAGCAAAATATTGCCCTCCATTCTAATTTATGGTAGGAGCAATACATCCCCAAACAATTTGCACTCAGTAGGTGTGTGTGTGGTTTGTTAATTGTGTGTACACATTCACCTCACCTTCATAGGATTAAATGCAATCCACTGACATTGACTTAATGTGGCATGAGGTCTACATTAGGTATACAGTTCTGCGTATTTACATACCATTGTTTACATGCCCTTTGCAGAATCTGCAAGATGTTTATGATTTTGTTATAATGATGATCATTTTACTTAGTATTGCATTAGTTAAAAACTGTTATAATAAAAATGTAATCGTGTATGTATATGTATATATATATATATATATATATATATATATATATATATATATATATATATATATATATATATATATATATATATATTTATTTATTTATTTTTTTTTAGCCAGAACTCACACGTTAAACACATTTAACTAGCTTGATACAGATGGATCGCTAATGTAAAGGTTATGATGACGGTGATGGACATGAGCGGGATGATATAGTTCAAATAATTTTTTTGTACCTTCTACATTTCCTACAGAATATGATCGGATGAAAGCACATTTTAAACAGGTAGCACTTATTCACACATGCAGAGCTCTCTCTAATGCATTCAGACAAATCTTACAGTGCTTATCTGCTTACAGTTATCTGTATCTGATTTTGAATGAGCAGAAATCTGTAAATGTAGTGACCCGTAGATAAAATAACTGATGAAAACGTACTATTTTCATCTTTCCAAACAAAATTTGCACTGCAATAAACTACGTTGAAACTATCTCCTATTGTTTTTTGGGTTTTTTTCATTTAATGTACGTTATAAAACAAACTTTTGTGATATTTCAGAGCTTACTTAAATACTTAAATGGTGTTACTGATATCAGTGAGCGAGGAGTGGAGCGGGGAGTGGGAAATGGTGAACCCGGAGCGGAGTGGAGCTGGAGCGGAGTGATTATTGAATGCTTAAAGCGTGGAGGGGAAATTGCTGCCACTCCATTCACATACTCTGATACACACCGATCAGGCATAACATTATGACAGGTGAAGTGAATAACACTGATTATCTCTTCATCACGGCACCTGTTAGTGGGTGGGATATTATAGGCAGCAAGTACAAATCTTACTGGATTTGTCTGCTGCTTTTGACACAGTTAATCACCAGATCCTCCTGGCAACTCTCATGAAGATGGGCATCTCAGGAACCGCTCTCCAGTGGTTCAAGTCTTACCTCTCACGTAGGTCCTTCAGGGTGTCATGGAGTGGTGAAGTGTCTAAGTCACATCATCTAGCCACTGGCGTTCCCCAGGGCTCAGTGCTTGGACCACTTCTCTTCTCCATCTACATGTCATCGTTGGGATCGGTCATTCAGAGACATGGCTTTTCCTATCACTGCTATGCCGACGACACTCAACTCTACTTCTCATTTCAACCTGATGATCCATCGGTTGGTGTTCGTATCGCTGCCTGCCTAACAGACATTTCAGCCTGGATGAAGGAACATCACCTGCAACTCAACCTTGCAAAGACAGAACTGCTTGTGGTCTCAGCCAAACCAGCACTGTATCACAATCTCTCCATTCAGCTAGGATCATCAACCATAACTCCGTCCAGGACAGCCAGGAACCTTGGGGTTGTGATTGATGATCAGCTAAAATTCACTGACCACATTACTGCAACAACCCGGTCCTGCAGATTTGCACTATTCAACATTAGGAAGATTAGACCCTTCCTATCAGATCATGCCACACAACTACTGGTACAAGCTCTTGTTCTCTCCAGACTGGACTACTGCAATGCTCTTCTAGCGGGCCTTCCGGCATGCACTATCAAACCCTTGCAACTGATCCAGAATGCAGCGGCGAGGTTGGTCTTTAGTGAGCTGAAGAGAGCACAGGTCACGCCTCTCCTCATCAGTCTGCACTGGCTACCAATAGCCACTCGCATTAAATTCAAGGCACTGGTGCTCGCCTTCATAACATCCACTGGCTCTGCACCAATATACCTAAACTCGCTCGTTCAGACTTACACACCCTCCAGGAACTTGCGTTCTGCCAGTGAACGACGCCTTGTGGTGCCATACCAGAGAGGCATGAAATCGCTGTCACGGACCTTTTCCTGGACCGTTCCCACCTGGTGGAATGACCTGCCTATCTCAATTCGTGCGGCCGAGTCTGTAGCCATTTTCAAAAAATGTCTAAAGACACATCTTTTCCAGCAACACCTGACCGATCGAGAATAGCACTTCTCATTCTATTCATTGTCTGTCTGTCTATTTTATTTATAAAAAAATAAAAATAAATAAAAAAAATTCTGTTCTGTTCTAGATTAACTGAGACTTGTTACAGCACTAGCATATTGTTGATATCGTTGCCCTTGGACTGCTCTAGCTGCTTCTATTGCCCTCATTTGTAAGTCGCTTTGGATAAAAGCGTCTGCTAAATGACTAAATGTAAATGTAAGTAAACATTTTGTCCTCAAAGATAATGTGTTAGATGAATGGGCAAGCGTAAGGATTTGAGCGAGTTTGACAAGGGCCAAATTGTTATGGCTAGACGACTGGGTCAGAACATCTCCAAAACTGCAGCTCTTGTGGGCTGTTCCCAGTCTGCAGGGGTCAGTATCTATCAAAAATGGTCCAAGGAAGGAACAGTCATGAACCAGCGACAGGGTCATGGGCGGCCAAGGCTCATTGATGCATGTGGGGAGCGAAGGCTAGTTCGTGTGGTTTGATCAAACAGACAAGCTACTGTAGCTCAAATTGCTCAAGAAGTTAATGCTGGTTTGATAGAAAGGTGTCAGAATAAACAGGGCTGCATAGCCGCAGACCAGTCAGGGTGCCCATGCTGACCCCAGTCCAATGCCGAAAGCGGCAACAGTGGGCATGTGAGCATCAGAACTGGACCACGGAGCAATTTAAGAAGGTGGCCTGGTCTGATGAATCCCATTTTCTTTTACATCACATTGATGGCTGGGTGCGTGTGAGTCGCTTACTTGGGGAACACATGGCACCAGGATGCACTATGGGAAAAAGGCAAGGCAGTGTGATGCTTTGGGCAATGTTCTGCAGGGTCCTGCCATCCATGTGGATGTTACTTTGACACGTACCACCTCTTGTTGCAGACCATGTACACTCTTTCATGGAAACGATATTCCCTGGTGGCTGTGGCCTCTTTCAGCAGGATAATGCGCCCTGCCACAAAGCAAAAATGGTTCAGGAATGGTTTGAGGAGCACAACAACGAGTTTGAGGTGTTGACTTGGCCTCCAAATTCCCCAGATCTCAATCCAATCGAGCATCTGTGGGATGTGCTGAACAAACAAATCCGATCCATGGAGGCCCCACCTCACAACTTACAGGACTTAAAGGATCTGCTGCTAACATCTTGGTGCCAGATACCACAGCACACCTTCAGGGGTCTAGGGAAGTCCATGCCTCGATTGGTCAGGACTGTTTTGGCAGCAAAAGGGGGACCAACACAATATTAGGAAGGTGGTCATAATGTTATGAAAGGGTTTTTTTTATTAAATAAATATATGTTCTGCAGTTTCTTCAGGGCAGTGCTAAAAAACATTTTTAAAGCTACACTGTCTAACTTTTTTAGTTTATTCTTAGCTAAAAACACTTAGTTAAAATATATGTGCTCATTTATGTATATTTACTTCTTTCAAGTAATAAAGTATTCTCTTAAGTTTATAATATGCCATTGAAACTACATACGGGTGAAGGGTTCGAATGCCGGTCGCCATGTTGCCCCTCCATCTTGAAAGTACATTAGCCAAAGAGGGACATACCCGTAAATTCAAGCTTCGCCTTTCGCGTGGCACCGTGTCGAATGTGAAGAGGGGATTGCTTGAGACTGCTATATGAAAACCTGAAAGCCTTTTTGAAAGTCTGTTGCTGATGGAGGATCACTCTTATTCTCGAGGATATGTATCAGAGTCGCCAAGGAAGCAAAAAAGAGAATTAAGACGGCAACGCAACAGGGAAATCAACAAGAAAAAAGTGAATATTGGAGTGGCCTTTCCAAGATGGAAAGAGCTCATGAGGAGCAACGATTTTAAAAAGGATGCCGACGTTGCCTGCTTTCTTCTCGACAGGTAACATTAATTCAGCCTATTTGTGTATACTGACAAATTAAATAATTGCAAATTATAATAGTTTTCTAAAGTAACCTCATCACTTGAAGGAACACTCATGGACGAGGTCGAACTGGAAGCCATGTTAATCTTGGACTAAATCGGCCACCGTAGGAGTTAAAACGAAATCGGAATTGAGAGGAACAGAAAGTAATATTCACTGGATGGTCATATACCTTTTCACCGCTAGATGGGGGAAAATATCACACAGTGTAGCTTTAAAATGTTAAAACGCCTAACAGATTACGAAAATTTGAATAAGAAAAGAGGGGTATGTATACTTATAAGGACAAACAACCTTACTGTACATACAGTATGTATAGGGGCTATAAGAGTAAAGGAGAGGAGAGGAGAGGTCTAAGTGGCTCCCAGTGAGCAGTACACTCACTCAGGCAGCTTGTTTTGCCACTGGAGATGATAGCACAGTGAGTTAATGAGAGCAGCTCCAAAGCCGCAGCCGAGTCTCAATCTAACAACGGCAAGAAAAACAACAGGAGTGACAACAACAGAAGATAATAACACCGCAATTACCCAAGCTAAATATATACCGGGGGCTATGGACCATGGACAGCAACGATACCATTAAACTGACTCTGAGGTCTAGTTACGCTGCCAGTGAGCTCTTTCAGCTGCTAAGAAGTGCCTCAAGTACATTCACTGCATCAACTGGCATAATATAAATACATATTGTCAGATAGCAAGGAACTATTACGTCCATAATTCCAATTAATTTCCCTGCGTAATGGTATTTTCCCCCAAACGTTCAGACAGAGCACTATATTATGCGTGACAAGTTTATTCAGTCTGCTTAGCCGCTTCGACCTTGATAAGGCCGGTTATCAAAATTTCTCCATCTCAGAGCGCAGCCGAGACCCGTTAAGATATTCTGAGCCCGCGCTACGGCGGAGCGCTTCACACTTGACTGGCCACAGATGTTTTTTTGTTGAATATTGATTTATTGTTTGATTGATTATTCCTCACATCATAAGTCTGCCAGAGAATGGGATCAGACAGCGGAAGATACAAAAAGCACAAAAGACTGGCTGGCTCATTATTCGATGATCCGGATGTCGAGGCGGCTACATTGTGAATGCCGTTCAATCTGAAATTACAATTTCTCCAAATGGCAGAATTATCCATTTTGGTGGGGAGAAATGATATGTGATTCTTCCCTTGCTGAGATAAGAGCTCATATCTGGTAAAAATAAAAGGGTTTGGAATAACATTCTACAGATTCAGTATTGAAGGGACTGAAAGCGCATCGCTTTTACAAAACCAGGGGATGGTACATGGTTTCACCACCTTTAAACATGAAATGCAAAAATAGTTGGCAACTGATCTTCCATAAACATCATTCATAAAGACTTTCATTCAAAAATGGCAAGGCTGGGTGCTTTTTAGAGGCTGAAAAGGCTTCTGCATCTGAGATTCACTGAAAAAAAAATCACAGAAAGTTTCATAGCTGCAGTGTTTGTGAACAAGAAGTCCGATTATCATTCTGAGACATGGCACTATTGAGTGTCTTCCTATATTCAGCTGTGACCAGACACCTTTTAGCTAAACGCTCCAAACACATATCTCTCAAAAGATAGCTGTGAATCTGTGGGACATGCAGCGCGAACTCACAACTCACTTCAAAACGCTCTATCCACCTCCACAGCACCTCATTACAGCCTTTCTTATGCAAATGCGAGGAGACAAACTGGCGTCACACAGACACGCAGCCTGCCGTCCTACAGGCATCTCTGCCTCTCCTAACGAATCTGTCTAAACTTTTGAACTCCCTCTCTCTCTCTCTCTCTCTCTCTCTCTTTCTCTTTCTTGCAGGTGTGGAGGCTCAGCGTTTTTAAACGCTGGCATTTTCTAGGACACCACATTAAATCGAGAAGCCTGTGGTTGAGTGACGTAAAATCCTCAGATCTCATCTCAATTTCACAGAGAAGATTCAGTTCATACGGCATCTGGAAACCAGCCAAGAAGATGAGAGAAAACAGATTCTTCCACTAACGTTATTTATTTCGCAGCTCTTCTCGAGAAACCCGTGCGGGCACTTTTATTTTGGAAAGTCCTCCTCCATGCGTTGGGACCTGTCCGACCTGTCAGAGCCAGCTACCTCTCTGGAGCATCAAACCAGCAGCCAACCCTCTCACTCAGTCCCTGCCATATGTCCCAGTGTTCTGCCAATTCCTTGCACACAAGACCTCAGAGCACCCCATTAGCAAAAGTGTGTGAGAGAGAGAGAGAGAGAGAGAGAGAGAGAGAGAGAGAGAGAGAGAGAGAGAGAGAGAGAGAGAGAGAGAGGGAGAGGGAGAGGGAGAGGGAGAGAGGTAAGGAGGGGGAGGGGGAGTGAGACATGGATATAAACATACTTCGAGAAAAACAGAGGTGGGGAGATGGAGAGATCAGCAGAAAAAAAGAGCATCAGAGGAAGCAAAAGTAGAACAGAAACAAGATGAAGTAGGAAACAGAGAAGATCAATTCAGAGAGAGAGAAAGAGATAGTGAGAAAGATGGTGTCACTGTGTTAAGGATTGACCTAGCTATACATTTATAAAATGAATAATATGTATTTACAACAAAGAACCGACTAATCAGTATGTGCTGGTTGCGCTGTATGTTTTTGATTCGTTAAAAACAACTGACTCATGGTCATTTGATCAGGAATCAGACTGAACTGGTTGCGCTGTATTTTTTTTTTATTCACTAAAAAGAGCCTGCTCATAAGAGTCATTTAGTCAGGAATCAGACTATACTTGTTGTGCTGAAGGCTTTTGGTTCACTAAAAATAAACGGCTTTTGTCATTTAAAGTCATTTGTTTGTAAATCGGACTATACTGGTTGTGCTGTAGTGTGTTATTGATTCACTAAAAAGAACCAGCTCATAAGAGTAATTTATTCAAGAATCGGAATATACTGGTTGCGCTGTATTTTTGGATTAATTAACAAGACCCGACTCATAGGAGTCATTTATTCAAGAATCGGAATATACTGGTTGCGCTGTATTTTTGGATTAATTAACAAGACCCGACTCATAGGAGTCATTTATTCAAGAATCGGAATATACTGGTTGCGCTGTATTTTTTGATTCATTAAAAAGAACCGACTCATAGGAGTCATTTATTCAAGAATTGGAATATACTGGTTGCGCTGTATTTTTTTGATTCACTAAAAAGAACCGGCTCATAGGAGTCATTTATTCAAGAATCGGAATATACTGGTTGCGCTGTATTTTTTGATTCATTAAAATTTAAAAAGAACAGACTCATAAGAGTTATTTATTCAAGAATCAGAATATACTGGTTGCGCTGTATTTTTTGATTCATTAAAAAGAACCGACTCATAGGAGTCATTTATTCAAGAATTGGAATATACTGGTTGCGCTGTATTTTTTGATTCACTAAAAACAACTGGCTCATAAAAGTCATTAATTCGGGAATCTGAATATACTGATCGCTCTGTATTTTTTTTTTTAATTCACTAAAAAGAGCCTGCTCATAAAAGTCATTTAGTCAGGAATCAGACTATACTGGTTGTGCTGTAGGCTTTTGGTTCACTAAAAAGAAACGGCTTTTGTCATTTAAAGTCATTTGTTTGTGAATCGGACTATACTGGTTGTGCTGTAGTGTGTTTTTTGATTCACTAAAAAGAACCAGCTCATAGGAGTCATTCATTCTGGAACTGGAATATACTGGTTGCGCTGTATGTTTTTGATTCACAAAAAAGAACTGCTTTGTAAGAATCCTTTGTTTGCGCTGTAGATTCAGTGATGCAGGAAACTGAGTAAATTAGTATGGAGTTTCGTCGGCATCAGCCAACACACACAAACTGTTAACTGTTAAGTCATTTAATTATTGAAAAGAGAGATGCCGTTTTTGTGCAAGGTTGAGAAAATTACAGAATTTTTATTTTTGGGTGAAGTGTTCCTAAAAAAAAACAGGAGGTGGGTGGAAACAGACTGTCAAGATTCCTACAGACAGAAAGAGAGAGTTTGAGAGAGGTGCTTTTTGTAAACTCAGTCAGAGCTTTTTGCTGGATGAGTGTAATTTGATGTTATCGTCAGACCGTGAATGTGGATCCATGGGTCTGTGCTGATATTGAATAACAGCAGGGAGGAAAGCTCAGAATCTCAGCACTCAGAGCACTACCCTCTCTGCTGAAGCTCTCCAGCATGGACGCAATATGGCATACAGTCCATACGTGCCAGAACAGCCTCGTAACTGATCAATGTACGCACGTACACATACACACACATTCATTATAGACCTTCCCATCACAGCAGAGCCAGCATATAGAGCCAGCATGCAGAGCTCTCTCATCCCTACTGCATATCAATGCCATTATCTCAGACCTGTATTTCCACCACTCTCCAGATCGCTAAAGTAAGCTCTGTTTGACGCTGTGTGGAAAGCTGTTCTCTCAGCACTGGTGTATTTTTAGAGGCTTGAATATGATAATGTAACACCGCTCACTGCTTGTATCTGTCTTTAAATGCGTTTCTCTGCTTTCGTCAGTCAGACTGTAGTTTATCGATCCCCTATATTTATGCTCCCTGACAAACAGATCTGTGTAAGGTAACCACTAATGGAGTGACCACATCATTTGTACCGCTTCTCCCAGGTGTGACCCACAAAGAGCCGCCACCATTTCTTCTCTCCTTTCATTCAAGAAGCTGACTGAAATCCATAATAAGAGTCAGTCTACCTTGAGTTAGGCCTAGTACACACTGCGCTAACAGACACTAAGAAAATGGCGTGTGAAAATGACAGTTATGTTTGCCAATCTCTTGCTGTGCTGATGGTCAGGCCAACAGCACAATTATGATATTACTTTTTTATAATAAATGAATAAACATGAAGTTAATTTTGAGTAACTTACATTATAGGCATAATATTGCCAGTTGCTTTGCCAGTTTTTGCTTGCCAAATAAAGCACAGTAAGTGGTGCTGTGCTCCAGTAAATTCAATGATTCATTCATAAAGAAAGTCATCTGTCAACGCGTTTATGAATGGAACGGTTGAGTGAATGATTCACTCTTAAAGACAGACATTTGTTTGATCTCTGTGTTTTTGAACAAATCGACTAAGTGACTCACTCATAAAGAAAGTGGCTTGTTTGGTTCCTGAATGAATGAGGGTTTTTAAATAAAATATAATATAGTTGCAGGAAAAAGACATTATCAGAAAATCTTATGCAGCAAGTAAATGATAAGTATTTCACTGGATCACTAAATGAAAATACTGATTAAGAACTGATTTTGCAATATGATGGGTCAGTATGAACTAGCCCTTCTTAATGAAAGCATAGCTGTGCTTGCTCCCTCTTTTCTCTCCTCTCACAGAAAGTGTGCTCACTACTGCTGCTCCAGTAGCCATTTTACAATACATGATGGAAGACTCAATGGTTAGAGCAGCAGCGCTGCACACTGCTTTCACAGCGAGACGGCACAACCCGAACACACGCAAAATGTGATTAACACATCAGTGTGCTTTACACATGCACCCTTCTCCTCCCATTCTCCAGAGAAACTAGAGACTGGGGAGGAAAGGAGGGAGGGAGGGTGTCGGCAAGCCCCGATGGTAATTGTTGGTGCATGGGAAAACAAGAGCAGGTTGAGACAGTTGGGAAGGGAGAAGCAACCACTCATTTTCTGTGCAAAAGCTCCCCTCCGTGCTCACCAGATCAAAGAAGGGAATTAAATGGACCACCCATTGAGTCGGATGACAGCGAAGACAGGACATGGGACAGCTCCGCTTCAGAACAACTGAGTCACTGCATAGCAAACGCAACAGAAAGTTCTCCCAACTAAAGACATCAAAGTGTACTCGTACCTTATGGTGGATATGAAACAGTTAGAGCACAGAACAACCTTTCATATCCAAACACCAAAGAGACAAACAAGACGATTACGCTCGGGTCTGCATCTCCTCCTCCTGAACGCCACGGTAATCAAATTCTCCACAGCGTGAAGACCGAAAGCAACAAAACGCCAAAGCTAGTGGAATGATAAATAGGGGACCGTGTAGCTTGGCAGAGACTAAACGACGGAATGAGGCAGTTGAAAGCTACACCGTCCTCAGGTTCAGGCTCACTCCGGGCCTCAGCTTCCTCCATCTCCATAAAGACAGACATAAACACAAGTAAACACCTCGGCTAGGGTTTTATGAATGACTCCTGATCCATGAAGACACACATCCAGAGACGAGCTGAGGGAGCAGCTCTGCCGCTCTCTGATAAGCGTCTCTTCCTTCTACCTTCACTTCATCTACATAATTCTGCCTCTGTAAAATATGCAATTGTTCATTTCATGCCTCAAGTGTTTACGTGCTTATATAAGTTAAAGGAGAGACTGGGGCTTCTCTGTCTTTACTTCTCTCAATCTCCTTGTCTTTAATTTTCTCTCAGCCACTTCATTTCATTTTTTATATTGCTCGATGGAATAACTCACAGAGCATCTGAGCAAGGCAGTCGACCAGGCTCGGGGACTCACGGAATATTTGGTGTTACGTAATCAGGATACCAACAAAGGTATCTGTATTTTGTTAGAATTACATTAATCTGATTATACAATTTTATAGTTATTATTGCCATATTTAGTGTATAATGAAAGTGCCCTGGCTTTCAGAAGCATGCTCCACTTCTCTTGGCTCCAACTCTCCTTTCTCCCCTCCACCCTCAACTGTGACCTAGTGGGTAACCTTCCGATTTGGCCCTAGACCGTCATGCAGATGACTCCCTTCCAAACACCACTCTGGTCAAATTGTTTTAAACTCATTTATGTAAAACAGATCATTCTGGTTGTTGATTATGACTGGCTGAGGCCATTGTAAATTATGATAAAAATACACCTGTGACCTCATAACATATTAGTGTTACTGCACCACTGCGTATATGTGTGATACTTGCCAATAAATTATCACGTTTTTGTTTTTGTTGCGGTGTGTTTATTTTATGAAACCTTGCCAGGTATAGTTAGTAACCACTCTGCATCAAGCCTAAGAACAGTTCTAAAATCACTGTTAACAATGGCTTCTTGGGGTTTACTGTTTTAATCCTTAAAACAGGTGCAAAATATGCCTTTGCAATAAGACACAATACACTGGTAGAGACATTTTCTCAAAACTTTTGCAGGATTACTTAGTAAATGTGTCTTTTTTTAAGGATTTTGAACTTGAAAGTTGGACTTTTTGCAGTGCCGAAATACATTTATGAAACAACCCTACCATCTCCGTGGTCATCTGGGAATGTTACCTGCACAGCACGGCTCTCCGGTTGGATGGAAGGTGACCCGGCTTGTAGCCCCTGCGACGCACACGTTTCTAAAGTGACTACTGGCTGTGCTAACACATGCTTCACTGCTCAACGTACACACGCGAGCACGGCCCCCGTCACTTATCTCATCCCGCATGGCTGCTCTGCTAACAAAATCGCTCTCCTCTGTCACAGTTTTCAAGCTGCTCCATTCTCCCCTGTCTACTTCGTCCAAAATAAATAAATAAATAAATACAACACAACCAAAGCCATGCATTTACAGATAGCAGAGTCAAAACACATCAGTGGGTTCGATTGGATGGACATGTGATTGGGCTTTGACAAAGAGAAAATTTAACACTACTGTTCCGTCATGAATAAATAACTACACCGGAACAAATGAGTAACGCACTATTAACATTCAAGTAACTACAATTAACTAACAAGAAAGTCTGATTAACAAATTAGTAAGTAACAGCGCACAATTGAATCGAGTAAGTACAATTTTTTTCATACCTCCCAGAAAGAACTATATACAGGTTCATAATTAATGTGAATAATGCATAATGTATAATTAATTCTAAAGGGAAGGTCATAGTAACGCACTATTAATGACTCAAATATTACCAAATCCTTCAGAAGGAATTACTAATTATTTGGATCAGTATTCGAAAGTGAAAAACATGATACCTCTCTAGTAATGACTGAAGTCATTGTATGCTTTTGAGGTTTTTGGAAGGAATTACTATCGAAAACCTCAAAAGATTACAATGAGTTATTCACTTTAGAATACTTATCCAAATAATGAGCAATTCCTTTAGAAGGCTGTAGTAACACTTGTTAGATGTAGTCATTACTATTCAAAACCTTACAAAAAACTCAAAAGCGTACAATGACTTCAGTCATTACTAGGGAGTTATCATGTTTTTCACTTTAGAATTAATTATACAATATGCATTATTCACATTAATTATGAACCTGTATATAGTAGTTCTTAGTAGTCCTCTGGGAGGTATGCAAAAATAGTTAATGATTAGCTAATAGCAAACTACCACATTCGACTAAGCACTATTACTTACTAATTCGTTAATCAGTATCTTGTTAGTTAATAGTAGTTACTAGAGTGTTAATAATGCATTAATCGTTTGTTATTCATTAATAACGGAACAGTATTCTAAAGTGTTACCAAAGAAAGTAGAAATCTAACATTCATCTTGGTTGACTTGCCTTCACAGAAACCGGTTTCTGATTTCAGGGCACAAGAAATAAAAGTTATCTCTCACAGCACGCTTCAAATGGTATCCAATAAGAGCGAAAATGTAATTCGTACCCCAGTCCCTGTAGGTTTGTGGCGAGTTTGCAGTCTTACAAATATTGGTGTATTTGTAATGGGAAAGCCATTATCTTGGTTCGGCTCCTGAGGCGAGTTTTTACTGCCAAGATCGGGGGTGGAGGGGTGGGGTGTCGGGTAAGGGGCTGATTTAATGGCATCCACTGTGAGTAACACTCGGTGTGGAAATCTCAACAGATGTCATTCCCTCGACAGCAATCATCACAGACGTGCGAACCATGCAACAGCAAGTGTAATTCCATGACAGGTTGTCAGTCAAATATCACTGTGCTAATATGAGCACGAGGAGGGAATGAGCAACTCAGTCATTTATCATTGTATGTTATCAAAGATTAACATTGTCCTTCTGAGAACAAAAGGGAGAGATGGAAAGATCTAGATACACAATTTACATCCCACCGGAGGCGATAACAGATGTTTATCGCTATGCTGAAAAACATTGAGTTCTGGTGCCATTTTGTTTGTACATTACTTCAAACTTGAATAATAGGACATGATAATAATTGAACTGAAATTACAGAAATCTATTCGTTCATTACAAGGACACTAAACGTAGGTGAGTCCTAACAAGAACAATGAGCAATGACGGAGAAGAGGAGGGTGGAAGATGTGACTGACACAGTTGCTTTATTATCAGCCTCTCCAGATTCAGACCCAGACTGCGCCGTAGTGCGTGAGTCACGCGGCCCCACTGTCCAAATTGGCAGTTTTTTTTGAGAGGGATTGGGGTTATGACAGTGAACCAGTTTCGTGGAGAAATGGAAAAGAGATTGTATTTCACCCACCTATCGAAGCTCTCAGCGCCACACAGAAGACAATTTACAGACATTCATACAAACACAGAAACACTCGAAACATGTGTCTGACAGACCGACACACTCATTCCTGCGGCTGTCTGTCATTGTGATTTCAGACACCCACTCGTGTTCTCTCTCTGACACATATAGACACACAAACAGACAGTTAAGATAATTTATGTATGTTTTAGTTGATTCTCTGTAGAGAGCAAGCCAAGTTTGGGAGGGGGGGGGTACATCAGCTGTCTGTACATGACATTCACTAACAGAAGTGTTAAATGGGTCCTAATAAGAAGCATGGTGCGGTACAGTAAACAGATACAGTGAGGTTGAACCCAGCATGGGAGAACGATCTTCACAAAGCCACAATAGGCGCTGCAGCCGTGGCCCTTCCATGCTGGGAATTTACAGCCGTGTCATTAGATCAGACTGCCGGACATAAAGCATCACTGAATCAATCTCGGCGGGCTGTCTGCAGCCTGGTAAACACTGCGGACGGTGGCGGACGCTCCCTATTATGCTGGGGATTAATGGTGTTGACAGAGTATTAACTCACATTGAAAGGTAAACAGGAACACTATGGAGAAATGCCGAGGCTGACACTGAGCCAGGCGTCCCGGAGGATAAATTCTCTCCTGAACTCAGCAGGTCATGGAGGAGAAAGGACAGAGAGGGAGAGAGAGTTGGGAAAATCTCATATATCTTTGTAAAAACAATGATCCTAGTGTACAAAAAAAAAGAACAGTGGAAATAGAATAAAAGATGTAAAGGGTAAAAAATGCTCTCTTTTGTATGGATATCTCATCCCGCTCTCCCTGGCCATCTCAACGGGCAAGCCCAAGGTCACTGAGACCACTCTGCATGCGAGCCGAGAATGGCCTCGGCTCTCTAAAGCCAATTGACCAGCTGTCAGCGCTGCTAGGAGGAGGAGCAGCCCCAGTGGTCACCCCAACCCGCTCGCACAGAGACGGCCCAGAGCAGGGCCAGTGTGGATGTCTGGCGTGACTGACAGGTCAGGGCAGAGACTTCACAAGGGACTTCCATTCAATGTGCTGCAGTCGATGCTTCCGTTGTTGTTTGGTTCCAGTTGAAAATCAGCTGCATTCGCAGATTTTAACAACAAACTGTGCTTTGCCACCCATTCTTCTGAAGTTATGCAGTCTGTTTGATCGCTAAGCTGTGTTTTAGCAGTGCCGAATGGACACAGTGCAAGATTTTGTGTCAATGGCTACAGGTTTTAATGAGCTGTGCAACCGAAAGGCTGAGATGTTCCAGAAGCCGGCCAAAAACTCCCTAATTACCTGGCACCATGTTTGCCTTATTCAACAGCAAAGAATGCTGTGAGAAAATGCACAAAACACAGATAATATGTTTGCTTAAAAAGAGGTAAATAGTCCTGAGCTAACCAATGCTGTTTGAAAAACTGCTATAATGAAATAGCCAGTTTTTTCAATATATATACACTCATGCATTTAATTTATTAGCCTACTTTTGGAGAAACTAACCTCAAGGAGACCTAAGTAGGGGACATACTTTAGGTATGAGCAGTCAGTTGAGGGTCTTTCACCCCAAGCACAACAATTATAACAATAACTATTAATTATAAAATGTAAATAATATTCCACACCACAGTTAAAATGTTGGAATCACTTTCAGAACAGCATTTTCCATCTAATGAACGATAAAAACAGCCACCCAACATTTATAACGGCAGAACAGCGCAAGCTCATAATTAACAAACGGTTATTGTGTGTTGTTGTGGAAGCCAATATAGTTATCATTACAGTTATTGTTGATGAAAACAGGCCTTTATACATGGACACAGCCAATACACAAAAATGTGTGGTGGCTGAATGTCATGACTGACCAATCAGTATCTTAACCAATCAGAATAAATATTAGAAAATAGAAAATATATTCAAAAGTTTATAGCATAGCTAACTATGTAGATATCTAAGCTAACTCTTAAAAAGGTGACTGTACTGTCCTGATTTGAATTCATTTGATACTTTACACACTTCCCATAGTGCTCAGATTCAGTTACATGACAGATAATATTATTAAAGTGATAGTTCATATTATGGAGAAAAACAGTTGAAACACTCTTCAAAACGTCTTCTTTTGTTCTTCAGAACAATGAAAGTCATACAGGTTTGAAACTACATAAAGGTGAGTTAATTATAACAGATTTTCCATTTAAGATAAGCAATCCCTTTAAAACTTGACTTTTAGCTCTTTTTGACAAAATATGCTGTTACTGTTTTGCCATTTTTGTGCGACAGTCTAATTTAAATACTTAAAACCGTGTATTGTTCATAGCTTAGCAAGTAGCTTCCTCAACACAGTAAACAGCAGCCACATTAGTTCATTACTGGACACGTGCAAGATAACATGCACTGCATATGAATGTACGCTGCTCTACTTTGCTCCAATCGCCTCTAGATATACCTTCACAGCAGCCACTTCCTCTCACTAACAAGTGCGTCAACACACAGTGGAGCCAACCAGGCCAAAAGCGCTTCAAAAAAGATCAGCACGAGTGATAATGACACTTTGCTGCCAAAAAAGGAAAAATAAAACAACGACTTGAGTCACCAGCGGGCCACATAAACTAATTAGAAAGTGTTGCCTTGGGCTTATCGTGTTCAAGGGAAAGTGTTTGAATCTAATGAGAGGTTTAATATCAGCAAACAGCGCACACAGCACAGGAGAGGATAACAGCCTTTGCTTTAGATTTTAAACCATAATACCAGAGTTTATCTCTCGTTTTCCCTTCTAGACTAACTGCACTCTTTGATTACATGTGTTGCCGAGGTACAGGGTTGCAGAAGGTGCCCCCGTTTTGGAAAGAATCAGTTTTGTCTCCATGTGAGTCATGAATCTTAAATAGACTCGAGCATTGTGTGAATACAGATATCAGCTCATCGCTGTTCTAAAGTGTGAAGGCAAATATATTTATCCAAAGCACACACACTCACACACATATCACACTGGGGGCCTACGCAGCGCATGGTGCACCACAGATAAAGGGTTTAACATATCCAGAGAGTTCCAGCAGGGATGAAGTGGCTTTCCTTTTTTTTAACGCCATGTTTGGGTCACATTCACATTCGTCAAGACTTTTATCTGTGTTAGCTCACTCTCCATTTCAGGGAAACAGCATCGCTTTCTCCACACATACTTACAGAAATGTGTGTGCTTCAAGGGGTTAAAAAGGCCTATAACAAGGCTGTAACCATGTCTTGAGCAGAGGTGGGTAGTAACGAATTACATTTACTTCGTTACATTTACTTGAGTACATTTTTTGGGTAACTTGTACTTTTAGAGTAGATTTAAAGATGGGTACTTTTACTCTTACTCAAGTAAATGTCTTGTGAAAAAACTGTACTTTTACTTAGTTACATTCGGTGGCGTTCCTCCGTTACTGTCAAATGGTAATAATTATATTATATATATTAAAATAAGTGAATATGACTTTCGCAAGTCTCGCGAAACTTTGGAGAGGCTGCTTCGCGAGAGGTTGCTACGCATCACCCGCTTATAATTAGTGCGCGTTTAGTCGGAAGATGTGTGTGAGCTACGCGAGGCAGATTGCCCGTGGCCTCAAGTTCAGTCTATGTTTTCACTCCAAGATGTCAAAAAGAATAGTTTCATAATGCGATGCATGTTGTGTGCACCAAAACGAACTGACATCTCTCAGCATACAATAATTCCACCCTGAAAAGAGCGGTAAGTGTCACAATGATGCCTATATTTGAACACTATTAACGGTCATTTTGGTAACTATGGGAAATTTCCCCTTATTATAAAACTATTTCACACACTGTCCGAGTGTTTTCCTCATATGCGCTCTTGTGCAAGCAATGAATCGTTTGAATCCTCCAAACAACACACGTCCACGAACAAACGTTCTCATCTTCACATTTACATTATCCTTTTCTTCACAAAACGAAACAAATTGAATAGCCTAATGTGACGTCTTGCATTTATACACAAATCCGGACAGACACTTGTCTGAAGTGTAGAAAATACACACAGATAAAAACGGTATTGTATTTTATTCCTACCTAAAGAATAGCCTATATACTTATAAAAATATAAGAACAAAGTATGTTTTAAGAAGAGCTCTAGTTAGCCCAGCACACCATTAATTTACACTGTTTAACCATTAATCACACACACACATATATATATATATATATATATATATATATATATATATATATATATATATATATATATATATATATGTATGTGTGTATATAAATGTATATATATGTGTGTATATATGTGTGTATATGTATATATATATGTGTATATATATATATATATATATATATATATATATATATATATATATATATATATATATATATATATATATATATATATATATATATATATATATATATATATATATATATATATATATGTATGTGTGTATATAAATGTATATGTATATATATGTGTGTATAGGCCTATATATGTATATATATATGTATGTATTATGTATGTGTGTGTGTTTTATATATATATATATATATATATATATATATATATGGTTCATTAGCTTACATTAGTTAACATGAACTAATAATGAACTGCACTTATTTATCTTTATGTTAATTTAAACATTTACTAATGCATTATTAAAATATTGTTAACATTAGTCAATGCACTGTGAACTAACATGAATAAACCATGAACAGCTGGATTTTTATGAACTAACGTTGACAAAGATTAACTAATGCTGAACAGAGGTGTTGTTCATGGTTAGTTCATGTTAACTAATACATTAACTAATGTTAACTAATACAACCTTATTGTAAAGTGTTACAGAGAGGTGTGTGAAAGCTCTCCAAGTAGCCTGAAATTCAGGGTTTTCGCTTATCAATCAGATCGAAAGTAACTAGTAACTAACTACTTGAGTAGTTTTCTCATCGAATACTTTTTTACTCTTACTCAAGTAAATATTACGATTGTTACTTTTACTTTTACTTGAGTAAATATTTCAGTAAGTACTTGTACTTTTACTTGAGTACAGATTTTGGCTACTCTACCCACCTCTGGTCTTGAGCCATACAAATATTATATGCAAATAGTCCCAAAATGATTATTTCCCAACTAGAATTAGGCCTAGATTTTCGGTCACTGTTCCATATCTTCATGCTTTCTTTATAAAGCATAAAGAAAGCAAAAAGAAATGGAACAGTGAACGAAAATCTAGGTCTAATTCTAGTTGGGAAATTTTGGGACTATTTGCAAATAATATTTGCATTAATTTGTGTCAAACATATTGTTAGTCTCGAGATTCTTCACGTTAGTGAATAAATACATAAATCCGCTGTTAACATTTGAATTCCTTAGTGGTCTGGTGGTAGAATTTTTGTAAACCATGTCGAAGGTTACAGGTTCTAATCCGCCCTCATATAGTTTTTTTTTCTTCATTAAAATCAAAGATGTTCAATAATTGTATATTAAGAGCATGGACATGTTTGTGTGCATTTTGTTTTGTGATTTCACCGGAAAGAATAGAGTCCCCGCAATCGCATTAAGCGATAGATTTGATGTGCTTGTCTGTGTGAAGACGAGCCAAAAGAGAACGTAAACCCCGCCCACTTTGATTTGATTGGCCATCTCAATCATTTTGACATTGATGAGCGCCGTTAGACCAGAGGCAGATGAGACTAAATATTTTACCTTTTTGTCATCCTAACATACAGAGTTCTGCATAATGCAATGCAGGAGGGCAGTGGAAGAATTTCAAATATTGGGGGGGGGGCAATTTGGCCATTTCTAATTATTGGGGGGGACTTGTCCTCCTCAATGTCTATGGTGGTTACGACCCTGGCCTATAAAGACATTCCACCTCCTGGAAATCATCTAGCAAACTAATAAACTTTTGTTTACTTTCTTCACTGATACAGACAAAAATGAAAAGACTATCAGTCAAAGCTCAGCTTTAGGGGGGCAAGAGACTTGGCAAGATAAGGAGATTGAGAGAAAAAAATGAAGATGAGGAGAGAGCAGGTATTGACGAAAAAACCTGTCAAATTGACAATTTCAACTGGGATTTCTGAGCCAAATTACAGGTGGAAAATGACTTTAGAAAGACTGCAGCATCATTATTTTCTTTGTACACATACATAGATCAGAATATTAGTCAATTCTTTTGTCTTTAGCAATCCTTGTTGTATTATATGCCAATGGTTTGCATGCACTTATCTCAAGAACAAATAATGTTGTTTCATTCTCAAAACAATTGCATAGAACATCGTGCCAAAGATATTTCAATATCCTTTTATATTCTGGTTCTTAACAAACTTTTCCTTTGGTATGTTCATTTTAAGGCCCTATATGTTTAATTCCCAGTGATACAATATGGGGATCTCAATGCAAATTGTTGAACGTTACCCATTTTCGATGGTCAAACCCTAAATATGGGTATCTTTTGGGTAACAACTGATAGTCTGATGAACAAATAATGTCCCTCTATCAAAACAACTGCACTGAACATACACATACCAATTTTAACAATATTTCAGTGCCAAAAATACACTGAAATGGTCAAGTTCAGGCACATTAACTTGCTTGTGATAGTTTATTCATAATATTATATATTTTATTCAGTTTCAGGGAAATTTGCAAGAAGGGATTATGTTCTGGGTGATTCTGGAGCTACCAACACTTAAAGGGGCACTTCAGTGCTGGGAAGATGAATGTGTGTTTAAACTATGTCATTTATGTAGTAGAAATGTGAAATTATTTTTGAATTTGGTGCCTTCTAGACTGAAAAAAGACAGAAAATGTATTTTTGTCTCATGTGGATGAAAGACAACAACTCCCAGAATGCACTTGCTTCGCCCTACAAGGCCACTACTAAAGCCACGGCTACTGGTCATCACTTGCCCACCGCGGCACCGCCCCCAACGTCATTTTGATATTCATAGTAATACAATAATTTCGTTCAGTTAGAGAATAGACACTACAATTAAAACTGAATGTGTCTTTTCAATAAAGTGTGCGTGAGCCAAACGAAAGTCACGTCACAGACGCAGAAGGAGTCAAATTTAATTCATCACAAGAAGAGTTGAGCAGAGCTGAGGTAAGCGTGGGTGTCATTCTTGGCGCGTGTCCAGTCTGGCGCATTATCAGATCGTATATGGAAGCTAAAATTTCATAGGAATTAATTGAAAAGTTAAAACACTCACTTTGCTCCGTATCGCTCCGTTATAAATGCCTGAGCTGAGCGGCAGCGGGCATGCGCATTTACATTCTGTGAGTGAGATCCCACCCCTATGGGCGGGTTGAAAACAAGCTCCTGTAGTCTCTAGCCTCTGGCCAAAAATCAAAACTGAGGATTTTTTTCAGAAATAAAATGCATAATTCTCTCGTCTCAGGGGGATATGAGGGGTGAAAGTACCATAATTCGAATATACTACCGGGTTTCTACTGATACAAAGCTTAATGCTAAATCACTGAAGTAACCCTTTAACAGACCCGGTGAGGGCAACCACACTGACATAAAAGACAAGAAACTTATATTTTTTATAAGTTTATCTGCTTACCCCCAGGGCATCCAAGATATAGGTGTCTTTGTTTCTTCAGTAGAACACAAATGAAGATTTTTAACTCCAACCGTTGCAGTGTGATAGTCGTATAATGCATGTCAATGGGGATATTTTAGAGTATGAGAGCAATGAGAGTAAAAACACACAGACAAATGAATCCTTATTAAACCATGCGGCTCATGGCGACACGTTGATGTCTTAAGGCACGAAACGATCGGTTTCTGCGAGAAACTGAACAGTATTTATGTTATTTTTTTACCACTTATCAGACGAATGTCATCTAGTATTCCCAGCGCCATAACTTCCGGCGAATAAGGTCAAAAAACTGGCGCGATCAAAGATATATATACGTAGATGCCTCATTCGACCGATCCGCGCATGCAGTAATGAGGAATCTATGTATATATCTATGATTGCGGCGGTATTTTGCATGTATTTTGACCTTATTCGCCGGAAGTGATGGCGTGGGGACGGCTGATGCAGAGCCATAGAAAAAAATGAAATACATTTTTAAATATGGATATTTTTCTTACACAAATGCATCGATTCGCTTCAGAAGGCCTTTATTAACACCCCGGAGCCGCGTGGATCACGTTATTTGATGGAGAGATGCATTTTTTATGGACTTCAAAAACAGCAACTATTACTGCTATTATAATGCTTGGATTAGCCAGAATATTTTTAATATAACTCAGATTTTAATCGTCTGAAAGAAGAATGTCATATACACCTAGGATGACTTGAGGGTGAGTAAATCATTGGCTATTTTTCATTTTTGGGTGAACTATCCCTTTAACTCTTAGTAGCTCCAGAAAAGTTTGTCAAGAACCAGAATCTAAAAGGATATTGAAATATCTTTAATGCTTATTCTTCAGACATTGCTCTTTAAAAGACATTGCTCTTGTTTAGCAACAGTAAGACAGTATGCTCAGGTAAGACAGTATGCAAAATATATTACAGTCCCATACATAGTGCAAAGGGCCGGACTTTCATCTGCCTGCCAGTTGTGTGGACCAAAACAGATGGACTTGTGGAAGAAGTCAGGAATGAAATGTGTCCACAACACATCCAGGGAGGACTTCAACGACTAATTCATTTCTCGGTTGCACGGCAACCTCCCCCTCTAGTGAACCCGAAGGAATGCGTCCAGCTGGGAAATTTGCCTGCATGCTAATTGACTTATTTGATTCCCCTCTCTCCGGTTTTCAGCAGGTGTGACATTCTTCGGCCCATGACAAGCCATTGACATGTCTGGATCAATTTCCGTGATTGTGTTTCCTGAGACGGGCGGTCTATTAATACTTAAATCAATAATGGAACACACTTTAGCCTAATACGAATGCAGACAAAATCTTTTAGCGCTTCCTTAGCATTGATGACTGGCTTTAAATGTCTCTCTCTTTCCTAAATAACGCCTTTGGTTGGCTCGAAGTAAGTTATTTGGTGTTCACAATGACGCTTGTGTGGTTTGTTTGCATGTAATCCCCGCCGTATTTTCTGGTGTGATTAGCGTGTGGTGTGCTGTAAGGCTAATCTGACCGTAGGCTTGTAATAAGCTTTCAGAGTTTTGAACATTCATGTTTTAATGCCTTCGTCGATGTCAGCGCCGCCACCTCGAAGTGACCTTTAAAGATGGAGTGTGTTCTCTGACAACCTACTCTCTGCCTTCATATGTAGTCTTGACATGTTGCATACTGTATCAAATCATGAGGCTTTGTTCTGTCTCTTTCATTATTCTGTCCCCCATCATGACTTCTGTCTATCACCTGCTGGAATTATCTTCTGCTTTCCATTTCTCTCGGCCTAAAACCCTCCTGTCTCGCTCTAGCGTTTCATTCCATTTGTATGTGCTTTCGCTAACCTCCTCTGCTCTCTCCTCCCCTGCTCCCATCTTTCTTTCACCCTCCCAGGTGGGAGACCATCTACGCTTGGCTGCTGGAAAACTAATTTGGGTCATCTTCGAAAGTACTGGTGTTTCTATAGCAACCCAATGCTAAGGGGCTCCATCAGACCGTCAGTCTAAGCGTTCATTTGTGATGATGAAGGAAAAGACACTGTGTGTCTTCACATCGGCTCTGCTCCAAAACCGAATGTTACAAGAGACCGATTTTTAACACTACACAGACAGCAACTCATTAGTGTCATACAAATAGAGCTCTATACACGAAGCACAACAGAATCTCATCTCACAATGAATGTCAATAGAGTTTGGTATTAACATTAACAATTGTTATAATTACTGTATATAGGAAAATACTATTTGTGACTCCACATTGGCTCTGTTCCAAAACCTAGCATGCTAACTTATTTTCTGCTGCCTACATAGGCAGTTGTGTTCTAATGTAGCAAGCTAACTGAAATAGAACCTCACAAGTGACAAATTTAGAGTATTGCACATAGGCTGCAATTCACTAATTGTGTGACACAAAAATAGAACTCCTAACACAAAAGCAGAGGAAGACTTTACTGACAAAACTTTTCAATTAGGGCTGGGCAATATTAGGGGTGCACCGATCCGATATTAGGATCGGATATCGGCCGCGATACTGACAAAATAGCTGGATCGGGGATCGGAAAAATTAACAGATCCACAAGCCGATCCAGGTGTTTTTTTCCGTCGCAGCAGAACCTACGTCATTCGTCAGCTTCACGTGTGTCGCATGCTAGAAGGGAGCGAGCCAGAGAGTCGGCTGTGTGGAGGAGATATTTCACGCTTGCCACGTCAACTAGTTCGTCGCTGTTTCGAGGGTATTACTGCAAAGTCAGGGTCTTTCCTGCATTGACATTTTTTTGACGGCCAAAGCCTAATTTGATGAGTTATTGTGATTTACGAGTGATGTAGAACAGATGCTGCGCTTGTGACTGAGTGACAGAGAGACCGATCTGAGAGCTCCTCCCCCGCGCGTGCTCTCTGGGTCTTCAAAATAATCAGTGTTCGCTCTCATATTTCACATATTAATCAAAATCAAAAGCTCGGAAGACCGAAACCATGTTGCACGTGACACATTCGGACAATTTTGTCCTTGAATTATCACTGGGTGTGAATTGCGCTCAAAAAACATTGACTCTTCTCTGACCAGCTGACATAAAGCATACTTTCAATAAGCGGGAGACAAATTATATCCAGTTATGAAGTGTTTTCTGTGTGTTGACATCTTTCGCGATGTTCTAACAGACGGGATTCGCACACAACGCGTCTGCTAATGTCCGATTCGTGACCTAATGACTCCTTTGAACCGAATCATTTTAACGACTGGCCAGAACAACTGATCTGTCCAACACTGAACTCATGAACTCAGTTTATTAATTTACTCAGAACGCAACTGAAATGAGAACACAAGTGTGCTTACCCCATTTAGCAAGAGTGGGTAGTAAGAATTATTTTTAATTATCAACAGTATTTCATCTTATTTCTGTTGACAATGTGTAGTAAAATAAATAGGCCTAGCCTACAATCATTTAATCTGGAGTGAGGTGAAACCAGAACAAAGTTGTTATTAGCTAGCTGAAAATTTTTATTAAATTGCATATGGCAGAAAATTAGACTATTTGTTAATTTGTAATGCTACTTTTTAATATTGATATGATTATATACCAAAACAATTATCTGTAGTGTAAAAAATGTTTGGTAACTGTCAGATTACTATTGTATGTTTGACCAATACACTGTTTTTTGTTTCCACTGCTACATTTTATTTATTTAAAGAAGTTAGATTACATTCTATTTTAGATTTGAATGCACAATTGTTTTTTAAATAAATAAGAATTCAACACCTTACATACATCTGTTATTTTGTCTTAGTTATGTTTAGTTAGTAAAGTCTTGTGCCTTTAGTCTCTTCAAGGAAGGTATAAGGTGGAAGATATACAGTTTATTATTAATTCAACAATATATCGGATCGGTATCGGGTATCGACAGATACACAAAGCCCAGGCATCGGTATCGGTATCGGGACTGAAAAAGTCGGATCGGTGCACCCCTAGGCAATATGGACAAAATATTATCATAATTGTTTTGCCCACATTTTTCAAACAATATTTATCATGATATTTATTTCATTATTTGGAAGGAAATGCATTCAAAGTGTTTGATAGTCCTCCAAAAAACAATGTAAACAACTTGTTTGTTTAAAAGTCACACACAAAGCAAGCAAGCTATCTTTTAATTTCTGTATTCGGTTTTTTACTATTTAATACAAATGTAAATAAAATAAATAAATGGTGTCTAATTAAATTAAATAATTAACTTGAACAATTTAATACATTTTTAAAAATGTAATCAAATGAAAGTATAGTTTACAACAAAACATTGCATTAACAACAGAACTTGTATAATGCAAAAATTAAAACATGGATGAAAAAATACCCTAGTTGTATGATACTTCTTAAAACGCTAACATTTTACAATAGTAATATATTTCTGTCACAATTTCTTCTAGTTAAACCCAACTATTACTTTGGCTGTTTGTTTGAGTTCTAGTGTATTCGACAATAGCTTTTTCGAATAAAATGGTAAAATTCTCATAAAGTGACTCTGAGAGCAGCTCTGGAGACGAAGATCATCTGGAGTGAAACAGCAGGCACTAAAAACACCACAGTGTTTGAGTATGTGTAATACACAAAACTGCTCATTAAAAACAGAACATGCATATTTTTAGCGCCATGCACCTCATGGTCAAGATGTAGGCTAAATAGTGTTAAAAGTACCGGTACTACTTTGGTAGTCGGTACTAAAAGTAAAAAAAAATGTGACAATACCAGCATTTCTGCAGTACCAGCATATTTGGTAACCGCTGATAGGCGATAATTGCAACCAATAACAGACATATCTGTTGAATCGCATGGCCAATTAGGGGTGTTTAAGTTAGACCGAGTCCACTGAACTCACTGGAGTTTTCGCAATCATTATTCCTACAAAGTGAACGCTGAAGACGAGCAGAAATGAAATCTTCAGCTCTCTGCTTTCAGGGCGCCAGTCTTGCTCGCCCGGAAAATGAGTGAAACACACAAACGCACATTTTTATCAAATCATAATAATAATAATTATCATAATTTGTTACATTTATATAGCGCTTTTCTAGGCACTCAAATCGCATTACATATAGAAGGGAGGAATCTCCTCAACCCCCACCAATGTGCAGCATCCACCTGGATGATGCGACGGCAGCAATATTGCGCCAGGTAGCTCACCACACACCAGCTTATTGGTGGAGAGGATACCGAGTGAAGAAGCCAATCGTATATATATATATATATATATATATATATATATATATATATATATATATATATATATATATATATATATATATATATATATATATATATATATATATATATATATATATATATGGGGATGAATAGGAGGCCATGATGGACAGGAGCCATTGGGCAAATTTGGCCAGGATGCCGGGGTTACACCCCTACTCTTTATCGAAGGAGATCCTGGGATTTTTAATGACCACAGAGAGTCAGGACCTCGGTTTAACGTCTCATCCATAATTAATAGTGGTTCATCTCCTCGTTTTAATACGATTGCGTTCACATCAGCAGCGAACCGGAGTTCACATGAACCGTACTCCAGACCACCCATCTTGGGTATGGTTCTCAGGTGCGCACCCGAGTTCGGAAGACCGCATTCACAACATCCGAAAGAAACCAAACTCTGACGTCAATTGAACCCGGGTACGCACCAAAACTGCTAGTGTGAAAGCACCCTAAGTGATTGAGCGCTCTTTGCTTGCTTTCTGTTTATAACCCATATTCAAATTAAATAAAAGTTTAGTTTTTCATGCTGCTCAGTATACTGCAAAGTTTCTGGATTTACAACTGCATTTAAATGCGCAATTGAATCCAAATCTGCAATAATTTACAGTGATAACCATAGCAACAGTCTGATACTTTTCACTTGATTTTTCACTATTTAAACATTTGAAAGCTAAAATGTTAAACTAAGTTAATTTAATTCATATTTTTATTTTCAAATAGTTAAATAAAATATTAAAATAGTCCCAACAGCAGCGAAATTGGTACAGAATCGTGAAGAATTTACTGGTATTTGTATCTACTACTTGAATTTTTGTCACGTGACAACCCTAAGAAAATTTCTCAAAGGTTTATTATCAATATTTTTTTCTGTAAATATTGATACAAATGTAATGCCCAATTCTAATTTCAACAGAGTTTGATGTTAGCATTTTGCTAAGCTAACAATGCATGTTTGAATCGGAATGAAATGCACAACCTTACGTCTCCCTATATTATTTCAAGGATGACTTTGTCTGAGCCTTTCTGAGAAATACGGAGAGACATTCAAACTTGCTTGACAACCACTGCACCTTAGATTGTGTGTGCGCACTGCAATAGTCACAGGAGTGTGTCGGTGTGCATGCCTCAGCGCATATCTGCGTGGACAGCTCCACTGAATCAAAATGGAGGACGCAGGAAGCGGAGGCAGCACGCTGCTTTATCACTGCTGGCGCTCATCCTGCCTAGACTCAGCAATACATCATTTAGTGATAGTCAAGAGACGGACATGAAGAGAGGAGAGATAGATAAATGGATAGGTAAAATGCAAACAAGAAAGAAGAGGAGTGAGAAACAGAGAAAGAGATAGAGGCAGAAGGAGAAGCTAAAAGATTCAGGCGAGAGACAGCAAGTGCGAAAAACCGAGAGTAAAGAGGAGATATTCAGAGCTGTGATGAGCAAACTCTTGAGGGATGCTTCTCTCGGTCTCGACCATCATGACTAATTGATGTGTCTCTTGAATACACAATTCAGTTTGATGCACTTGCGCCTCCTCTGAGCTTATTTTTAGAGGTAACAGAGATGGTCTCTGCCTTTGGCACACATTTAAGATGCGTACGGCTACCAGTAACTGACATCAATTGCAGCAAGTTGTGAAAAAAGTAGTGCAAAAGCTCACTCTTAAAGAGACATTGTTTTTTTTATATTAGGTAACACTTTACAATAAGGTTGTATTAGTTAGAATTAGTTAATGTATTAACTAACGTGAACTAACCATGAACAACACCTCTGTTCAGCATTAGTTAATCTTTGTTAACGTTAGTTCATAAAAATCCAGCTGTTCATGGTTTGTTCATGTTGGTTCACAGTGCATTAACTAATGTTAACAAGATTTTAGTAATGTATTAGTAAATGTCAAAATAAACATTAACAAAGATAAATAAATGCTTTAGAAGTGCAGTTCATTATTAGTTCATGTTAACTAACGAACCTTATTGTAAAGTGTTACCAAATATTATTTATATACTATTAATAGCATTTATTAACATTTAAAAAAGATTTAGCTTTTTGTATTTCAACTTGACTTGTCTTTCTTCCAAGTAGCACACAATAGAGATGTTTTGCAGTCATTAGCTCCGACCAACAGGAAGTCAGATATTTTGTTTTTAATGTGGATTTTTTGAATAAACAGGTTTTTAAAGTGAATGGTGACCATGGATCCAAAGCTAAATTTGAATTTGATAATGATAATCATGAAAAATGTTCACTTCATTATTTGCGCATGATGCATCTTGTGTGCTTATTTGTATTAATATGTGTGCTTTATTTGATTTAGCTATTCTTCACACAAAGCCATGGAATATTGTTTGGAATTCTTTTATAATGGTTTTATGATGTTTTTATATTACATTAAAATCATACTATAATATAATCATTTTATTTTACAGTAGAACTTTAAAATTACAATACCAATATTTATGGCTGTTTTCATTTCTTTATTTTCAAATGTGAAACCACAAGCTTTTATTGTGTTCGTGCTGGCGTAATTCAGAACATCTTTTCCGTTCTAGAAAGTCAAACATGTTTGGAATGACATGCGGATGAGCAAACGAAGACGGAATCCCTTTAAGAAAAAGGAACGCATGGCTTATTCAGTGTTTGGAAACCCAGCAGGCAAGCGATAATCATTTTAGTGGTGCGCTAGAATTTAACTGAGGTAAAGTAACACATGATTTTATGTACAGGAGACCAAAATTCATATCAGTAAACAAACCCTGAATCCAGTGATACAAAAAAAATAAAGTAATCCACTAGCATCAGACTCTCTACCACACTCAGCGGGCAACAAACACATAGCCGCACATACAGACGTCGAGCTGTCAGCGAGCGACTGGGTGACAGTAATGCATTGAAATCTCATCAGCCACCATGTTGAGGACACAGTATAAACAGATAACAGGATTAGGATCAAAAGCAACCGCTGTCTGTCAGAGAGCAAAATCGATTGAGTATGGAATAGAAAAGGGGGAAGAGGGGAAGATGTGAAAGAGGGAGAGCAAAGGCACAGAGAGATATAAAGAAAGAGGCGTATAGAGGAATGGAACAGACATAGTCACACACCCACATCGTATCTAAACCCAAATTTAAAAAAAAGAGAGAGACTTCAATCATTGCAGACCCGTCACAATGTGGATTGCTGGTCGCAAACACGTTCGCACACAGACACACACACACATCCTCCATCACACCAGCGTTTTTTCAGGGATTCATTTCCGCCCACGTTGCATTTTTCATATCTCGGCTGGTCTCAAGCCTTCACATCTTCCTTTCCGCAGTTAGCTTAAGAAATCCCACAAAGCCAGGTATGAGCACTCCATAATTTTCCCTTTAAACAAGAGAAAATTGACGCTCTGACAAAAATGCCTCAAACACAATTATGACTTAAAAGGCGCAACGTCTGTGTAAAGGTTGAAGCTCCAGTAACCTTAACCTATAATGACTGTTTTCCATTCATGTTAGCACCTCGAAGACAGATGCAGTGGGATTGGGCATGGCAGTACATTGCAACGTGGTACACCAACACTTCTGCAAATGCATATTTAATAAGCAAAGCAAATGCTGTTTTTGATATGTGCACATGCTCCCACTCATATTCTAGCTGAACTATGAAACGCATTTACACTGAAAATTGCAAAGGCATAAATGCCAGAATCCCACCCCACGCGCTCAATATGATATGCATGTGATCACATGCTTGCATGTTTATATCAAAATACTCATGTCATATGAGGACGGTTACATTCCACATATAGAGGAACCTCAAACCGCCAGGTGTACTGCTTAAGACGTCTCACTACAAGCTGTTTGCACTGTTCGTCAGAGTTGGTTTGCACCTGAAGTAGGCCATATGTGTGAAAGCACCACTTCTTCGTTATGTGTGCGTGCAAGTTTGTAAACTGTCAACGTGTGCTCCATGTGCACAGTGCTATGCATATGCTGTGTATAAATGTGTTAATGGGGAAAGATATGCATAGCAGTTGCTGAGTACGGATATTCGGTTGACAAGCTGCGAGAGAGAAAAGGAGGTAAACACCGTGTGACATAGATATGGTGAGTAATAAAGGGACTATGACAGTAAAATAGAGCAGGATCTCCAGCTTAGGTTAGCATGAATTTCAATGCCAATTCAGACTGGTTGATGCTGGTTTAGTCAATAATATTTGCAGTGAAGCTGGTTGGCAAATAAAAATAAAATATATATATACAGATTTCTCTGTTCTATACAATAACAATGAATGGGTACTAGAGGTTTTAAGCTTCAAAATTGTAATTTTTGGGCGCACTATCCCTTTAAAGGACAACTCCGGTGAAAAATGAACCTAGGGGTAATTAACACATGGTTACCGAGTAGATCGTTCTGTGGGATGCATTTTCATGAAAATCGAATGTAAAGAGTTTTATCTCTAAAAACAGATTAGCTTATAACGCTAGTATATGGGGCATATAATAAGTAAAATGAAACCGCTAGTTAATACCACTAACAAGGCTCAAAATAGCCTCACACTAACACGTTAGCATAATGAGGGTCCCTACATGCAAACCGAAGCATTGAGAACTTTGTAAGTGTACAAACAGTTTAATAAGAAAATACTTTATAAAGACAGTACATTACGCATATACAGACAGGAGTCATCTTGGAAAACGCTGTGCTAAGTGATGAACTGTGACTTGGAATCTCATATGGTCCTTTGTTTCCGGAAGAAAGCACTGAATGCAACAGAGAAAATAAATAAATAAACAAATATATATATATATATATATATTTTTTTTTTAAATGAACACAACAGAGACTTGTGCTTCCAAAGGATACACACTAAGAGATGGCGGATTATTCAACCGTGGCTCAACTTGTCGAGACTGTTTTCCAAGATGACCCCTGTCTGTATACGCGTAATGTACTGTCTTTATAAAGTATCTTCTTATTAAACTGTTTGTACACTTACAAAGTTCTTAATGCTTCGATTTGCATGTAGGGACCCTCATTATGCTACCTTGTTAGTATGAGGCTATTTTGAGCCTTGTTAGTGGTATTAACTAGCGGTTTCATTTTACTTATTATATGCCCCATATACTAGCATTATAAGCTAATCTGTTTTTAGAGATAAAACTCTTTACATTCGATTTTCATGAAAATGCATCCCACAGAACGATCTACTCGGTAACCATGTGTTAATTACCCCTAGGTTCATTTTTCACCGGAGTTGTCCTTTAAGTAAATTAAACCAATTGCACTACCTCACACTGAGGCCACCAATTATGTAGAGAAATGTATGCAACTCTGCTATAATCCTACACATAATCTGTATGGATATGTATTACAATCAATGTCTCCCTGTCCCTTTCACCCAGTGTGGCCTCGACAGTTTGTAGCTCTTTCTTTCTTCATACCTCCCGCCCTCATTCTTTCTCTCCTTCTTGCTCCCTCTCCAATTTTCTTCATTGACTCCCCCCTCCCTCCCTTATAATATAATTTATTTATACCCTTTCAATTTCCCAGAGAAGAGGCTGTAATATTTTCTCTTCCCATCAGTAAAAGCAATCTTACGCTTCTATCAGTCAGGGTGATTTGTCATTATTTAAACCCACATTTTTCCTCTCTATATTTTCTCTCCGAACCCCTCCACACCTCCCACCTCGAACATGGCACCTCCCTAAATGTGTTTCAATAGCTCATTAGTCCCAGTCACAGGCCGGGGTTAAAATAATAACCAAACAAATAAATAAATTGGAAGGGAATGGCCTGTTTCTTTCTGCTATATTTCATGTCTAATTTATCTTAATTAAAGAGTACCATCTCATCAGGAGGAGCAGAAAGAGTTAGACCGCCGCACATAGCAACAACAACAACAACAGCAAAAAACGTTTCAAACATTTCTACCCAAGATTGACTTGATTGAAGTTTGTAATTAAATACACTCTCAAATCAATTTCGACCTCTTCCCAGCATCCGTACGCCACCTACACAATTCTGAACCGCAACACACTCGTTTCACACCTTGAGCATCCTTTCTCTCCATCCAATTACTCCGGAGGGCTTCTCTCCTCCCAAACCCTGCCTTCTTCCCACTTCACCCAGTTCTCCAGCAACCTTTACCACTTCCTCCTCATGGCTGCATGCCCATTCAATAGACACCCTGATGAATGAAGTTCAACCAGAAGCATGAAATTCTATATCCTGCAGTGGTGAATTTTTCTCTCCCTCTCTCCCTCTCATGCACTCGCTCTCTGGCTGTGACCTTGCAACCTGATTACGGTGTAATCCTCTCCCCCATGACATGTCCTGGGCTATTTCAGTGGGTTGCCAAGCGACAGGGCCTGCCTAGGACCCCCATCGGAGAAGGAGGGCGACGTGACCGCGGGCTCTGCAAACCTCACGCTGTTGCTCATCTCACTCGTTCACAGCAGCGGCATCAGACTCCACGTCTGCCATTCACTACTTTGTGATGGTCTGCAGTAACCCGAAACCCTATGAGATCACACTCTCACATACACAATCGATCAACGGTGAGGTCATGTTTCTGAGCGCTCATGGATTCATTCACTCATCTGCTGTCTCTCTCACACATCACTTATTGCTCTCTTACTTGAACCGTACCCAGATGGATGGTCCATTACTGTCAATGGATGCAAATGCATGCAAATGAATGCACGCTCCAGATATTAATCTTCAGTCCAATTCGGTGCTATAGCAGAGTTCACACACACACACAAAAAAAAATGTTTGGGTATCAAAGTTCATCTTGCTGTCTTTTAAAATAAATATCCAAGTTTCATTCAGTTACTGTAACGCATTGCCAGGTTGTCTGGAATTGATCCATGGATGCACACAAGGCATTGTGGGCAAGATAACACAATTGTACGAACAACAGCGAACAAACGTAGGTTTCAGCTGCATCCCTTTTTACACAGAGTAATTATTGAGGAGGAAAAGATTAGTGTACTGGTAATTTATGGTTGTGAAGACCAACTACTCTAAGCAATAAAAACTTCACACAAATAAACAGCCTTTACCATTCAATCAATACAATACAGTTGCCATATAATGTACATCAGCCAATTATTCAAAGCTGTGACATTCTTATTGATCAAATAACCAATTGTTCTTTAAAAATAATAATAACAAAAACCTTTGATGAATTTTATGCATTCTGAAATAAAAGTATTAATTTCTTACTGAAACTTTTGAATGGTTTATAGAACTTGAAATGCTAAAAATGTATAAGTATTTGTAGAAATCAACATCATGTTAAGTTACAGCATTTTTTTATTCTATTAGATGTTTATTTGCATTAACTAATGTTAACATGACGTTTCAGCAATGTTTCATTTGGTTATCTTGGATATGAATGGCAAATGTATTGTAATGCACCAGTGATGCAATCTCTTTGTAAGCCTGATCCATTCCCGGCAATCCTCTGCAAATGTATCTGGATATCCTGCATTCATTGCAGCTAGGAGGGCCATCTGATCATATGAATGGTAGTCTTATACTTTTCATCTCAAGGAGGAAAAGAAATTCCTGGGATTAAGGAATCGAGAGTGAGGTTGAAAGTCACATTATGGTGATATTCTGACTGCAGGACAGTGGTGAAGTGCCATATTTTCTTCACTTGCTCTGTTCTTCACCAGACACAAGACTTGCATGAAGGTCATCTTAGTAAAGGTCACTAGGGGTGTAACAGTCCTCAGCATGCTGAGTATTGTAAATAATATAATGATATATGGTTAAAATAAATGTGTAACTAGGAAAACAATACAAACGCAAACGGGACAAAAAAAATGCATTTTAAGTTTAGAAACATTTTGAGTACAACATGTTTTTTTGTGGTACCCATATCCTTACAAGTAAGATTTTGGCTGTATTGTGTCCCCTTCAAATATTGCTCTTGAGAAACGTTATGTTTACTGTCCCCCCAACTGTTAGATGAAATTTACGCCCCTCGTCCTCGGTAAAGAACAAACCGTACTGTTCTAAACAGTTCGGCATGCATTTGCACCACGGTTAATCACAAATCTGACGACGCATCTATAATATGGTTTGGTGAAAAAGAACAACACGTAAACAGACAAGACAGAGTTCTGCTAATGTATGTTTCTGTTGATGGATACGCTCTGCATGTATTTAATGTGAGAGTAGCTGTTTAATCAACTGTTAGTATGCAAATGTTTTGCTCACATCACAGTTCCACACATGTTGGTGTGTTGCAGTTCAGCATGGCAAGCGAAGGATCGGGCCAGTGCTGCATCGCCATGTAAGTGTATCATTTGCGCGTGTTTTTAAGCCTTGCTAATTTGAACATTCAAGCACAAGATGATGTAAAAGAGAACTTGCGCACGTTGTATGAGAAGATTTCTGTGCGCACACATCCGAAACGCGCACATGGAAAGCTGCTTCTCAGACAGCATCCAAATACTGAATTGAGTTCTCTTTCAAGTCTTGGCGAGTATCCTGGCAAACATAGTTGGTTATGTCTTAAGTGAATGTTAAAAGTCAATCTTTAATTGAAAGACAACACATATGTACAGTATCAGGATATTGGATCTGTGCGTTATGCTTATGTCTGTGTTTTTAAATTGTAACCAAACAACAAAAGACAAAAAGAAATCGCTCACTGCTCTTTCATTTGTATCTTTGCTCTATTGTATTTATTTGTGCGATTGCTTGTAGTTTGATTATTTGTTCTCATTTTCTTTTTCTATTTGACAGTAGTCTTTTTTTTTTTACCTGAACATAGCACATACCGAACCGTAGTGAAAACCTGACCCTTAAACCGTGATACAAACCAAACTATTACACCCCTAAAGGCCAATCCACACTGCATAGACAAACACTAACAAACACATTTGTTGGGTTTTGTCAAATCAGTGAGTCTGTTGCCGTTAGTCGGGGTTTGTTTTCACACGACTGAACATGTTCAATCAGTGTTTGTTGGTGTCTGTTGGGGCAATTATTTTTCATAAAATTCTAAATCCAACAGTCATCTTGTTTGTTGGCATTTGTGCGTTGTGAACTGGCCTTATCTGTGACCTAATTAAAGATGTGTCCAATCACTTTCTCTGTCAGCCATGTTTAAATAACAAAATAATTATAAATAGTATTTCATCTTTTTAAGTAGATGGTTACAAAAAACCTCTCAGTTTCAGGGTGGTTTTTAGCTAAAAGAGGAATCAATATGGTCTCATTTGTTAACATTAGCTAATGCATAAGTGAACTGTGAGCAATATATTTTTACATGTTAATTAATAAAAATACAACTGCTCATTGTTCACAGCGCATTACCTAATGTTAACATTCAAATTTTGTATAAAAACACTTAAAAAACAATAAGTTTCCATTAGTTAACATGAACTAACAATACTTCAAAAGCATTTATTTTCTTAGTTGATGTTAATTTCAACATTTACTTAAAAATTACTAAAATCAATGGTTGTATTAGTTAACGGACATCAGCTAACTACAATGAACAGTTGTATTTTTATTAACTAATGTTGACTAAGATGAATAATTACTGTAAGAAACGTATTTAACTATCACCAATAGGACCTTAAAGTGTTTTTATATAAATGCTAAAATTATCAAAAGATTCATTGTTCGTTGTTACTTGCATATTAAATAATGTAGTTAACCAATGTTAATAAATGAAACCTTATCAAGTGTTTTTAGATATAGAACATTCTTCAATAATGTCCTACTGTACAAAAAAGTACAGAGATTCAAAAACATGAATATAACCATTTTGAAGAGTAGGGAAATAGAGAGTGCAAATACGAACAGCGGTTGAGTCGGTTCAGAAAAAAATAGGACTGATACAGTCAGCGAATGCATTTTGTAAGAAAGCAATTGAAAAGCAATTAGCAAGTTTAGACCACAGACACGGCTGTTGCACTAACTGTGTGAAGAGCTTTGAAGACGTGTAGTCTCTATTGAGTAATGCACATAATCAATTGTAAAAAACTAATCTGCCCAGAGAACACAACTCTTTGCACATTCCTGGTTTCAAGTCACTTTTTTATAATAGAACAAAGAACCTTGCAAAATGAAGCGTGACTTGACTTTCCATCACGTCCCTGGAAATTTAGATCACACTTCAGTTTTAATCGCACGGGCTTTAGTAGGAGCGTGAACCGCTCCATCACGACAAGGTCCAGATATAAACATGACTGTGATGCAGCTATGCCCACTGCATCTTCAAAAGTACCGGCAATTAATCATCACTCAGCCTGTTGGAGCCCTATAATGCACTGCCTATTCTTGAATTACCGGAATGAGTAATCCGTTGAAATGTATGTGCAAAACAATACTTCCTCTGAGAGTGGATGGAGATTTATACCTCCTTCTGAGTGAAGTGGGTGATATGATATAATTGCAGTCTCCTGCCATCCTCTTCACCATGAGCCGCCCTGGTCATCCTGTGGCGTGCGGGCCCACGCTAGCAAACAGTGGCTGTGCTAATTGGCACGATTGCATATTGTAAAATCAGATAGATACAGTCGCACGGCACCCATTACATTTCATGGAAACGGCAGCTTGAATCATCGTTAAAATGTAAATTCTAGCCTAAACGGTTTTCTTTTTTGCAAGGAACATCTACTGTTCCAGAGAAGGGTAATAAATGCGTTACTGGGAGGCTTAATTTTAATGACGAGCCATAAAGGTAGGAAATTAAAGCTAATTACCGGGTCTGGCATAGAAATGTGTCTGCACGGCCCTCCCCTCACACACCAGGGTTGCCTAAAATTTATCGGGGTCAATCACCATTTACGCGACAGTGCCCTACTTCTCGCCAAGTTCAATTAACCGAACCGGGAACGAGGACTGGATTGCTCGGCTAAATATTATGACTTGCCAGACACAATGTTCAGACAAAAGCCCAGTCGTACACACACCAATCGTGCTTAATTATGCACCCTTGCGGGTCACAAGTCCGGCCTTATCAAAAAGCGCTCTACTCGACGCTCTAAAACGAAGCAGCGTGAAGCCGGTGCTCTGCGGAGAGATAGCGCCGTTGGCATATCTACCAGCTTTCAGTCTAATTTCCTGTCAATCTGGTAGATCATCTGTCTCTGCCTCGGGCTCTCCGTGGCCTCTTTGCACATTCTATCACCCTGAGCCTTTTCACCGTGCTGCCCACTGGACCGGTTGGCCCCTCCCTCTCTCCTGACCTCCTCTCCGAGTGTGTCTCTGGTCCTTGGGGGTGCGGCCACAGCCAGGAGGGACATTAATAACAGGCAGTGCTCTTCGTTACGCCTCCCTGTCGCCCAAGCAACAAATTAATTCCACTTATTTATCTCTCTCGCCAAGGTCGGTGCGGATGGAACAACTGTTTATGGAGCAAAAAGGACGAGGAATTATGGGTGATGTGCTGCGGCTGACAGCGCCGTTTGTTTTCTCTGGCGCACTGCGAGCGAGATAAAGCTTATAATGATCAATTTGATAACAAAAACTCTGCAGTCTCACTTTTCCCTGCTCGTTTTGATGAACTTTTTTTTTTGTAAGCGCACTAACGGCATAAAATGAGAATATAGAGTTAACGGCGAATGATAAAGAGGCAGCCATTTTGAGAGCATTTATCATGATCATTGTCATCATCTTGCGAGAATATTCTCGTCAGGCACTTTTGTCTAGGCAACAAAAGTAGGAGTCAGGACTGATGAAATCCTTTTCCCCGACCACAGCAGCTCACAGACCCTCTCCCCCCTGCTGACACGAACAGTCCGCCTATGAAAAATCATACGAACCGTCTTTATACATCACACAACACCGCTCTCATGATTCACCTTCGGAGCGAGAAGGACAGCAAGGTCTTTAAACAAGAAAATCTTGGCGAGTCAGGATCTTTTCCTGTAACTTGCCCATGACAGCATAAAACAACGCTACACATAGAAAAGAAACTCGTGAGGCACGGAATAAGCTAATAACGAGAGAGTATGAGATATCAGAGATCTTCAAAGCAATAGCGTTCCTTGTCAAGTGGCTTTACCAGATTTTGTGACTGCGATATATAGCATGACATTTTCTACAGACTTGAATCTGTGAAGAGAATCCCTGAAGTAGCTATACAAGGTGAATTGTGACCTGCTTCATCATACTGAATTGTTTTGACCCAGAGACACCTTTTGAGATTTATAACTGAATGAAAAAAAAATATATATCATTATTTAGTTTTTACTCATTTCAATGGTGGTTGCTGAAAACTTGGTGGTTATTTTTAAGAAAGTGTGCTCTAATTTTCAATACTCTCTGAATTGAAATACACTTTTATTGCAGTGTACATTATATATGATATTAAAAGTATTATATGTGAAGAGTCTCTAAAAGCCACTTCGGTCAAAAATTAGATAACAATACTGAGTGAATGCTCTCCGCATATACTATACGTTCATAAAATACTTTCACTTCAAACCCACTAAATCCCAGCCTCAGCCCATTCAGAAGTACCGGTACTTAGGTAGAAACCTATACATAGAAGCCTGACAAAAATACTTGTTTTAAAGAAAAACATCAGACAGACTTAGAGGCTTTTGCATCTGAAGTCTTCATATATATATATATATATATATACACCAATCAGGCATAACATGACATCATATTGTGTTGGTCCCCATTTTAATGCAAAACAGCCCTGACCGGTCGAGACATGGACTCCAATAGACCCATGAAGGTGTGCTGTGGTATCTGGCACCAAGATGTTAGCAGTAGATCCTTTAAGCCCTGTAAGTTGCAAGGTGGGACCTCCATGGATTAAACTTGCTTGGGCAGCACATCCCACAGATTCTCAATTAGATTGAGATCTAGGGAATGGATGGCAGGACCCAAGGTTTCCCAAAGCATCACACTGCCTCTGCCGGCTTGCCTTCTTCCCATAGTGCATCCTGGTGCCACCATGTGTTCCCCAAATAAGAGACGCACACGCATACGTACCCGGCCATCCAGGTGATGTAAAAGAAAACGTGATTCATCCAACCACTTTCTTCCATTGCTCCGTGGTCCAGTTCCTGACTGGTCTGCGGCTATGCAGCCCCATACGCAACAAACTGCGATGCACTGTGTATTATGATACCTTTTTATCAGAACCAGCATTAACTTCTTAAGCAAATTGAGCTACAGTAGCTCAACGCGTCTGTTTGATCGGACCACACGGGTCAGCCTTCGCTCCCCACATGCATCAATGAGCCATGACCCTGTCACCGGATCACCACTGTTCCTTTCTTTGGACAACTTTTGATAGATACTGACCACTGCAGACCGGGAATACCCCACAAGTTCTGTCATTTTGGAGATGCTCTGACCCAGTCGTATAGCCATCACAATTTGGCCCTTGTCAAACTCACTCAAATCCTTTCACTTGCCTATTTTTCCTGTTGCTAACACATCAACTTTGAGGACAAAATGTTCACTTGCTGCCTAAAATATCCCACCCACTAACAGGTGAAGAAATTCTAATCAGTGTTATTCACTTTACCATATTCACTCATAATGTTATGCCTTATACATACATAAATATAAACAAATCCAAATTCAGGTTGTGCTTTTAAATTACATTCTTCCAAAAATGGTTCACAGGCGACTTCTGATTCAAAATGATAGAGAGCCTCGTATTTAGACACTGGCATTTTCTACACATTTGGATCTATAGAGGAAATCGCTAAGCTAGCTGTCGAAGGTGAATTATTTACCAAACCTTCCCTACAGATCCCCTATTGTAGCCTACTATGCTAAACCACAGTTCGAAATGGTTGAAAGTGCGACAAACAATAAGACTCCTGTCTTCCTTTCACAAGGAAGCTTCCAGCAATCATTTTCCACATTGATTTTCTTCGCTGCAGCTTAGTTTAAGCAATTTGAGTCCTCTATTATTAATGTGGCTGACAGGCCTCTCAGTAAGACCAGGCCTCGCGCACCCTGCCACTCACACATACCATTTGAGTCAGGAAATGAGCTTGCAGCTCCACGCTATTATAACAAAGCTAGTGAGGACAGTAAAGCAAGACAACATCCAAAAGCCTTGGATTACATCCTTGGCTGTTAAAGAAAAAGAATGGACAGTTCAGTGACCTCCCCCTCCCATCTCTCCCATGGCATTGACAGCTCCGAGGTGAAGATGAGTCAATCACAGAACCATTAAATATTGAGGCATTGTGTACACGAGTGCTATAATGAACAGCTGAACGAATGGGCAAGTGCCTGGACACACACACAGTGTTTTGGCTGCAGGCTGTCTGGGTGTAGTGTTTTCTCCCTTAGGCTCAGTGGTTGCCCAGGTCCCTAATGGTCTCGAACACAGGCATCTCTGCTCCGCATCCTGTGGCTCCTGCAGCTGCAGTGGCAGTGAGAAATGGCTGCAATATCCCAGTCGCCACAGCAGAGTCTGTCAGCGGTAACGGCGCCACCTTAACGGATCTCTCGATGCTCTTCTACCTCTCTTCCTCCCCACTTTCAATTTAGTTAAAGCCCTGACAAACTAAATCCATTTGAGAAGACAAATTAGCCCCCTTCCCCAATGAAGTATCAAGCGCGGGTCATGTTGAACTGTACGAGCACTTATTCACGTCGCAAGCGGTGCAGGATTAAACCGCCATCCTGAGACATATGTACTCCCGTGAACGGGCATGGCAAATTTGCAATTTCACTGCATCAGCAAAGCACATTCCTAGACTTAAAGGGTATGTTTCTTAGAAATATACATCCTTGAGGTCGCTTGACCTTTGTAATTGAATTAATGAGTGAGAAGTGTTGGATCATGACTGCTGACTGAGGTTTGAAAGTGTTGATAAGCATTGCGGTTTTGATGTTAAAGGGATAGTTAGCCTCACTTATCTGGAAACATTTCAGGAGTCGCCATCTGATCGGTTCAATTCTATTACGAAAGGACTAGGATGTCCGTGAGACGTGTGTGCTGCGTTTTTTAATGCCTGGAAACAAACGATGTGACGCCAAACTCCCTCGTAGAAGAAGAACGCCGCCGTGTTTACCGCTGGATCATCTAAACGCTGGATTTTCAAATGTGTGTGTTGGTCACAGCTCAATTTTTGCTGTAAACTTTCACAACATTCTTGAATGAATAATTTATAGATGCACGCTGGTCTGTTATTGCAGGGACATCGACATTATATTTTCACGCCCCTGAACGTGACACGGAACAAAACGTACTGTGATTGGTTGCGTTACATGTCAATCAAACATCTGCGGTAGAGTCCAGACCTTCTGCGTTCGATCTGAAGGTCTGGCTACGTGAGACTAAGGGATAGTTCACATCAAAAAATACAATTCTGTCATTTACTCACTCTCATGATGTTCCAAATCTCTATGACTTTGTGTCTTCTTCTATAGGGTGCAAAACTAACATGGGTTCCCATTGACTTTTATTGTATGAACAACTGCAAAGAAATAGTATTACACAGAAGAAAGTCAGTCGTACAGGTTTCAAGCGACATGAGAGTAAATGACAGCTTTTTCGTTTTTCGGCTGAACTATCCTTTTCACTTTGAGTGGTAGAGTAGAGGCAAAACTTCAGCTTTAGGGGCATGAGGAATGATCCATGACATAAAAAGTACCAAAAAAAGCATAGCATTTACAGAGAAGAGCACACAACATGAACCCTGTCGGTGTGTCCTTGTTAAATTAGAAAGAGGCCTGCTCTGTTTCAGCACAGGCTACAGAGCAAAGTTGCTCTTTTGACATCGGTTCCATTTGCTCTTCTCAGTTCGCTGAGTGCTTTCTCTATGAGGTATTATGCTTTTTGGCCCATGCTGCAGATGCCAGCCTGCTCTCTTCTCTCTCTTTTCCGCTGTTTCTCACTCAAATCATGGTATGAATCCACACAAGCACATCTGAAGACAGAATGAACAGAAAATAATTGAGAATCAAGGCTGTTTTTGCCAGGCTTGGCACAGGCACGATTTGTATAATTGCTTTTGACAAAAATGCTTTGCCTATCAAATATCATTCTTCATTAAATTGCCTAGGATTCAATAAGCTGTCATATTTCCATATTTCCAATTTGACAGGTTGTTCTTGTGGTGGGAATCTAAATGTATTCCAGAGCTCGCTCTCCACTCGAGCGCAGCGTGGCTCGCACTTATCACGAGGAGCGAAGAGGAGAGGGAGAACTCATTTCTACCCAGCGTAAAGAGCTCCAATTCATTAACATAACACCATACCAGACATGAATATGGATTATTGGGAATCTTATGAAAGAAAACAGCCTCGCTTATCCAATCTTTGCCCTCCATTTTAAAAAGCATTAATCGGAGATACGGATTCAAAGGAAGAAAGACTCAATTAAAAAGCAATTAGAACCCAGACGGACCAATGCAGCCAGAACACGTTAGACCTTTCAGCAATCACCTTTTAATCAATTAGCAAACGCATTATGAAATCGTATTAATAAAGATTGCTCCGTGCTTCATTGTCAGCAAATGCATGAAGAACAAAAAGACTGAGCATGAGATGCAACGTTCTTTGAATCCATCGCCCATTTACGTGACTAGATCCCTGGAACTTCAAATATTGAAGATCCAAAAGTGCTTTTAATTTTAATATGACTAGATATCTATGTTGTACAGCACAAACCGAACAACTACACTTCCGGCATTGCTAGGCAACCAGTCTCATTGTGACGCGAGTTTTCTCTTCGGTCCCAAGGAGAACATCAGCTATTGTTTAAGTCCTTTTCTGGTAACCACGACAACTCCTCTCACTTAAAATCTTTTGTTTTACATCATTCAAGCATCATACGGCTCTTTTATAGTTCCAATACAACCCACACCAATAGCACTCTTTGCATCTTCCCACTGTGGACGTTCCATCCCAAATAGATCTCAGAAACGAAAAACAAGCTATAGGATGAATATTCAATAGATCTTATTACTGCACAAGGATGCCGAGCAGTCTTAAGTGGGAAGAAAAGAGTAAACAACATAAATTGAAACCATTTATAAGGATGAAATAAGCATACATATACACATAGAGGTGTATTACATCCTTCCTGTCTGTATAAACAAGGGCAGCAGGAAAGAGCAGATGTAAAGGGTAAAATGACATGGTAGATGAATCTATCTCTCGCCAGTATGTATAAAGTTCAAGGTGAAATTGAGTGAAAAGAACAAAAGCAGGGGGTTAGCTTTACTGTATAAAAGCTGATTGTCTTATTCAGAAAGGCACTTTAGCTACAGATAAATAGTATATTATTAGGCTATAGTAATACACTGCTTTTTGAAGAACGTTTTATGTTTTTTTGAGTCTATTGTGCTCACTTATGCTCACCATTTATTTGATCAAAAATGCAGTGAAAATAGTGAAATATTACAATAAACTAGCTGCATTTTTTGCTTAATTACTCCAGTCTTCACTGCCACATGATCCTTCCGATATCATTCTAATACTGATTTGGTGCTCAAGAAACATTTATTAATATCAATGTTGAAAACCCTTTTTCGCTGCTTAAAATTTCTATGGAAACCATGATAGGCCTATACTACCATTCAAACGTTTGGGGTATTTTTTTTTAAATGAATACTTTTATTTCGAAGGGATGAAACTGATCAAAAATGACAGTAAAGCCATTTATAATTTCACAAAAGATTTCTAATTCAAATTCTGATTTTGTGAACTTTCCATTAAATCGAACAAAAATGTTCTGTTCAACCACACAAAATATTAAGCAGCAAACATTGATAATAATAAGAATGATTGTTAATAATTGAGAACCAATAATAACTGATAATAACAGAGTACCAAATCAGCATATTAGAATGATTTCTGAAAGATCATGTGACACTAAAGACTGAAGTAATGGCTGCTTAATGTAGTTTTGATGTACTTCCGGTTTAATCTCTGCCCCATCTCTATTCATAGACACAAAACAGATTGTTTCTTCATTGCAAGAGGTACATATAGAGATAACGGCTTCACTGTACACTCTTATCTGGCATTTAATCATCAAATTATGCTCCCAGACCTTCAGAGGGTAAAATATAAAGGCAGCAACGAGTTTCCAAACAACAATGTAAATGCAAAGCTCCCAATTCCCCTCCCATTTCCCTTGTCTCACACTTACTTTACATAACCATAGAACACTGCTCCAATGATGTCCTGCAAGACAATGTGACAAAACCTGTGCCATTTCACCATCCTTCACAGACAGTTTGTAATGTCATTAAAACATGCATCACCACTTAAAAATCTTTCAGAACTCCTTGAAAGTTTGTTGCTCAAAGAAAATGACCAGCTACACCAGCCCAGTCATTTAACACAGCACAGTGTTTCCATTTTCAGTCTTGACTCAGGGTTCTGTTTTTGTGTTTCCTGTTCTTTTACATTTACATCCGTCTTTGGCATGATTTATGGCCTAATGATCTCCGGCCCAGTTTCTCCAGAACAGAATGAGCACAAATGATCCCCGTCCAAGGCGTCACATCCCTAGCCAGGGCTGATTTACTGCCCCCCTCTCCACACGAGACGAATGATCAGCCCCAGAGCCACTGTGGCGGTGAGCCCATCTTGTGTTTGCTATTAAAGATGTGATGGGCCATACGTTTAGATTCAGACAGCCAATCCAAGAGGTCTCTCTGTTAAGTCAACTTAAATGATTTGGCCAGGCAGCTGCACTTTGGTGGCTTCAATTGACGATCACAGGACTTCTGTTCTAAAACTTAGCCAGCATATAGTTCGCAACTTCTTAGCCTTCCTGTAGCTCCATCTGAAAACACCAAGGTCATGGGTTCGATTCTCAGGGATAGCAGGAACTAATAAAATGTGTATCTTAAATTAAATGGAAGTCATTTTTGATAAAAGAATCTGCATAAATGCCTAAAATGTATTACATTTTCGCCTGTGCTTCCACAACTAACAGTTCACCCAAAAATGAAAATTCTGTCACTATGAACTCACCCTCATGTCATTCCAAACCTGACTTTCTCTTTTTTTGTGGGGTTCAAAATAAACATCAGTCTTTTATTGTACGAAAGAAAAAAAAGAAAAACAGAGAGAAATGTTTAATATCTTATTTTGTATCACACAGAAATGCCTCAGTGTTTATTGCCATACAATAAAAGTCAATGTGGTCCAATGTTGTTCCAATGTGGACCCCACTGACTTCAATTACATGTTTGGAATGCATGAAATGACGCCATAATTTTTGGGTGAACCCTCCATTTAAGAGATTCTGACTATATCCATTCATCATTTTAAGTGGTTAAGAAGGACGTGGAAAAAACATCCCAAAAGAAAGCCTGAAGATTAAACGGCTCACATAAACATCCTTTTCGGAGCAATGGCTTAATTGGCCTGGAAGGCTTAATGACAAGAGGTTTACATTTTAATAAGGGGTTAACTACAGCCAGTCCGTGGCCCAAAATCAAATATTTCCTAATATATATATATATATATATATATATATATATATATATATATATATATATATATATATATATATATATATATATATATATATATATATATACATAGCAATCCAATGTCATTGAAATTCAGAGAGCTCGTCGTCCGTGTCAGAAATATAAATGGCAACATATTTTTATAGTTGACATATAGAGTGGCAAGCATTATGCCATTACAGGATAATTAGTAAAACAATTATGCAAACAGAAGGAATATCAGCGAGGGCAAGACACACAACGCTTTCCATGTGAAACATGTCATTGCGGTTTGTTATTAAAACACACACAATGTCAATCACGGCCCATCATTATATCCCTGATGTAAATGCATCGTTCAGTAAATTACACACTCATTAGAAATGTCACGCAGATACTCTTATTATGAGCAGCTAGCTGTGCGGTTCACCGGATATGTGTAAAGCCCACTTTATTGGCCGTGTCGTGTGAATAAATAAGTGCATTAATGTAGAGAGACACTGATGACCTCATAAATGTCAAACGGAGAGAATCATGATCTCTCAGTATCTACTATTAAACAATTACTCTGCCCCCTTTGGGACAGCGGGCCGGAGATTAATGAGTATCCGCGCACCCCCAGGGAGGACGACTGGTGCCGGCCGCCACAGATTTGGCAGGTCAAGAGGAATGGGGAAATGGCAGAGCTCATTCTCCCGCGGGGGCGTTCCCCGTCCCTTCAGTGCGAGAAATTTGAAATTCATCAAAGTGGGCTAAACGGAAGGATTTAAATATGTATTTTCCCTTCTGAGGCCTTTATGCATTCATGTGTTCTGTTAATTAAGGTATTACAATTATCTCGAGAGGACGGCTTGAATTTGCACTTGAATCTGCGCGGGGCAAAACAGCCTCGTTTATGGTTTCATTAAAATACCTGTCAATCTACCGCGGCGAAGCTGTCTGTCTGTTTATCTTTTTGCATCACAAACCTTTAAGGGCAACTAACCTCAGGGATCCAACTGTTTTATTTTTTGTTTTTTTTTTTACCCTTGCCGTATTCAGCCTGAATCTGAAGTTCACATATGGCACTTAAAGGAGTGACTGTGAATGCATAAGCTTTATGACTCATGAGAAATGAGTCACACAATCCACATCTTTCTTCACAATCCACCGAGTGTGAAGAGGAAAATGCTTAGCAGCCTTTCTCATGCATATTTACTGCTTTTCAATACACAAGCTGTCATCACGCATCACTTCAGAGCTTTAAAAAAGTCTTGAGTGTGCGAGCGCGTGTGTGTGTGCACGCGTGTATTTAAGGTTCATTTTCGAATGCGCATGTTTGTATATTTAATCGCTTTAAAGGTCGTGGTGGCTACAGTGCTTTATTGTAGGGGCTCTATCGGAAATTAGAATACAGATAAGCGTCCTGGCATCAACCTGCTGAAACAACAATAAATCACGATATCACATCTGCTACCAGGGTATAAAAGAATAAATAAAGTAAAAATAATCTCTTGACAATTTGGCTGCTAGCAAACGATGCTCTATGAAGATAAGTGGCACAACAGGGAGTGAGTTGCTGCCAGCTCTACTCAAGGGAGATTTATGCTGATCTTAAATAACCAAGGTCGGACGTATTCCCGCTGAAAATGAAACGGTCGTGCAAGCTCAGCTTAGGGCCCACAACCCCCCTCCCGCCTCGGGGACTGTGCCCTCGCTCGTCTGCCCAGGATATAGTTTTCCATCACCTCAGTCACTCTCCTCTATTGACTGCAGGCTATCGATTCAACGTCTGATCTCCATCTTGCTCACCTGGGGAGCTTGTGTGTCCGTTGTGTATTGATCTGTGTTGCCAATGATTTCTCTTTTTGTTTTCTTTCGTTCTTTTTTCCGCTTTACGTTTTTTGGTGGGTTGTCGCAACTTTCTAGTTGTGTTTAATGCAAAGCTCAAAAACACAGTTCTATCTTTTGAACAGTGAATCACAGCTGCAGGATCCACCTATAATCCATGGAGAAAACTATCAGTTAACATTTCCATTCATCTTCCTCGGGTGTCGTCAGGTTTTTAGCTGAAGAACTGAATTCGCAGCATCCCACAGGAAGTTGAATTGAAATTTGAATTGGAATGATACGGAGATGAATTTACTGAATTCAAAGAAATTCAATGCAGGTGAAACATTCTGGGAAAAGATTTCATCCACTGTTACAAGTAACTTTTACTCTTAGATAAGGTTTAAAACTTTGCCTTTGTATATCCAGCAAATTCATCATCACAAACTTTGCCTTTTAGTTAAAAAAAAAAAAAATTCAGTTATTTTCATTTCTTTGAATTTTACACATTAACATTCAAGAACTGAACTGGGATTTAAAAAGGCATTTTCAATTAAAACTTGAATGGTGCAAAACCCTGTTTTTAGTGTAAATTTACATGTGCAATGTTCAATAATAAACAAAAAACAACAAAAAAAAAAAAAAAAACTAGTCTACTCTAGTCTAAAGGCCTGTTCAAACAAAAGATGATAATTATAATGATAAAGACATAGTTCATAGAACAACTATAACAAAAACAGCACAGAGGAACGATTCAGACAATCAGAATCAATCCTACTTGTGGACACTAATATAATCATCCATTATCTTTTTAGTTATTGTTCTTGGTGTGAACAGGCCTTTAGTCTCCATTTAAAATATATTAGATAATTATACAGTACATTTGGAGACTGTAGTTGAAGTACCTTAAAGGGTTAGTTCTCCCAAAAATGACATTTCTGTCATTAATTACTCACCATCATGTTGTTTTTCTTCGGAACAGAAATGAAGATATTTTAGTTGAAATCTGATGGCTCTGAAAGGCCTCCATTGGCACAATGCACTGTACACTCTCAAAACCCATAAAAGGCACTAAAGACGTCGTTACAAAGTCCATCTCACTACAGTGGTTCTACAATAACTTTATAAAGAGACGAGGATAGTTTTTGTGCGCAAAAAAAAATAAATAACGAATTATATAGTGATGACCGCTTTCAAAATGCATCATGAAGCTTCGAAGCGTTATGAATCAGTGAGTCGATTCAGCGGTTTGGATCGCCAAAGTCACGTGATTTCAGCAGTTTGGCGGTTTGACACGCGATCCGAATCATGATTCATAACGCTTCAAAGCTTCATGATGCCGTGTTTTGAAATCGGTCATCACTATATAAGTCGTTATTTAGGGTTTTTTGCGCACAAAAATTATTCTCGTCGCTTCATAAAGTTATTGTAGAACCACTGTAGTGAGATGGACTTTGTAACGACGTCTTTAGTACCTTTTATGGGTTTTGAGAGTGTAAAGTGCATTGTGCCAATGGAGGCCTTTCTGAACCATCGGTTTTCAACTAAAATATCTTCATTTGTGTTCCGAAGATGAACGGAGGTCTCACGGGTGTCGAACGACATGAGGGTAAGTAAGTAATGACAGAATTTTCATTTTTGGGTGAACTAACCCTTTAAATTGCTTGCAGTTTGGAAAGCATACGTTTATACAGTAAGTATCTTCCACAACACTGCATGCATCAAAAGCAAGTGATAGACTTTAATTTATTATGTTTACAGGCCAATATTGCCAAATCTCCTCCAAAAGGTTATATCAGCTATCAAATCACCCCAGCACGCATGTGAACGTGCAGTGCATTGGACGATGATAGCACCCACCTACCAATGCTGGTAATGACATTCTGGCAGGCACACCACAACAATGAGTCCAAGCACTATCACACCTTGAGGGTATTTCAAAATAGCTTGACCTGATGGAAAAATACTGCCAGCAAGCACTGCTCCAGCAAATTAGGCTCAGCATGTTCCTCTCCTTCAACAAGATAAAAGTGTTGCTTCAACTCCAAAGGAGAGAAAGACAGAGCCGATGTATTCCTCCCTCTCATTACATAGTCTTTTCTGTCCTATTTTTGCCTCAATGATTGCAACATAACACTTTGCATCGGGACATGTATGGCTATAATATCTGGTAATATCACACTGTTTTGATGAGGGTCATTTAGATCTTAATGTAATACTTGATATAAATATGCTATTAAACATAATTATACACATAATTATATATAATAACCGAATGTTGCTAGCTATTACTTAATGGCATGGCTCTCAGCAAATATAACTGCCACTGTTAAGTAATATTGCATAATATTGCTTTACATCTCCCTGGAATAGAGAAAAAAATATTTTTCTATGCAACTTTAATTTGCATAAAGACAAAAACAAGGAAGAAAACCTTTTAACTCAACTAGAAAAATACTGCACCACATAAATTAAATACCATCTACACAATATTGTGGCTTGATACTCAAATATCAACGGTGAATATTATATTCCAAGATATCAGTACACTGCATAGAAACTGGCAAATTGGGGCCACTGATGTCAGTGTTCAGTTTAAATCCATTTAGAAGAGGTGGGTAATACATTTTGAATTGGTCTGGCGTAGTGGCATTTGAGATTAAAGTGTTTCTCAGTGGCTAGACTGACCTATCAAGAAATCCTTCCCCCTCCCCAAAGATAAACCCCCCATTCCAAAAACGCATGAATGACATGTGCTGATTACTTTTTAATTTCATTATAGGAATTAAATGAGAAAATCATCTTATTAACAATGATCGGGTCTACATAAATGGCGACAGTGAACTCATTGTGGTCCCCTGACTGTCTGAGTATTCAGCACCTTTAGCACAGACACACAATCCTAAAATGTCTGCTGCTCTGATGGGGTTAGCCATGCCTCTGAACCCCATGAAATGAGCTGTCTTCCATTACAGACTGCTCCAATTGAATAAATGTTGGGAAATAACCACCGCCATAAATCGCTTGTATTATCTGCAGAAAACACCAGCATAGGTGTATGAATCAATTGTGAAACTTGGGCTTAATCATCTATCATTTTACAGTAAGGTTCAATTCATCAACATTAGTTAATGTGTTGGGTATTCTATCAATGAGAATTTTTTTTTTTTACAGCATTTACTAATTCATTTATAAATATTGCTAATTCATGCTTGTTCTAAATTATTACACGACTCGATGGAATGTTTGATTTTATTTGGGGGCAATCTCTGCGTTCAGCTGCAATATATTTTACGCTGTGTATTAGATGCTCATCCAATAACTTATGTTCATGTTTTGGATTGCAGCAGGTTTTATTTTTCATTTATTTGCAGATAATAATGCTCACAAAGCCAAATTACATACCCATCTCTGAACACCAACGCAACACGTGTCAGTACAGTAACATATTGTGAAGCAACAAATATAGAACTATTATAAACATGAATTGAGAGCCCCATTCCATCTTTACTAAACAGCTGTATATGTTTATTTATGGCCCTGTCATTCAGTCTCACTTGCTTTTAGATCCTTTGTTCATTTGCACTTCATCTTAGGATAAATTGGAAAGTTTCTCTGGCAGATCTTAATTATGCATATGTAGATTGATTAAAACAAAGTTAATTTTATCAGCTTTACTGTCATGTACATTTGGTTTGTCTCACCTTTAACTAGAATTCATGTTCTAATTCCAATGACAACCTGATATATATATATATATATTATATATATATATATATATATATATATATATATATATATATATATATATATATATATATATATATATATATATATATATATATATATATATATATATATATTTTTTTTTTTTTTTTAGGTCTATTTAGGTTTTATTTTCTTATTGGTTTATTTATAAAGAAAAAGAAATAAGAACAATAAAGGTTTAGTTTAGTTTATTGATTTATAAAGAACATTTCAAAACAACAGAGGTTGTAGCCAAAGGAAAAGCAAAGTTAAAACAGAATTAACACACAGGATCTAAACCTTGAGGACCTCAATTAAAACAAAGAAAACAAATAAGTTTTTAAAGAGGATTTAAAAGTAGAAACAGAAGGGGAATATCTAATATAAGATGGAGTTCCAGTTCTATTGTAGTTATGAAGTAAACTATTTGCAAATCATTTTGTTTTAAATATGCACACATCCACTCTTATTTTCGTCTCTGCCTAATATCTAAAAATGCAAAACATTTCTTGTTACGTCATATTCACTGACGTCAAATGTCGTCATATTTTTTATTCAAAATGGTGAAATTTCATAAATAATGTCAAGTACATCACGGTTGGTCACTGAACGTTTTTATTGTAAAACAGTTGTCAAATATTAAAATATTTAGTTGCTTAAATCTTACGACGCACTCTTTCACTGCTATAACTAAAGTGTCACATTGGAATTCACACTAACAGTAAGCCCCGCCTTCTTTTTTTGATTGGCCATCTCACTCGTTCTGACAGTGATGAGTGCTATTCGACTGCTGAGGCAGACCAACCTAAAGAAATTAACTTTTTACTTTTGTCATCCTAGCAACAAACAGAGCGGTGTGTAACGGAGTACAGCAGAGCAGCATCAACAATATCAAATATTGGGGAGGACAATTTGGCCATTTCTAATTATTTGGCCCTGATTTTAGGAATAACTGAAACCACGCTACACTGAAAAAAATTATTTGTTGAATTTACTAAAAAAAATTATCGTAAGTGGTCGCAATCAATTTATTTGATCTCAATTTAAACATAAACACATGTAATTCCCATAAAACCAATTCATTTTTTAAAATTAAAATAAAAAAACTAAAATTAAATTATTTAAACGAGCACAAATTAATTATGCTTAATTTAATCAGGCCATAATAATTTTTTTCAGTGTACTTTCATGTCTCTCATATCACTGCAAACGCACTGTCTTGTTTCTTACAAATGCAAGTGCTGAAATCTTACATCTCAATTGTCAATTGTACTTACAATAACATCAGAGAACAGTATTTTTACATTAATCAGTATTTGTCTTGTTGCCATACCGATTGTTGTTTAATTGTTTTCTCAGTGGAAACGTTAAGCCTAAAAATGTACAAATCAATCAATATTCCAAAATAAATCATTATTTAATGTCTACATATGTATTTATTTATTTTCTGAATAGCTACTGTATGTAACAAGTGTGATAATGTGAACAGATCACTGTAAAATTAACCTCAACAATATAACCAGCGCAAAGCTTATCCTTCATTTACTCAATGTTAAATATATAAATGTTAATGTATTGGTAGAATGTATTCTAGAATTGAACATGAACACAGATTGTTAAAAATAGTGCATTGTTAGTTCTTGATACCTAGTGATTAACCATGTTAACAAAGTGAACCTTATTGCAAAGTGTTTTCTACAAGTAGTAATATATTGAAGAAGCCATTTGGGTCACATTTGAAGAAAAAAAAAGATAAGAACGTGTCTAACTTCATCTGTAATTGTTTCTGCTTTCTACGTCTTGTTTACAGTCTGAAGTGGTCTGAAAAGCACATGTGGAGAGTGCTTCAGAAATGATCAAGAAAGAACGACCTTCCATCATTTAAATGAGGAAATACCTACAAACAAAATCCTGTTACAAAATGACATGACATTAGACCACTTGACACTGATGTTCTAATGGTTTCCCCATTTATTTAGATCATTTGAGTGAAATATCCTCCAAAATGATTCCAACTGAATCTCTGTGTTTGATTGAAATGTGCACCCAATTTAAGATAAGGTCTAGCATAGGACTGGTGTCTTGTAGATATGAAGACTGGGAGTCTGGAGGCAGTATTAAATCCATAAATAACACAACATACTCTTCCTCCACGCTATTTTCTTTTCTTTCTTTTCTTTTTTTACTTCAAGCAACGTAACATCAGTTCCAACTGGCAGCATGCCTGAAACACTGCCTCTCTTCCTTATAAAAAAAGGTCTTTGAAGTTTTGTGTCAAAGAGTGCTGAATGAGAACAGAGTATAAGGTGATGGGATTTGCGATGGATGAACGGCTGTTAGATTGCAGGAAGTGCTTAAAACTGGAATGTGTGACCTTGTGTGACTTGCGCTACAATTAAGATGAAAAGTTGGTCAGTTTGTACTTCGCTTTTAGCCTGCACACAAAGTCTCACATAACAGTTCTGGAAAGGTCATTGCACAGAGTAGATTAGCATCTTTTAATCTTTAATCACCTGTGTCTGCGAGGTAGCACTATTGATTTATTTCTAAATATTGACATTGTGGTTTAGCTAGCAGGTTAGTGAGATATTATTTTCACAACAGAAACCCAGTGGTGCGTTTTCCACTTGCGCACGCTTTATTTTCTCTGCGTTTCCTCTAATACATCACGTTGTATGAATGAATGCGACAATGGCAAGTCAGCAAAGGTACGGTTGTAGTAATTTAAGAGGCTGTTCCACTTTTGTAATTACATTAACGAGGCATCCGATGTGCAACGGCAGGCGTAATGGGATTTTAAATACGTATTGATCAACGCGTCACAGCAGGCTTTCTTCTCCCCACTCAGGGTCATCTGTGACAATGACACAAGTGAGTGATGCTATCTGAGGTGCGTTTCTTGGCAAAGAAACGACTGTAAGCAGCTAGCGCAGCATTTTTTTCTAGATTATAGCAAAAGCTAAACATACTAAATGGAACAAGCTGGCTGGATAAACTCACTCGCATCAAAAATGAGAGCTAATGCACAAAGACTTCAGGAATAAACAAAATTGTACATGTCTACCACAACATTTGCTCATTTAAACAGGTGCAGGAGGGTTCAATTCAGAGGATTTACTATAAATACCCAAACTGTTGGCATTCTTTATGCCGCCATGTCAATTAGACTTAAAGAATTCTAATTTGGAGTTGGTGTAGTCCCACCTGTGAACCGGGCTTTACAGCGCCTGCAGCAACGATTCAGCTTCACAGACTCTCTCCGAGTAAAATGACAGCAATTAGACCCATCGGCCTTCTGCGCACCACCCGTATTACCGCACATCTTTTATCCTCCCCAAAGCAACTTAGCATAAGAACGACGGTAATACGGCTGCAAAGAGAAGACAAGCACAATCTCACAGACGCACACTTCATATATGCTGTGCGGCACGTATTTTAATAAGATACTTGCACTTGTCTTCGATCCGGCTAATGTCAAGTAAAATGCATTCCCAGAGGGAAGCAAACATATAAATATATATATATATATATATATAAAAAAAATGTGTAAGGGCTTAGAGTTCACTCATGCTGAAAGCAAGGACACTGCTCAAAGGACCCCTGATCTTCAAATGTCCCTAAACAAATGACCTAGTATCAATTATATAGTATATATAGTACATATATATTTTTTTAAGGATATAAGCAGTTATGTCTACCTGATCTGGCCCTTAAAAATGACTTTATTTGGTGTGACAATCTAGCAGGTTGATTCAGTCATATTAAATATTATGTTTTTTATATTTATTTATTATATTATATATTTTTTAATACAACCAGTTGCCACATGAATTACGTTTTAGGTTACTTGGCAAAACATTTAACAAAGTAACAGGGTAACTAATGACCTTAAGCAAAGAAATGAATAGTTATGTAGAGTTATTTAACATTACAACATTTTTTTTCTGCATTTTAAATTGTCAAGCTTTTTTCCTTGGTGTTTAATGCTGTGAGAAATGTTTTTGTAACATTCCACATCTTGCTGGGCTTTTTTTGTGAAAACCAGCCCAAACTTTCATTATGAATGCTAAGATGACAAGCATGTGAAATCGCATTTTTTTCACTTAAGAACTTTATCTCAAGTTTAAACACTCCTTTAGGAGAAACAGAATAACTTAAAAACCCTTTTGTCATAACTTCAGTTATCATATTCGGTCATAGCCCAACTAAATGTAAAACGACTTTTTTGCAACTAAAAATATTTACTGTTATTTATCTCTGGCACTTTCTCACTGCCTTTTCAGCAAATAACATGCACATAAAAGTGATGTAATAAGAGTAGAGATTTACATATATAAATATAGAATTATAATAAATTTATATTCTCAGCCATGCACAGCTCAACTGAAGATCCCAATATTAGGATTGAGATGAAACAGAATTTTACAGAATTTTTTATTATATTATGTGCTGCCTTGTAATTCATTAGGCTGCAATTATTGGTAAATTTGAGTTGTAATTGTTTCAATTTAATTGCAGGACATCACTGAAGCACGTAACGAAAGCTGCAACGCAAACAATAAACAATATAAATGAACCAGAAAAGCACATTTCAATTCATTCAATTTCTCTATAACAACTGTGGTCCTCTCTCTCACACACACACACAACATATATCCACAGAAAAATAACACAATGCAAAATTCATTTGATAATGCCAGCGTGACCCCGCTGGCAAGGTCAGCCCCCACACGCACCATTTCATTCAATTTTACAGACAGATGAAAACCAATTTTCTATAAGAAAATGGAATGAGAGAAAATATAAATGCCTCTGAAAATGTATTCAAATGTGCTAAGAGAAGCCTTGAAGCCACCACATCTCCTGTGGGCATTAGCCCATTCAGGATAGTGTGATGGCCTGGGTGTCAATGCCTTACAGAACACAATCAAGATCCCCGCGAAAGACAGAAAGCACACCTACCTGCTCCACCTATCACGGATCCCTCATTTTTCAAACCAAGGAGCATAACCCCATCAGTCTATGTGTGGAGCCCTTTGTTGTGTTTAAATTTCAGTGGATAAACCAGCATGCAGTGGTGTGTGAGCGGGTGCAGGACGTGAGTGGCTGCAGTGGTGACAGTGCTGGGTGCCGTCCACTTACCTTAGCTGGATCTCACCGGGTTCATCAAAAATTGTATTTTGATATCAAAGAGCAGTAAAGTGCTACTAAATTAATATGCATTTGTGCATACAGGCTGTATGGAATGTTCTAAAAGAAATCAATGTCTGCAGAATATGAAAATTGTAATATCTTGAAGAGCTCTTACCTGATTTTTTTGGGATGATCTGACAACACATGTTTATATCGGATGCTTTTAGAGGAACTTTTAAATGTGTCCCAAATCTGCATGTGACTTCATATTTTATGCAGATTTTATTTTCACATAATAATGGAGATAAGCCTGTCTATTGATGGAATTACTATATAATATTATTACTTTTATTGTTTTTTTTTAAATAAATTATAACACAAAGTAAACTGTTAGTTGTCTTTAGGTTTTAATACATATCGACAGATTTTCTAGTAGCAAACTAATTTTTATGTGCCGTTTTCCTTCATAACCCTACATAACATTCGCTGACACATCGCACAATGACGCATACTCATTTTCATGACATCACACCTACCTTCCAGCCCCTCGTCATATTTGTAGGGAGTGACACAGAAAAATCAGTGTGACTTCAGTACCACAAACACATGAATAAACAGATGCATGTGTAAAGCCACATATACAGGAATATACATGAAGATCTTAAAGAGCTCAACTACATCATTACATAGTATGAAAGAAGCATTATATACCTTTTCTTTTCCCTATGATATTGATATAATGGTTCCATGAAGAGAAAGTCCAGAGAGATACAGGAAAATACAAAGGAGAGGAAAGAGGCAACAGTCAGAATCATGACCGTGTGTTAGATTCAGAGACAGAACAAATGAAAGGTTACGTTTAGAAGAGACTCCATGCATTGCGGACAAAAAGAGAAAGGGCAGGCAAGAGGAGATGGAAGCTTCCTATCGCGATACATGCCAGAACATGACGATGAGAGAGATGAGGGAGAATGCATGAATATCGAACAGATGGCTAATGCTTTCCAGTTTTCGGAGAATTCAGACTAGCACATTTACAAAGAGCGAACAAACCCCTGAGAGAAGTCCCTGTAACTCACATCCTCCACTGGGTTGAAAGTTTTTTTTTCCCCCTCTATATGAAAATGAAGTTGGCAAGCGGCAATGGAATAGCGGGGCTGCTGAGATGATGGAGAGAAAAACTAAAGCGTAAAAGAAGCGGCGTGATGGGTTGAAGCGAAGTTAAAGCAGAAAGAGAGAGCGAGAGAGAGAAAGAGCGAGGGAGAGACAGAGGAGAGGGTGGGGGGAAAAAATGGAAAAGACCAAACCATCCATTGACTCAGCGCCAAGCCAGAAAGAAAGCAGCCCCAGTAAATCCCTACCAGCAGTGAAGGGAGATGAGGAGGATTCAGCACAAGCCAGTGAGAGAAAGGCAGAGAGATGGAGGAGGGAGAGACTGATGGAGGCAAAAAGTTGAGTAAGAAATTAAACCCATACCTTGGTCGCCCATCATCAGGTGCGCAAGACCTTAAGGGAAGACAAGAGCACAGTCAGCACAGAGAACGGGATCATGGGAAGGTTTTTTGTCACATTGACGCACGGGCATCGTCTGAACAGAGGATGCCCGTGGTGCAGGGTGGGGGGGGGGGGGGATTGGGGTGGGGTCGAGGTGAGGGAGAGAGTGGGTGTGAGGGAACATTCAAAAAGCATTTCCTCAACCCAGCGGTTGCAATGCTTTATCGGTCACACTCGAAAGAGAAACATCTAGATTAGAAAAGAAAAAAGTAAATCACTTTTCAGTCGCCAAACATCAAACTTGTCGTCCGCCTGGTCAACCTTCCACAGGAAGATGATGACACATACATAGATTGGATCTTAAAGTTAAGTTAGGTTGCAAATAATGGTTTGCCACATAAATGTGTCAATACAAAAAACTACAATATCTACAGCTTCTACTGGGACAAATCAATATTACCCATTTCATCTTTCATTGGAAGTTTCTGTGAGCCACAGCCAAAATATATAAACATATATACCTCCAAAAGAATAAATCTGAATGGAGAGTGTGTATTTTTTCCCTCAAATATAAAATCTGTTAGTAAAAAAAATTGCAGATTCTGTCATTTGTCTATAGTACTTACCCACCAGATTGTCCAGATTTTCCATTACAATGAACACTTCATATGTACGTTTGTGAGTATTGACTAAATGAGGTTTCAAAAGCACATAATAGGATCTAGAGTCATGTGTCTGCATCTTTAGATGTAAATTACACAGGATGGCGTCCGTTTTGCTCCAGCCTCTGTTTTCTGCTTAGCAGAGCACACCGATTTGAGTGAACCATGTGTTTACTGACAACCTCTAATTAAGGAAGTGTTCTCGGTAATAATGCAGAGTGAAGTTGCATACCTTTTACCTGTGCTGTACACCAGTTCCACTTACTGTTTGTGTACCGTATTCAAATAAAATTGGAAATACTGAATATTTCTAAAAGAACAAGTTGAAATATGAAGACAGAGAGAAGTACATGAGTAGGGACAGGGGTTGGATGAAAAGAAAATAGGGGGGAAAAAAACGTCTACCCACCTCCTACATAGGCCTCTTCTGGAGGGGCGGCCGAGGCGTGAAGAGAGAGAAGGAGACATTGATTAAGAAGCATGCAGACTGGAAGGTGGCCCAGCCTTGAGGATTACCGTGGTTACCATGCGTCTTATCATCCTGTGCCCAGGCCAAACATTCATTACCATGGAAAATGCAGAGACCAGAGGGTTTATTTGACTTTAAGTGTCCTCTGTCCTCCTCAAGATCTAATCTCATTGAGTCTACAGTACTCTGAAAGAGTGTTGGTGAGATGATAACACATTATTAAGTCATTCAAAAGCTGATAAAACAAAGGTGAAATAGACTCTTCATAGTATATCAATGAACATGCGCAAACATGCAAATCGTAATTAAAAGTAAACTGACAGACGGAGAAAAATGGGTGGGACGCCTAATAGCTACGGTTTTATGATAAGTAATTTTATCCTAAAGCAAAGCAAAGTTGTTTTTTTCCCTCAGGAAAAATTCAAAGAGCACATTAAACATCAAGATTGTTTTTTTGATGGGCTTTGAAGGCCTGTTCAAAACAATTTGTATCTTCAGTATGAAGATTTATAATTTTGAATGGCGTTTATGGTGCTTGTGAGGGGAGTTTACAGGGGCTAGATGCGAAGCATGCACGTGTTCGGAAATAAAAATGCCGACAGATGATGCAACATGAACCTAGAGAAAACAACATCATTCAGTCAGGTCAGTAATAAAGAAATGTACAATACCTGAATATGCATATGCTTGTCATGTAATTACCCAATTTACATTGACATTTAAAATTTGTATTAAAATGCAAATTACCTTTTTCTGTTCTTAAACAAAAAGGGTACAGTACCTTCATTCATGCATTTATTCAACACACCTTTTACTTCTGGTGACACTTTCAGTCCCTGGATCAACTCACCCAAGACTCCCTAAAAATGGACTTGGCTATCTTTAAGTTAAAGCATCCAATCCTACCTCCGTGTTTTGCATCTTGAGGAAGAGAATAATGACCCGGGACTTACCGCAGCAGGTTCCTCCATTCGACCAAACACAAATTGCATGCACCACTACTGCCACAAAAAAAAATATGCTGATGAATGTATGAATAAACAAAACAAAGGAGAGAAAAAATCATAAACAGAAAAGTGTGCCATGCCAGAAAAAAATGACAAAGAAATATTTTGCTGTTAGTGTTGCAGTGATAAATGGCAGGTGATTTTCTATCCTCTCTTATCAACTTATGAAGAGACTGACAGACCCTAATTGCTTTGACAAATGTGCAAACTCATCCCACTGACAAAAAAAAAAAAAAAACAGCTTGGAAGGAAGAAAATGACGCTTAAAAAAAACAAACCCTGAACAGTTTAGTTAGCTTGAACCATCACAAAACACTGACTAGCCATCTACACTGACTCTACAGCAGTTTAACGGATCCACTCTATTGATTTTGTGCTTCAACATATCCTGCGCACTGCAGAGACATGTGTGTCAAGTTCTCGCTGACAAAACCTGCCAGGACAAGGCCGGACATTAGATATACAGTATTTGTGTGTGTGGATGCGGCAGCCATTTTGGATGAAGAACACACACATACGCACAGCCTGGTCTTCTCACAGTCCGGCTGACCGAACAGCGGTTTATTTACATTTCACTGACTGACAGATCAGGATCATATAGCCTCTCCTTAGCACTGCAGAGCTCACACGGAGCCAGCGACATGCAGGCTTTCATCGAGCTGACAGCTTCTTTTAAGTGCTGGCCTTGCATACTGCCCTGAATTTGGCAGCGAATAAGAGACCGAAATTGAGGATGACCTACACGCACACAGGCTTGCCCTTCTCCAGCATGGGCCGGCGCAAGCGGGGGGCAAACGCGATGTGACGCCCGCACTCATGCAGTCCTTTACAAACAGGACTGCAGCTCCAGATGCTCGTTTAAAGCAGTTTTCAGCAAGTCAGAGCATGTTACTCTCAAACACACACGCGCTGATATGCCGTGGAACTTGCCCAAAGGGATCATATGACGAGCGTACGCTCCGTATAGCGCAGCGGCAAAGTCACTAAAGATGTAGCTGTCAACAACAATTGACTAAAACATAAAAAAAATTAGATAATGGCCATTCAGTTAGAATGGGGTGAATGTGCGTTACAGATAAGACAACGCCTCATTCACATTAGACTATGCTAGAGTTAATTAAATATGAGGTATATTTCCCTATAGTCAAGCAGAAACCACTGGTAAATATCCCCGAAAACAAGAGTATTCATTGTAAAAGCTTCTAAATATAGCGCTACGTCATTGATGTATTGTCACTGTGCCAGTGATGGGGATTTTAATCCTCTTCACCAAATCTAGTTTAACATTTCCCCCACAGGGAGCAATGTGCAGCATGTTCCATATTGCAGTCATCTACAGTACAGAGAGATTAGTGAGCTTAGTCCATCTGGAAAGGGTTCATCCGCCACTGATAGGGGAATTCTCAATATACAGTGTATTTGACACGGCTCCCCCTCCATTCAAGATTATCAAGCGATGTTACAGGATCAAGGAAGGTGAAAGTCGATTGCAAGACACAAGGAGAGCCCGCAGATATTAGAGTAGCCAGAGGATTTTATACTGAAGCGCCTGAATTAATCCATTTCCGCTTTTTGACCTACATTGTTAGTATTTGCTTAAATGTCTGTAGGTATTGTAATGTACAGATTATACAAATGTTTTTTGACTTAAATGGACAGTTTACCCAAAATAAAAATTCGGTCATCATTTACTCAAACCTTTATGACGGGGAGAGTCAACGGGGTCAAATAGTCAAGAGATGTCATACTGGACTGCCATTTCCAGGTTTTGACCAACATTGTTGGTATTTGCTTAATTTATCTCGTAATTTTAATGTACAGATTACATTTACTCAAACCTGTATGACTTTGAAAACAAAGTTTTTGTCCTTACAGTGAAAATCAACTTGGTCCAAATATTGTTTTTTTGCCGCTATTATTTTTATTGTATTAACAAAAAGGGTTCGAACATTGTTCAGACTATCTTATTCTGTATTTCACGGAAGAATGTCAGACAGGTTTGGAATAACATGCTGAAAAAATGATTCAATTAGTTAAAAATATTATTTCAAATCGCTAATTCAACCTAAATACATACAAAATAGATTTTTTTCAAGTAAAAAAACGACTGCAGGTTACTACATATACAGTGCATGAGGGCAAGTAAATGGCAGAATTTTCATTTTTGGGTGAACTATCCCTATAAAATCTTTCTTTTGTCAACTTCAAAACAGGCCCCTAGTGACAAGATTAAATGAGTCACTAAAATTAATATGCTGATGTATCCAATTAAAGCAGGTCTTTTATTACGTTAGCAAGAGGTTAACAGGCGTGCGCTACACTACACCGCCCTCATTCATTTACATAGATCCAATAGCAGAGGTAGAAAAAAAGCACTTAAAATGTGACTGCATCATTAAACGACAGTGCACAGCCAGGAACCGGCCCTTACAACGTTAGCTCCACCACAAAAGATAAGAGATGAGGTGAAACAATCTAATCGCTGTTGTAAACAAGCCCTCCAACACAATCCAATTCTCCAACCAAAGTCTTCTAGCATATGAAACCGCACGGACGTCAATTGCAGATCCCTTACAGCCATCTTTAACCAGGGAGACGGAGCACATTATACAGTTAATAGAGCATAAAGATAAGGTATCAATGGCTGCAAGCTGATACAGAGTAGACTCTTTTGGCTTTCCAATTCAGACTTGTAAGAGCATTAACCATAATAACACAAAATAAGGGCCTTTCTCTAACCCCAGCAGGGCAAAAATATCTCATTACCCATAGCACTGTTATTCTTTGCTGTGCGGACTGCCTTTCCCGCTGAGAGACCCACACCTGCTTTGCTAAAGAAGGTTATTACCACAACTGCCTGTCGAGAGAATGACGGAGTGGACGTGCGGAGAGAAAGGACATATTTAATCCACTTACCACCCTTTCCTGCCTGAGATCTGCAAACACGTACACACGCTCTCAAGGCACTGCACATTTTTCCATGTCGACAGAGTTTTTGCTTTAGATAAATGTGCCACTCACATATTACAAATATCTAAAGCAAAAACCTAATAATTCATCAACGATCCATTTAATATGCAGCTACCTGTTTTTTAGCCATATAAAATTACGGGGAATCGGGGTGTTTTATTGGCAATGGCAGTTGGTGGTCAGCTGACAGATCACCTCAGTCATGAAGCTGACACCACTCGAAATGTCTGAACGGAGGTAGAATGAGTCAAAGTGGCCTGCTTTCTCCTCAGCAGGAGCTGCATGGGCCAGATTTGCATTAATAACCTCAGTAAGGACAGATTTAGGCTAAGAGGAGTTTAAAATGATGCTGTTGTTTTAATGAACGACACGCCGGCCCTATATCTATTTCATATGAGGAATTAAGCCTTCATAATGGCTGTCCTGTCCTCCATGGTGCCATTTAGAGATTTGACATTGTGCTAATAGCAACGAAAGGTCATCTGAACAATTCTGACAGAAAAAGGAGGGATCATACGCTCTAAAAAAATAAAGGTTATTAACAGGCATCTATGGTTCCATGAAGAACCTTTAACATCCATGGAATCTTTTCATTGCGCAAAAGGTTTATTATAGTTATAAAAGGTTCTTCAGATTAATTAAATATTCTTCACACTAAGAAAAAATGGTTTATTGATGCGAAAAAAACCCTTTTGGAACCTTATTTTTAACTCTTTCCCTGCCAGCGTAAAAAACCCCCCTAGAATGCCAGCCACCGCCAGCATTTTTGATCATTTTCCCAAAAGTTTCATGGCCCCCCAAATATTTTGTTGTATGAATATCTGAACATGCAATATATCAAAAGAAAAAACAGACCCTCTGCTTTATAAAAAAAATCATGTTTTTGTCAAAGACTACGTCTAAATCGGATTCAGAAAGATGATCAAAACATAGATGGAGTAGACCGAGTCCATCAAACCTCATCCAGGGTCGACATTTCATTCGGTTTTGATTTATATGCTGTTTATAATATTTTACATATGCATCTTCTTACATATGATATCGCTTGTTTCTGCTTCTTCACATTTTATCTGGAACTTCAGTACTCTTTACGAAGATGCGTAACAACGCCTCCTATCATATAACAGTGAAAAGCTGAAATTTCTGTCAATGGCAGGGAAAGAGTTAAGAGTGTAGATCAGTAACCACAATGGTTTACATTAAATTAAAAAAAACAGCATATTTCTAAATCTAACTGAACTGATAATGCTCAAGCATGCTGCGCCAACGCCTAACACCGCTAGCCTCAAGATCCTCCAATATTAAATAAATAATGCTAATGAGTCAGAGCTTCACGTCCCGTGGCCTCCAACATCTCCACATATCCTCATGTCATCCCAAAGCGTGTGACGGAGGCCACTCAAAGCTGCGTGGGCAGGTCTGTTCTGACTCACCCGGCAAAGATGCGCATTTCTACCAGCGTAGGGGCTGGAGAGCGGCACATCTTGTTTTTAAGCAAGCTGCCGAGCATCTGCGGGCCCTACCCTTTTGTCGTAATCTCATCAAATACACTAGACTAGCCATTTCGCTGAGAGCCCGGCAAACACTATGCCACAACACGACTGCTATTCTAGTTTGAACATTTGTCAGTGAAACGTACTCTCTCTCTCTGTTGTGCTTTAGGAGGGCAAAATTTACTCAGTGGGTTTGTAGTTTCCTTGGCAACATGGTGCCTCTTCGGCTTACGGCCTAACCCAGACAATATCCATCAACATTAAGATCAGTCCACAGAGACGGTTGTAAAAATGAAGAAAAAGATGGAAAGAACATAAAAACAGTGAAATCGGACACCAAGGGAGTAAGTCAAACTAGGAAACCAACCAGAACATACATATATTTAAAAAGGAACAGACTTTACATGGAAATCTGAATTGTTGTGATATGCATACAACCATCCTTTTTCAAAAGATATAAGCAGAAACACCCACCCCCCATTCCCATGTAGTTACATCATCAATCTGTAATTACAATAATTCTGTAAGTGCAGTAGTGGAGGTTTACTGGATTGTAAAGCTGGATTAATAAACGCTATGTGACGGTTGCTGAATGTTGTATTGAGTATGTCTTTATTTTTCCTGGGATATTGAAATTGCAACTTTGGCTAAGTCATTTTAGCGACTATGAAACATCTGGCTAATTACGTAATTAGAGCATCCAACCCCTTCAATTCAGAGGGAGAATAATATTCAAATCATCATACTTCAATCATGGGCTTGTGTGCATGTATTCAACTCATTTTCATACTTAATTGTAATGCCAGTGCAGTGTCAAGAGTATATTAAGTTAATTTGGCATAAAAAAAGAGTGAGGAGCCTCTGCTGACGTCATGTTATCAAAAACACAGGCTTTTGTGGATGCTCTGGAATTGACACAGATGGCACTATTAAGCCTGTTTAAATGATCGGCTGCTTCAGAACAATGGTTTCTCCGACTGAAATCAGTGGTAATCTAATCATGTAATGTACTGGGCCTGTAGTGGAGGCCGGGAACAAACATGATGTAGCATGCACTGCCTTTGAGGAGCTAGTGCAATGTTGAAACGAAAAAAAAAGAAGTGAAAGGGCTGTGTTTGAAAAGACATTTCAACACCTCAACAACGGAGACGACGAATCCAGGATCTTACCTTCACTGCAGTCTTTTCCCTGGAATCCCGTTTCGGAGCAGTCGCAAATTGGCTCGTCGTTGACGATGCTGCAGACTCCTCCGTTCAGGCAAACGTGGTCGGCTTCACAAATGTCACTGTTGACTCCCTCGCTACCGACGAGTGGCGGCTCAGAACTGTTCACCCTCAGATTGGTTATCCATCCTTTGTAGGGAATCTGATCTTTGATGGCTGAAGACGTGAGGCGTAATGCTACAGATCGCAGTTCAGGAGGTAATCCTCCTAAAAATAAATGGCTGAAGACCGTCATGTCCCTCCTTTTCGACTTAACCTCCACCCACTTGATCTCTTCGTCCACAACTAACGTAGTGTTTTTGAAATTCCTGCGCAAGGTCACGGCGTGCCAGCGGCTGTCGTTGACGGCGGTGTCGGAGAGCACCGTCGCCGGCTCGGCGCAGAAGATGGAGAACCGCAAACTGAGTCTACCGTTATGGATGAGCAGTTCCAAGAAGTCACAGAATCCCTCGTCGTCGAAGTACACTAAAAGTCCATGAGCGCTTTTGGTCTTCATGTTGAAACTCATTTCGCTCTCGCAGCAGGCGTTCCACATTGGAAACCTGGCCCACTGGCCTTCTGCGCCGGTGAACTCCATGCTGGCCCCAATGTCGACGAGGCAACAAACCAGTAGGCCTATCCAGATTAGATGTGCGCCGTTCCGCATTGAGAAGCTCATTGTGAATGGTAAAGGAAGTTAGAACTAAGAATAGAACTAATCAAAACTAAAATGATTCAGCTTTCTTAGTGATGTGCTCCTAAAGTGTAACAGAGCTCCCAATGGCATACAGGACTGCTATGCATTTGGGGTAATTTACTCATTGTTCACTGAGAAAGGGAGAAGGCCTGTATTACGGCCAACTCTTTTTCCATTTCTAGATATACAAATCTGAATAAAGGGAGTAGCTAAGGCCCAAACAGTGGTCTTCTAAAAAAAAACTAAAAAAAAAACAAGGCTACTGCTTTGCTTAAAAAACCTTCAGTGGGATCCAGGTGTGCTACAGTGGGGCCAAGTCATCAAAGTATCTATATAAATCGTAGCCATGTGTAGTGCTGTACAGCAGAGAGTTCATTAGGGATGTAAAGGGTCATTAATGTCAGGGTCATTTAAGTCTAGTTAAAAGTCATTGTGTAGGCTTTAAGTCAGCACTAATCACAAGTAGATAAAAAAGTACACTTTGCAGTGTTAACGTGCAGGCCCGAATAGGGCCCTCAGTGTTCACAAACCTTCAATTCACATCCGTTTTGACATATTGATCCATAATCTGAAAAGAATAGAAAAGAATATCTTAATTTCTTCAAAGGAAAAGAAAAGATGGGCTCTTTCAAAACAATCATTCATACACAAAACCACAATTTCATAGTGATATTGATATTGAAACCACTAATTTCACGCTGATATTGATTGCATTAATCTTCAATTACAACAGTATTTTTTATCAGCTTTTTTTTCTTTTCTCACTATAATTCTTAATGATTACAATTTATGTCTTATGAACCAGAAAACTCCAGAGCATTTCATCAATTGTGGTGCATTGATGTTTTGCCTCTATAAAAACAGTATCAAATACTCTGCTTTAATGATCAAAAAAGGGGGGAATATAATTCTACAATTTTTAGATGTATGTTGGGATAAAGCTAAAAAATGGGATAAAATAGTATAAAATGGTATAATGATTTTGAATTATATGCATATTTAATTTTATACCGTTTAATTTTCATTTTTAAGAGATTCTCTCATGACATTCACTCTAATACCATGAAATGTTACTGCTGCTGCAAAATTGGGTAGGTACAGTATTTTTTATAAAATGTACAGTAAAAAATACTGTAAAAAATACAGTGATGTTACAATCATTACAGGAAGCATTCTGGTCATTATATATTTTACACTTCCAAACTATTTATATATTGTTTAATACTTAGCATTAATATACCAACCTAAAAATATGTTTCTGTAAATAGAAAATCTAATAACACAGGTTGAACAACGTCACATGATGGCTTAAACATCATCAAAATTGGTCTTATTGTGGCAATAATAATATAAATAATATTCTGTTCCCATAAAACCACCAGTAGGATAACCCAACACTAAAATAATGCAGTAAATATTGACTAATTAATATGACATCCAACATAAACCCCTCCAGTGTGCACACCTGATAACAAATTTTCCCCATAAATAAGGCAATATTTAACTGAAAATTATACATATTGAATATCCATAAACTATTTAAGTTACACTTTTTTACCTGGCTATACGTGTTTTAATATAATATAATAAAATACAACATTTTATCGTATGGTTAAGGTTTTACTGTGGTATTTTGCATTATTTTCCCATAACATTTGTACAGTATGCAGAAGAGTCAGACATGGGCAATCATATTTTACAGTTGTTTCAGCAGGAGGACCAGTGCAGACTGACGAAAGACCGTCCAAACGGGCGGCAGCATCGAAACTGTGTAATGGGGAAAATCTCGGTTGATTCCGTGAACCTCGTTCAGTTCAAGTCCTGCATCCCAAAATGAGCCCAGGGCGGGGGCTTATCGCGCGCCTCTTAAGCATTAATGACACTGCAATTGTCTGGCCTCTGGGCTGTCTGTCAACTGATCTCAACCAATCATTTCATGCTTGAATTCCTATGTGTTTACTGTCAGGTTTACACGGGGCTACTTAGCAAGATAACAACCGACCCCTTTCACAGATGGATCTTACACAACATATCATAAGCGATTAATGTACAGAAGGCAGTCTTATTTACCGTATTCGCGAGACGATTACGGTAATGCCTTGCTATTAGTACTGTAGATGGGGTCTGGAACAATACACAATCCACCTAATAGCCTCGCGCATCAGATCTTAGTCTCGCAACAACGGGATCCTGCAATGCATCTAAAATCTAAACTTTAAAACAGTCACAATTATTAATCGTTTTTTCCCCTTTCCCCTGATTAATGTTGGCGATGACTCAGATGCGCAAAACATAGCCAATAATCAACCACCTTCTGCTCAAACTGAGCGAGAAAAACACCTTTAACACGCCTCTACCGCGCTCACTTTCAGATGCCGAGGACAGGAAATATGGAGTCATCAAATATCGCTTAAGATGAAGCAAAGGCCAGCAGTAAACACGGACGAATCGGCTGTAGAGCATAATTAAACAGAAATAAAGCCCAGCTGCATCATCTCACCTGCGCGTGACTGCAATGAGCGCGTGAAGCGCAACCATAACGCGAACAAAAAACGGCACATATCCTCAAATACGATTTCAAATGACACTTACACAATTCTGAATTATTATACCTTGAGAAATGGACCATTGTGCGCCCCTTGACAGCTCAACCTCACCGATGAACCTGGTTGATTTCCTCCACATCGATTCAAAAGAAAAAAAAAATCACTGCATCGGAGTCGAATGAGCAGAAGAAATGGGAGCGATAAAATTGCGTATGCGGATCTCCAAAGTCCCAATAGATTAAAAAAAAAAAAAAATCAAAATGGAGCCAACAACCAATTAAGATTAAGTACAAAACGGTTCAAGCTTAAGAAATGTTCCAATATAAGTGTTATTTTTTCTCTCTCGGTGTATATAAAATAGAAGATATCGCTCCCTGTTCTGTGTGCAAGACAAGGTGCGATGTGTTTCTCAGGCGAGCTTTGCCAGGGACTGTCAGCACATCGCGTCACGTGTCTCCCGGTTAGTGTGTGATGGAGACGGGCGGGGCGAGAGCGCGCTGCAGCACCTTGGACAGCGCTCACCGTTATTAGCAACTACACATACAGATGAGGGAACAGCTTTATCCGTGAGCGCGACTGCCACACATAAGAGCATTTGCTTACACTTTACATTACAGTGTGCATGTTGATAGGTAATATCGTAGGTAAAGGAATCATTTTACGACATGCAATTTATTTTGTAAATCTGTTTTTGATAATAAAAGTAGGTTATTCCTATTTAACTAAACATTTAGGCCTCGCCATATACTTGTAACATGGACACTGTCATGTTAACAGCATCTTAAGTACTCTAATATAATAATAATGTAAGAATAATATCAGAATGACTGATATTAGCCCACAGGTAATCACAGCCGTGCAGATATTCAGTGCTACTGTAATGCCAGTAACTCTTAAGTACAGCCATTAATTTCAGTAATTTACGTTCCAGACAAAAAAATGGCTTTTTACTTTGTATGTTTCTTCTCCACTAATTTCATTAGCTCCAAAAGAAATGTCAAGCTGTGTGTGTCGCCAAGCAACGCACAGACTGAAAGGCGGTCTGGAGCAGTGTGTGTGGAGCAGAGTGACAGATTTCTGCTCCATGCTCGAAGCGTTCTCATCACTCGGTTCCAGCTCCACCCCGGGTTTTCTTACTCCGTACACACTAATGAGAGAATCTCAACGATCTTGGAGCTTTTGAGTCACGATGTTAACTCATTGAAAAAAAGAAAAGATTATTTTTTTTTGAATGATTAAAGAGAAGACAAATGGTCATGTATTTATAGTAAAGTCACCATGAAATCAAAATGAACAATTCTTAGAATTTATTATAAATAATTTATCAATGCGCATCCTTTTTATTATTATTCATATGCCCTCGTAATATTTAATCAAAATAACTTCCCCTCCCTCCTGTCTCTCTCCTTTGATGTGTGATGTGTTTATCGGCTCAAGGGCGGGACAACCTGTCACTCACATTACATCACTGCAAACGACAACGACCCAATCAATTCCCAATGGACAACATCAAGTCCCGTCCTACATTTTTCTTGTTCAATAGCCAATTCACTCCGATTTACGTCGCAATATGGAAGAAAAGACTAGCAGGTTAACGCATTCAATTATTTTTCACTTTAAAGCATTAAAAGTATTCAATGCAATCAACGGTCCTTTAGCTTGTGTTACATTATATGATCACTCTCTTATTCATGCAAATTCTTTTAAACCGCTGCCTGTGAAGGTCCTGTCTATGTAACACACACACGGCGCAAAGAAAGACGCGAGCCAGAATAAAGTTCTCTTTCACGTTTGAACAAACAATAACAGAGAATTATGCCAAAACCCCCATCTAGTATTCTCAAAAGAGCAGTCTTAAATGAGTTAAATAACGTCTTAAATGAACTTAAAAAGTTGTGAGAAAATGAGATGCGTGTGTGGCAGCGGCAGATGTTAAAGTGACAGCAGCCTATTAAACCAGTTTCTGTGATGTCTGTCATTGACGTTAATCAAAGAACAAAGGTAACAGAGAACATTTTTGCTTTAATAAGGATTCATCTATATTTATGCAGTTAAGACTGTTAAGTATTTGATAACTTTATTAATTTTATGTGTATTGATCATATATGAAGGCCACAGGTAAATATGACATTTATTATAATGGGTTAATGTGAATATTGTTTTAAATTCACTTGAATTAAAAGTTATTTTATTTAATCCTAATACATTTTGAAATTGATAGCTTTCAATTATACTGTAATGCTGAATATCTATAATAAATGTTTAAAAAAAATCAATTTCATAGACATCAGTAGCAGTATTAGTATCAGTGATACTGGACTCCAATCATAAAAAGATGCCATTACAACAAATATTTAAAATATAATGTCTTGAAGTTGTTTCTACATTACTTTGGAGAGTAACTGTGAAATTATTACAATATAAAAAATATTAAAAATGAATTAGTGATTTTTTGTGTGTGATTAATTTGTAAAAAAAAATTAACGATTGACAGCACAAAGTAATGTATGCTAAAATGTAAAAGTATATTCTAGTTTTGGAACAAGTTAAGCTCATTTAACAACATTTGCGGCATCATGTTTAATTACCACAAATTCTCCCCTTTTCCACAAATAAATAAAGAAATAAATAAAATTTAAATAAATAAACAGAAATCTGGGTTAGTGATGCATTTGCAAGATGGAAGTGAATGTGGCCAATCTGTAAATGCTAAGACTGATGATTTCACTCTAAATGACAAAGCCATAAAGACTAAAACCATAAAACCACTGTAAAAAATATTATATAAACATCATTACAGATCAAATAATACACAAGCTTTTACATTAAACCGGAAATATTATTGTAAAGCTTCTGATATAATAAATACACTCACTGTTGTTCTGTACAACTACCACTAGATTCACATTTGCTGCTACAAAGGTCGTGCATCATGCATCATGGGTAGGGTCACCGCAGGACTCCAAATATAAATAGTGTATGAATATTGCATGCAGATCTTGCAAGCAATTTGCTACCATGTAGCCATTCCCCACCCCTCTTTTCCCCATCGCTTTACTATCTAAAATGGAGGGGGAAAAAGCTAATTTAATGCATGGTTCTCTCTACATACAAGTACCCAATATGTACACTGTCAGCAATTTTAATACATGTACTGTACATAGCCGGTAAAAGACACCTAATATAAGGTCGGAGCATGTAGATTTATTCAAATTTATCTGTAAATAGCAGTTTGGGCACCATCTTGTGGGTATAGGATTGTTCAGAGGGGATGTTCGAAACTAATCTGTTCAATGTCCCCTCTTCTGCTCAGTTAGCTATTATCTTTTGACAAGAAAAGTGGGCCAAAGCTCCCTTGGGAACCTCCAGCTTTGTACTCAACAGTTGCATGGTTCAATGACTCGTCTTTCCACGTCAAAACATTGCATTGGTAACAGGCCCAATCGCTACACGTGTGAAACCGGAGGTGTTTTAATACATGAGGTGTGAGTTCCTCAGGCACTTATGGTGAGGCGTGAGATGACATGCATGCTTCCTGGGGAAAGCTTTGTTTTATGTTTACGCGTATTCATCAGCACGGTTGTTGTTTGAGATAGATAAGAATAAAATCTCATTTAGAATACCTGTCTCCTCTGAGAGGGGCTAGAATGAATCAGCCGTTTTGGTCTGCTTTGGCATCTGAAAAAAAAAAAAGAAAAGAAAAAACCGCACAAAAAGACATTAAGGCTTTTTTGCTGAAACATCGTTATTATTGTATATAATTAACAACTACCAATTTTGTGTGTTTTATTCTTTTTTGATGGACCTGTATCTTGATTCCATTTTATGAGTTCCCCAGAGTTCTTTCTAATTTCAGCAAAGTAATTATTTCCTCATTTAGACTTTGAAAATTCAAAGTCATCACTCAATACTAGATTATGCTAAAACAGAATTTCAATGGGGCTTCGCATCACATATCATAACATCATATTCAGTTGTGCATTTATATCTAATGTTTACTATAACTACTTACAACATACAAGATTATTATTTTAGTCACAGATGTGCAGCGTATTCAGTCAGAACATTATGATTCCTCTGCCAAAGCCTCATGCTCCGTTCGCTCTTGGGCTTTTAAAGGTACATGAGAGAGAATTCATGAAAGTCTGATAACTGTAAACACAACCAAATGCAAAAGACGAGTCCTCAGATGTATTCACAATGGGCCTCACTAGATCCCTGTTGTTCATTTGTCTTTCGAAAGCATGGTTATAAGAATGTTGCATCCCAATAGTGGCTTGTGAACCTCATTCAGAATCATGGTATTAATCATTTATGAGGAATGTGTGTTTTAACATTGCTTCCTTGATGACATGGCCTGATTTGGACCACAGTGTAAACGAAAGTTGAGTAAAAGCTCGACTTAAGAGCTCGCATCCACTCTTAATACCCAGCTATTAAATAATGCAATTGAATAATGAAGTATTGTATCTTTAATCCTCTGTTATAAGACCATACATTTCTAATAAGGTGCAATGCGGTCACATGTCTAACACGTGTGCTTTCGTAGAGTTCACGGCATCATTTTTATGACGACTTTGAGGAGGCGCTAATTATGTCATGATGTTTACAGACTGCAAATTATTCTTTATTGCAATAGAGCCCTTCAGTTATGATATCAGTTTGTAGGCCAAGCTGGAAGGATAATTCGCAATAGTTTCCCCTCAGGAATTCCTAATAGGTTTTTAAAATAGTGGTTCTGGATATACGAGTAAAATAAGATCTGCAGTTCACACTACCTGAAGAGAATTTCTCATTGTGTTCCAGAAAATGATTGAGTCATACATTAAACGTGTTTTTTTAAAAGCATTGTACATAAAAATGTGTTGTTTCGGTGGTATCATACAATTTATATAAGATTAGAAAATCATTTCTATGATGATGTAAACATATGTTGAGGAGATTATACTAATCGTGCCATACTGGTCTTTTTACCACCATCAATTCCTGATAAGGAATATAGACTGTTAAGATCCTTTCACCAGAGAGTATTACAAGACATATTGGTATAAACCCAAGTCCAGGCTTCAGGAACTTTAGTCAGCAATCACTCTTGAATTGAGCCTTTAGGAACCAGCAATAAAACAAAGTGAAAAATAAATAGCCGGGACAGTCTTGTAATAGGAAAACCCAGAGACACTGAGCTATAGTTGCAGCCTTTCAGGGCAGCCACTAGGACATGACCAGAAGTCTTCTGAGGATGTGGCATGTGTAATGCAATGCATTAGAGCTTGATTGTAATGTAGACCTTTGTCTTCTGTCCATCAGATAAACAGAACTGAAAGCATTCTGGCTATTTTCCAATGCGTTTCCTGTGTGCATTAGGTTGCATATATGGGGGATGGGTAAATTTACATTCGAGTGGAATTGTCTCGAGCAGCGTTGAAGGAATCGGCAGGGTCTTATCTGGTGTTGGCTTTGTTTACTTGCAGAACAGGGTGGCAGGTTGACAAATGCAGTAATCAGATTGGGCAGAGATCCCTCGGCGACTGCAGTGGGGAGATGTTTCTTGTTCCTCCAAGACTGGCATCCTGTCGACTACGCCAACTCCCTCACAACCATACTGCCTGTGCTGGTACAAAAGCAAAAAGTTATTCCCTTACTAAACCGAACAGAAATTCATCTTCTGATTTCAGTCAAACTTTTCTTCAAAAAGAAAATATACTTTTGTGTTGCATTTTTCAAATGTTCTTTTTTTTCATCGATAATGATATTGTCAGCATAACAATTTGAATGAGTGTTACATTTTTATTCAATCAAAAATTCACAAGTGTATTTTTAGACCTCAAAGTAGATATAGAAAGGCATCTTGATGTGCAAAAGATGAAGAAATGTATCCACTAATAATGCATATAATGTAATAATGCATGGCTGGCAAACATACATTCTTGTGTTGTTCCAATGTTCAGAGGTCTTTGATGATTACTCTAATTAGCTAATTATGAGCAACATTTTTTTCCAAAACACAGGAAACCGGTGGGATTTTTTTTTTTAATTAATACATTCATAATTAATTAATTTATACAATATATATATGTGTGTTATAATAACAAGTAATTTTTCCCAATGTTTCTGTATTTCATGGTGCTTCAGAAAAGATGGAAATGATTAGTTATTAAAAAATACTTATAGGTATTAAACAAATGGAAAAAAGTAAATCAAGATACATAAAATTATTGATGGGTGCTTTCAAAACACTGCTTTGTGAAGCTTCGTGTGTGGCGTGTTGGGGCTGTAAAACGCGCAGAACGAAGGAGATGATAATAACAAATTCTTTAATCCAAATAACAAACCTAGAAGGTTCAGGACACTTTTACACAAACAATAACCGACACGGACTGCACAGAACATGGAGTATAAATACACATGGCAAATGAGGACACTAAACGGGAACAGCTGACAAGACTTAAAGGGTTAGATCACCTTTGATCCACCCACCTTTGTTCATCTTCGGAACACAAATTAAGATATTTTTGTTGAAATCCGATGGCTCAATTGGAAGCAATGTAATTTGCACTCACAAGACCCATAAAAGGTACTAAAAACGTCGTTACAAAGTCCATCTCACTACAGTGGTTCTACAATAATTTTATGAAGCGACGAGAATAGTTTTTGTGCGCAAACAAAAAATCAAAATAGCAACTTTATTCTGGGCCTCTGACGTGCACTCACGAAGCACCACGACGCATGCACGAGAATATGACGTAGAGCACAGTTCGGGCATCCAGGAAATGCACACTTTTGAGCACTACGCCAAGACCGATAGCACAATCAATGTAGAATTCAACAGCTTAGATACGGCGCATCTTCCTCTGCTTGTGAACAAAGTTCCTCGCTTCCAGGTCATGTGTCAGAACCATAGACTGTAAAAAAAATATGGATGTAGTGTCCGTGACGTCACCCATAGGATTCTGATGAGTTGTTCTGAAGCGCAAAGTATGGACAAGATGGCCGTTGCCATCTTGGCAGCGCGTCACTCCCGGATAACAGAAAATGGGCAAAAAGGCGGGACGTTGGCGGAGCTGAAGTGACGCGATGACTAACAGACAGCAGATAAACCACCTGTCACTCGAAGTGTGCAAGTTACATTTCTGCCAATGGAGGCCTTTCTGAGCCATCGGATTTCAACAAAAATATATTTTTGTTGAAAATGTATTAATTTCTTTAAGTGCTTTTTATTCATTAAATAATCCTAAAAAATAGTTTTTACACAACTGTTTTCAACATTGATAATAATCTTGAGCAGCAAATCGGCATATTAGAATGATTTCTGAAGGATCATGTGACTCTAAAGACTGGAGTAATGATGCTGAAAATTCAGCTTTGAATCACAGAAATAAATTGCATTTTAAAATATATTCAAATAGAAAAAAGTTATTTTAAATTGTAAAAATATTTCACAATAATACTGTTTTTGCAGTTTTTTTGATCAAATAAATGCAGCCTTGGTGAGCAGAAGAGGCTTTTTAAAAAACATTAAAAAAAAATGAATGATTCCAAACTTTTGACTTGTAGTGTATATTATTTATATATCTATAATAATTATATCCTGTAGCTCAAAAAGCAGAGCATGATGCAAGCAAAGCCAAAGTCATGGGTTCGATTCCAGGGAATGCAAAATGATTAAATTAATACTTAGAATGCAATGAAAGTGGCTTTGGATAAAAGCATCTGCCAAATGCATATGCAATGTAAATGTAAAATAAATAATTATCAAGATTGTTTTTTTAAATAGTAAAAAAAAAAAAGTATTGTTTAGAATACATTTTGGGGAAAAATAATTAATTTTAAAAACATATTGAACATCATTTGCAAATATTTGTTTGATGGGCAACATGAAACAATCAGCCCGTCCCAAGACATTTGATGTTTAATATACAGTTATTAGAAGTTGGATTTTGGACTGATGACATCTCAGTGGGCGTGGCCACCCAGCCCAACATCACAGAAATACAAAGTAAAAACAAAACGTTTACACGAAGAGCTTGCTTATATCGTTTTAAAGGCCGGTTGACACATAAAAGGGGTTCTCTAAACTACTCTCAGCCACAAGTGGCATTCAAGAGCAGCCTGCTAGATCAGCTATGTTCATATAGAACCTTGAGACTCATGCTTAGGGACAGTTGAGCAAATTGATTTAACTCTCTGAGTCAGTCGCATTCACTGTTGAAGGCTGGATCAGTGCTCGAACGTCCCTTCAGGGCTGTGTGTGCATGTGATGGGTTGGTTTAGGGATGCGCACTGGATGGGTCGGTTGCGCTGGCTGGTTGTGGGGTGTTTAGCAGGCCAAGTGTGTCTAGTCTGCTATGTGTTGCATGCAGGACTGGCACGCATTCCCAGGGAGGATAAAAAAGGGAGGGTTTTGTCAGCGGTGAAGGCCATGGAGGAGCGCTGCTGTCAGTGATTAATGGCTGGCAGGGTTTACTGTTCTCTGGGTTATGGATTTCCTGTCTCTCTCTCTCTGTGGTGGCTGCCTCTCATTAAACACCGCAATCAAAGAGGCCCCGGCAAGACCCGCAGCTCAAGGAGGAGAAGAGAGTTCACAAACAGACCGAGTCTAGGTGCCGGACAGATGAGGCAAGCGTAATGACCGGAGGACAGGAGAGGAATGGGTTAATAAGAGTTATAAATCAAATCGCTCACCAAACCCAGATGATCATGTCCTGAGAGAAGCCGGAGATTATGTCAGAAGATGGATATATTTTAGCAGAACAAAACTGGGAGGGAGTGGCTCTGCACTCTGTCTTGACATGTCCGTATGGTGTTTTGATTGAGAGAGCATGCCCAAATCTAATGAAGTCATCAGAGACGGAGAGGAAAAACCAGCTATGGAGAGAGGAAATGAGTCAAAGCACATTTGAGTGACAGATAGTGTCTCATGACAGCCAAAGGCCCACACCTCATAGTCTTGTCAACATTAGACAGCAAATGAAGGATGCTCGCACTGTACTCATGCAGGCCGAAAGTGATGGAAACAAGATCCATTTCCAAGCTACTGAAATTCCAAGGTCAAATATGGTGGATGCTGGTCGCTGGTGTCAGACACTAAAGTAATAACTTACATACTTCAGTACTGGACACTGCAATATCAAATCCATCTAGCAAACCTCCACATCGGCGGCCGATACTGAATAATCAATTGTGCATGCTTCGTACATGATTTGCAATATAAGATATGAGTGACAACGTATTTGACATTTTCAGATCGACAGAGCAACTACAGTGGGGTTCAAAAGGCCACACTGAAAATCACACATTCATAATTCAATATAAACCTAGCTGGAAAATAATCTAACGGCACACAACAAACATTGACATGACATAAATAATATAGTACATTTAAAAAAAAAAATATCACATCCCACCACATCCCAAAGGTGCTCTATTGTATTTATTGCTATTTGAGTATAGTGAACTCACTGTCATGTTCAAGAGACCAGTTCGAGATCTAAGCTTGGTGACATGGTGCGTTATCCTGCTGGAAGTAGCCATTAAGATGGGTACACTGGTAATAAAGGAATGGACATGGTTTAAATTATGCTCAATTGGTACTAAGGGGCTGTCAAGCACGTAAAGAGAGGACTCAAACACAGAGGATTTGAGCAACAGTTTATTAAGCATTTCAGAAAACCCAATAAACGGTCGTCCAACGTGTATAGTGATACACACACTCACAGAAACAAAGTGTAACAACTCCAGAGCCGTCCGTACAGACATCTGCGGAAACAGGCTGTGGAGACCACCTCAGGAGCAATGCCCAACGGGACGGGGAACGAGACTGAGGACAACGAGTGCACGGACAGCTGTAGAAGGTAAGACACAATGACACACAGCACAGGTAACACCGTACATGAAACAACAGCAAGAAATCTACTGACAACAAGGGACAGACACAGCAAAGAGTATAAGGGAGGAAGGGACAAAGCAACAGGTGAGGGCAATCAGCTCGTGATAATCCAGCACTGATTACCCAGGTCACGAATTGCAGAAAATGACAGGACAACACAGACAACAGGGAAGCCGATGAAGCACCATGAACCGTGACAGGGGCCCAAAGTGTACCATGAAAATACCCCCCACGCAATTACACCATCAGCAGCCTGGACCATTCATACAAGCCAGGATGGATGCATGCTTTCATGTCGTCTAGACCAAAATCTGACCCTACCATCTGAATGTCACAGAAGAAATCGAGACTCATCAGACAAGGCAACGTTCTTCTATTGTCCAATTAAGGTGAGCCGGTGCGATTTGTAGCCTCAGTTTCCTGTTCTCAGCTGACAGGAGTGTCACCGGTGTGTCTTCTGCTGCTGTAGCCCATCTGCTTCAATGTTTAACGTGTTGTGTTCAGAAACACTCTTCTGCAGACCTTGCTTGTAACCAGTGGCTATTTGAATTACTGTTGCCTTTTTATCGGCTCAAAACAGCCTGGCCTAGTTTGGCCAACAAGATATTTTCGCTCACTGAATATTTTGTCTTTTCTCTGCAAACCTTAGAGATGGTTCTCCATGAAAATCCCAGTAGATCAACAGCTTCTAATATGCTCACACCAGCGTGTCTGACACCAACAACCATTCCACATTCAAAGTCACTTAAATCACCATTCTTCCTCTTTCTATTGCTTCGTTTCATCCTGACCATAGCTGCGTCCAAAATGGCATACTGTAAAGTAGGCACTACATTTAGTTTGAAACTGACTGTTAAAGGGTAACTAAACCCCAGCTCAGAGCTTAACTCCACCCACTGGCAATATTTGAAAAATGCTGGAAAAGTGGGCAGGGCCCAGCGGAGACAGAGGGGACGAACCGAGGGCGGAGGGCGTGCACCTGAGACCCGCAGTGACGGATTTATTGACAGCTGTCAGACTCGCGAGTCGCAAAGATGGAGAATGACTGGAGTGACGCCAGTAGCTTTGCAACAGAGCGGTCATTCTCCCCCACCTTCACCTGAAGTGGAGAATTGTCTGTAGACACAGGGCCAGAGCCTTATCAATGCGAGCCGCTGGCTCAAACTGCGTTAACTCCCGATGCCAACGATGCTAGTGAAGCAGCAGCGCAAGAGAGAATGAGACCACTGACCAAATCTATGAACAGTCAAATCCTTATACTGAATGCCACTAAAAATAGATCAGATACATATAATGTATTTTCATTCAAATTAACTGATTCAATAGGCAGCGCAGGACCAATAAGTTAAAACCAAATAGCCTATTATAAACAGATTTCATCACATAAAAGTTAGACTATATACGCCAGCACGTTACGGTATTGTTCGTTACCACGGCAACCACTTGCGTGTCAGGGTTTGAAAGTGCATCTCATGTATGAAACTTATCTGTACACATATCGCAAGAAAATCCTGACGTGTACTGACAACTGCATTATTTAACCGCATTTTCTTCATTACAATGTTAAAGCATGTGTCTAGAAAGTTTCATTCATAATGTTTCTACTTCATGTAACATGACAGTTCACACTGGAGTGAAGCCGTTCTCATCATGTGATTGGGGAAAACATTTCTGAGGGAGTGGTGAGCTCATGCCAGGGGCGTGGGTAGTGAGCCGTTGGAAGAACCATCCTACGTCATGATGACCCACAACGTCCAATAGGAAAATTCAATTGCAGTAGCCACCGTTCAACCTTGACCATATTTTATAGAATTATAACACCAAAACACAATTATAACACTTTATACCCAAATGTCAAAACATTTACTCGAATCAATGAACAGCATTAATAAAGTCCCAGTCTTGCAGATCATTAACAAAAAAAAGTTGGTTTAGGGTTTAGCTACCCTTTAAAAAAGTATGCTCTATATAGTATGAATCAAATTCTGACAAAGGCTGCGTCCAAAAACCAAGGGAGCTGATTCGTTGCCTTGCTGCCTTATCAGACAATGGCTTGTAAGGCAGCGTTTGTGCATGAAGGCACCTCACGAAACAGAACAGACTTCTTAGGCAGTGTAACCGTTTAATGATCTACAGCAAAATAGAGAGAGCTTTGGTGAGAACTAAACAAATATTTAATTACTACATCAGTAATTTCTCGCTAAAAATGACATCAGAAGTAGAAAATGTTGGTAAAAAAAACGTACATTTACACATGAACTGACCAGCAAATGCAACTTTCGGACGCCATCTTTTTTCTCCAGCTCAACTGTCACAGAATGGAACGCACAGGATTGTGGGATATCAAAGGCAGCGAAGGATACAAATATGCTGCCTTCAAAAATCAATCAGATGAAGGTATCTCAGGAGACAGGAAGTGAAGCTAACATTAGATTCGGCCTTGAAATATGTCCTCCGAAGGCAATATATTCCAGGTTTCGGACGCAGCCAATACTACATCCACCCTGTTGTTATTATCATGTGACCTACGGCGTCAGTTGTTTTACTTCACCTTGTTTCATTCACAAATCCTCTCCCGTGGCCACATGAGATAGTAAAGTATCCATCAAATGTGCACTTCATAATCTTGCTGGAAGTAGTAGGTTATCCAGGAACTTTTCGCCCACTGATTTATGAATACTATGAATTCAGACATACTACTGTTTTTCAGCTACTAATTAGTGTGGAAGTAGGCATACATGCCTAAATGCATTGAGTTGCTGCCATGTGATTAGCTGATTAGATATTTATGTCAACGAGCAGTTGAACAGGTGTACATAAATAAAGGTGTGTGCGTGTGTGTGTGAGTGTGTGTGTGTGTGTGTGTGTGTGTGTGTATAAACTGCCGTTCATAAGTTTGGGATCGGTAAGATTTTGTAATGTTTTTAAAAGAAGTCTCTTATGCTCAAAGGCAGCATTTATTTAATAAAAAATAAAAAAACAGCAATATTGTGAAGTATTATTACAATTTAAAATAACTGTTTTCATTTTGAATATATTATAAAATGTAATTCCTTCCTGTGATGGCAAAGCTGATTTTAAGCATAAGTGACTACTTTTAAAAACATTGAGAAAATCTTACTGATCCCAAACTTTTGAATGGCAGTGTATATACACATATATAAGAATGGAATGTACATAGGCTTAGTTTTGGCAAACTAGACCTGCTATGCTGCAGCACGAGTAAAGGCTACTTCTGAAACATGCAAATAAATACAGTGAATAGAATGTGAGCAGCTGCAAGGAAAACCCCCAAGCAGATCTAGGCAGGTGATGCTGGGGAAGGTGGGGAGCTAGGAAAATTCCCATGGCACTAGGCATAGGCCGGTTACCGGTTTCAAGGTATACCGCGGTTTCAAAATGTCACTGTTTCAAAACCACTAAAATTTTCCATTTCTGTGGTATGAGAGTGTTTTTTCCCCAAATACATTCATGGACAGATTACTTGTGACAGTGCTGCATGAGCTCGCAGCGCTATTTGCTGGACACTATTAGCATGTTCGCCATGGTTCAAAGTGCCAAATGAGAGTAAAAATCAGCGCTGATACAGTGTTATTCACTGGTTGCCCGGTAACTTTTTATGAATTTTGACAATGCATGGAGGTGAGAATGGGATGGGTCTAAGTGCGAACTTTAAGTCGCAACGGTTGTGAAGTAATTATGGAAATATATAGTCTGACGCGCTGCATGGAGTAAAACACAGCTTTCAGCTTTGATTCACAGTGAATGCTTAAATGCAAGTGTTGTGTGTTTGAGCTGCTTATAATTAGCATCTGGGAATGCAACAGACACCAACCGTCCGTAATGAGTGTCATTAATAAATCTGTTGTCAAAGAGAAACTTCTTCCTGGATCTCCCAATGGTATTCCTCCAAAATAAAAGCTCAACTATTTAATGTTTGAAAGTAAGAAATAAAAGACATCCATAAATGTTAGTATTGTAATTGTACTGTTGATCTGTAAAATAAATAATAATAATAATAGTGATTTATATTTTTAGCTGATCACATGCCTGGCTCACTTAAATGAGTTAACTTAAGAGGGTTCTTTGAAGTTTTTCACAGAAAATTATTAAATTATTTATTATTGTTGAGCTGGAGGTTTAGGCTCACTTAAATTACTGCATTTATTTTATTTAAGATCATTTTAATTTAATTAAGAAGAATTAAATTATTAATTTTATTTAATTATTAAACCTGACACACGTTTACTACTGTTCCAAATATTATATATGGTGCTTAAAAAAATATATATTGTGTTCAATAATTGAAAAAAAAGTTTTCTACCCAGACATTTTAATATAACACTTTTTAGAGTTGTAATCACAACACGGTGATACAGTGAAATTCTTGCTTATGGTTATCCTACTGTCAAAATCTCATACAGGCCCATGCCTACATGGTACGCTTCACTGAATTGAGCCGGTTTGGGATGGAAATAAACAGGTTACGTAAATCATCTGTTCAGAATACACACACGCACAATATTTTTATTTAGCAGCAATACACACGCTGTATTTAGTTGCCTTGTGAGTTGCATGTTTGATATTGGGTTTTGTCAGATTGATTTGAAAATGTAGTGCCTAGTTCTAAAGATAAGTGTGCATGTTCATTTCTAAAAAAATTTTTTTTTTTTACTTTTAGATAATTTTTGCCATCATCTATTGCTTAATGCAGTGGTTCTCAACTCCAGTCCTGGGGACCCACTGCTCTGCAGATTTTGTGTCTCTCTTATCTGACACACTCAGTTCAGTTCATGGAGCTCTCTCCTAACGAGCTGATGATCAGAATCAGGTGCCTTAATTAAGGTAGACATACAAAATGTGCAGAGCAGTGGGTCCCCTGGACTGGAGTTGAGAACCACTGGGCCTTAATGTAAGTTAAAGGTGGTGTATGTAAGTTTTTGACTGTACTAAAGCATACAAATTCCATAACATTTGCAGATATTTAGGGAACATGCTAAGTTCACATACTTGTCTCTCTGAAAAACAATGCTACAGCCAGTTATTTTACTTTGAAATGTGTGTTCCATGTCGGAATGTCTGTTTTTGTTTTGGTCTGTGCGAAACCGCACATTGCCAGTTTACCCAATAGTATTTCAACACGCCAGGTTGCCTGTGTGTCGAAAACGTAGCATATTGCTGCCATGGAAGCCAGCGAACAAACTGGGTCAGAGATCGCAGGTTCTACCCGACCTAAATAGCCTCTAAAAAAAATAAAAAAAATAAAAGCACACAATGCGGATAAATCAACTCATCAACTGACAGTGTGTAAGTCTCCTCGCCTTCCATTGTCAATTGCGCTCGTTCCTGTTGGGTGTCCTCAAACTGGCAACCCGGGTGAGCATCGAGTCTGAGGAGGAGGGGCAAATCATATTTTGAATTTCGACTGGAGTACCCATTTCTAGCTGTGATTCTTACATACAGCACCTTTAATAAAAAAATTAACTAATTTAATAACATCTTTAGCAACTATCTTTAAGGAATTACAAAATGTATATTTGTATTAATAATTATCAACAGAAATTAATATTTGTTATACTATACTATAAGCTTTTTAGTATTTATTTTATTTTTTAACTATTTAGGCAAAATAGTATATCATTTCCAGCTATAACATAAGTGCATCCCTAGTCAAGCCAAGTCAAGTCAACTTTATTTATATAGCGTTTTTTACAAGGCAGATTGTTTCAAAGCAGCTTCACAGTGTTAAACAGGAGAATAATGCAACAGAATTTTATTCGGCCGTACAGCCGCTCCGGAGAAAACGGTGAAGTTATCAGCTAATTTCAATTATCATACAGTGACAATGTGGGCAGATCAGTAATTTAGTTTATACAGTTAATTTAGTTTACTAATTAGATTTATTTGGATATTTAGCCAAGCCAAGGAGACAGTGGCAAAGAACCAAAACTCCATTAGGTGGCATAATGGAGAAAAATAAACCTTGGAGAAACCAGGCTCAGTCGGGGTGGCAGTTAATTAACAATTAACTATATTAACAACCAATTAACAAACAGTGTATGATTATTATTCTTGCAATTTTACAGGTCAGGGGTCGTATTAGATCGGAATATTCGAAAGATCGGAGTCATCACGCCGGAGACGGGTTGATTGAGGATGCCGTGTCTGTGAGGCGATTTCAAGGGGAGTCTAATTGACATGGTCTCTGCAGACACTTCAGGGTCATGCATTGGTCATGTCTGGACGCAGGTCCACCATTTGATCTGGATATAAATCAGAGAGACTAACATTAGCGTAGATGCCATTTTTTTTTATAATGTAATGTGTACATCAGGTGTTATGGGAAGTGTTCCCGGTTCCGGCTGACCTAGTTAATGCAGCCTAACAATCATTTAATTGAAAAAGTGTTTTATGTGTAAAACACTTTTCATAGTAAAGAGATGTGTTTTAAGCCTAGATTTAAACTGACAGAGTGTGTCTGCTTCCCGAAAAATGCTAGGAAGACTGTTCCAGAGTTTAGGTGCTAAATAGGAAAAGGATCGACCGCCTGCAGTTGATTTCGATATTCTCTGTATTATCAACTGGCCAGAATTTTGAGACCGCAGTAGACGTGATGGAGTATAATAAGTTAAGAGCTCGCTCAAGTACTGGGGAGCTAAACCATTTAGTGCTTTGTAAGTAATAAGCTAGATTTTAAAATGTATGCAATGTTTAATAGGGAGCCAGTGCAGTGTTGACAGAACCGGGCTAATATGACAGAACCGGGCTAATATGGTCATGATACTTCCTGGTTCTAGTAAAAACTCGAGCTGCTGCGTTTTGGACCAGCTGGAGTTTGTTTATTAAGCGAGCAGGGCAACCACCCAGTAGAGCATTACAATAATCTAGCCTTGAGGTCATGAACGCATTAACTAACTCTTCAGCATTTTGCATTGAGAGCATGTGCCGTAATTTAGATCTATTTTTAAGATGGTAGAATTAAGTTTTACAGATGCTAGAAACATGGCTTTCAAATGAGAGATTGGTATCAAAGAGCACACCCAGGTTCCTAACTGATGACAAGGACTTAACAGAGCAGCCATCGAGTGTTAGACAATATTCTAGGTTACTACTTAACTACCCTACACAATTTTAAAAAAAATTGAATTGTTTATAAGCAAATTTTATCATCGTTTATGATGTTCATTAGTTTGCAATCCAGCATTTTGTTCAAACATGCAAATGCCTATAAATAAAAATTGTAAATGAGCAAATTGGCAGCAAAATCTGTGGAATGCACTTTGAAGTCAGACAAAATAGCATCCCTGACATTTTAACAAAGCTATTCAGATTACAGAGAATTTACACATCAGTAAACATGAATTAGAGGCATCCCGGTGTTGCTGTGCTCTCTGGCAGTAATAATTGCTAATAAAAATGTGAGCAGCAAATAGAATCTCATGGTTAAACATGCAGGGTGCTCGTCTATTATTCAAATAGCCGTCAATCATTCCTCCCCAACTAGCACCATGGCGCAGGCATCGGAGTAGGTAGTATGTCTGGACAATGCCCTGAGAAGCGAATCACACTGGTGTTGTACTAATCATGAGTAAAACAGACCTTTTTAGGGCCAGAGGATAAACTGAAACACAAAAGACCTCAATAATCTCCTCTGCCTGACTACTATCAATCTCTCCCACTTTCAAAAGCAAGTGTTTTTTACACCACAAACCGAGAGTCGAGTCAATGTTTGGCCATAGGCAATGAGTCAACATGCGTAGGCAGTTCTGAGGGAAAGACGGCGCTAGTTCAGGGTCTTAAGAAGAAAATAACCTGAAAGTTAAAAAAGACCAACTGGAAACACACAAATCTAGGCTGAGCTTTGTTACTGTATACCCCATGCCATCTCAGTAACCAGCTTTATGATACTCATCGTCACTAGATTGCTGTTTTCTGTGTAGACAGCTCGTTTTTCTCCCGTTTATCCTCCTTTTTTAAGTGTGCATTGATTACTGAACAAGCCTGCGGGCTCTGGAGAAGCCTAGCCATCTTTTCCATCAGCCCAGAATCCCATCGTTCAATGGCTATAAATGCCTGCCACCTTCCCTCACAGAAACTGACACGTTCTTTAGCGCTCAGACAGACAGATTCACTCCGCCTCCGTGTCCCAACAATACCCCAACACTAATGTTTTTGATGCCAGCACAGCTGAAATCCCAGCATTTGTAGTCTACCTAGCTATATGTACGCATAGTTAAAACGTAATTACATATTAGTATAATCATACGGTGTGTGGTTTGTGTCACACAGACGGGCAAGCATTTAGGCGCCAGGCAGTTGACAACTCTGTGAATAATCGAGTGCTCTTTCAGAGACAGTGTATAGCGTGCCATTCGTATCAATGTTATTAGACCCAATTCCTTTTATGAGTGCAGACCTCGTCTAATGGAACTGGATGTCGTGGGACATAAAGACATCACGAGTGAGTAATGTCTTCACGGCTCTTTCACATAGTGAGCACACTTGTCACTGTTTCGTGTCAATTTCATGAGCTGTTACATCAAAAAAATATGTTAAAGGGTGGGTCGTTTTACAGTCGCGGCACGCAAGTTGTGACGCCTGCTGAGTGTTAGTGTCAGGGTGTGTCACATGGTACAGTTGCTCTGAATGCTTATCTAATCACGCCTCTTTTTCTTGTGTCAGGGTGCACCTTATTACATTAGCCATGACATGGATCAGAGCACATCTAATTCAACTACGCACACAAGATGGACGTTAAAAAGCAACGACGTGTGGGACAGCCTGAATCCAAATCCTGCAGTGGTGGCTAGTAGCTCTGAATGCTGATTTTGGCAATGGCTGGACTCACAGGAAGGAATTTGCGGGTACAATTGGCTCAGATGAGATCAATGAGGCGCTTAATATAATAGCACATGTAAAACTGGCAAATCCATGGGAAATCAACTGATTTAACTCTACAAGAGAGCTGGTCTATGGGACTTGTGTTTTTCTTCCTGCATCCAGACAGTATTTCATGGTGATTTCATTGCTGACTGTGACTCTTTTTCCACTTGATTGATTAGACACTAGCCTAGTGATGAAAGTGATCTGGGACAGAGCTAAGGCGGTGCTCGCAGAGAGGTTACATGGTTCAGTGGCCAGAGCTTTTGAAAATGCCAACCACCAGCAGCTCGAGTCTCCACTGGAGATGTTTTCAGACATAATACACTGGGGTTCAAAAGCCTGTTTGTGAAAATGCTTCTGTTTTGCATTTTTCTCATTTAATGCCATTTTGAAACGGACAAAATATGGTATTTACATAATTTATGTGCAAAGATGAACTGTAATTAACGTGAATTTTGAATTTGGTATGTCAACCAATATGTTGCGATTTGGTATGTTGCTATTATTTTCATGTTAACTTATGGCTGATAACCAATAAACAGACATTACTTTTCTAAACTATACTTTAATTACATAAATCTTTTTTTATTATAACACTAAAGGTAACATTTTACAGGTCTCATTTATTAACAAGGTATTAATGAATATGAATAAACAATGAGCAATACATTTGTTACAGTATTTATTATTCTTTGTTAATGTTAGTTAATAATAACAACCCACTTGTTCATTTTTTGTTCATGTAGTTCACAGTGCATTTACTGTTAACAATTATAACTTTTGATTTTAATAATGTATTAGTAATTGTTAAAATTAACATTAACTAAGATTAATAAATGCTGTAGAAGTATTGTTCATTCTTAGTTTGTTAAAGGGGGTTCGTTAAGGCTATTTAATGCTTCCTGACTTATTTACACTGTTAAAGAGTTGGATTCTCATGCTAAACATGGCCAAAAAAAACAAACAACAAAAAACTAGTTGGATGTATGACAGTGTGTAGTGTTTCTGTGCCAAATACTCTCCTTCAGGATTCGAATACGTTATGGGGAGTTTTCTTTCGAGTATGGCCCTGTATGACTTCATAAAGGACAGAATTGCTTATATGGGCACTTCTCCTGGATGAGCCCGTGCACACAGAGCGAGAGCAAGAGCACGTCCATCAACAAGCTTTGTTTGGGTTACGGTAGCCTTCGATAGCACTGTCATTTTGTTTTTAGACCACAAAATCAACAATGTCACTAAAGAAGTGTGTTTCTGGTTGTGAGGGAAAGATAAGCTTGTTCAGCTTCCCAAATAACCCAGCGTTAAGGAAACAATGGATGCAGTTTGGTTTTCCGGAGCAGCAACGGAGTTCTGCAAGTGTGTTTGTTTGTCACGAGTTGAAACCACGGGCGGGGAGTGAAACTGCATCAAATGTCTGTGTTTTGTTGGAAATCGGTGCGCAAGTGCATATAATGTAAACAACAAAAACTTATAGTGAATCAAAAGTTATCCAGGGATAATGCCATGATGTATTTCGTGCGTGTGTGCTCGTGTCTCTTTAGCTCCGCCCACTGCACGCCTCCACCACGAGTTCGGCTGTTTTCAGAAAGAATCGGTACATCTTATCTGTCTTTTATAAATATGATCAAACTAAAGACTCGTCAGAGATATGAATGATCCAATACTACTCTATAGGTACTCAAGATTAACATGAGACTGGCAGAAACTGTGTGTTATGTACCCTTTAACTAATGTTAACTAATTTAACCTTATTAAAGGTCCCATGGCATGAAATGTTCCTTTTTTATGAGGTTTTTTAACATTAATATGAGCTCCCCTAGCCTGTATATGGTCCCCAAGTGGCTAGAAATTTCTTTCCCTGCCTTTGAGAAAATGAAAGCTCAGACGAGCCGATCTGAAATCTTCCCTGTTATGTCGTCATACGAGAAAAGGTTACCTCCCCTTCCTCTGCTTTGCCCGCCCAGAGAATTCGGAGAAAATGGATTCCGTTTATCAGTCGCGATGTCAGTACAGGCTTTACAAACAGACTTGGTATGTCTGTTTGGACATGGATTCGATATGGATTCGACAGCACCGCCACAAACAGTGAGTAAACAGTGTTCATTAATGCCTGATCTGTGATCAGTGATTTCTGATGTGTAGCTAATCATTCAAGTTCACGCAGTTTCTTTCTAAATCGTTTAATACTGTCAGTCACGCCGCTGGCCGTCTTGATGCCCTAAGTGTAATGCAACAATGAATCAAGCCAGTGACTAAAAGGATAAACTTCATATCGTTTCTGTTAGTAGCATGAAACAAATCTGTTATTTAACCTGATAAGCTTCATGAGCACGTGCACGGGTTGAAGCGCTATTTTTAGCACGAGTGTAATGTTTGTTAATAGATTTAACGTAAAAAAACATCATTAATCTTGACAAACTATATATCATTCTAAAGGTCTAAACCTCAAGCATCGAGGACAGACCACTGTTTTTCATTGAAAAGCTTATAACGGCTGTATTTTTGCATCAATGTAAGCAATACACATCAACGATTTTATAAATAAAAACAGAGTACATACCTTTAGTGTCCTAATTACGAGCCAAACACGCATCCATTGCAAACAATTCCAGAACGAATGGAAAGGTGAGGGTCCACTGAATAACATCCCATAGAGCATTTTAATCCAACGAAACAATAACGGTGTAATATTGATGGTTAATCCTTTGTTTACATCGCATTTCTGCGGAGCGAAGTATCATACTAGACTGTTATGCAATAAAATAATGCACCAAAAACAGTCTCCCGGTAGAATAAAGTGGCATGGGTTTAAAGCTTAGAATGTTACGAACAAAATCCAACTAACCCCACTCAAAAACATGCAAAGATAGCCGCGATATAGTCAAAAATATCCAACCATAGCGATCGTTTTATCTGATGTCATGACGTGCTCATCCAATGATAATGTCTGTTTATCTGGAGCCAATAAAAGCATTGAATCGTCATGACTGACAGAAAATGTAGCCAATGAGCACACGATTCCAACGAGACCTTGCATGTGTATGTTTGTCACATGGGCGTGAATATTTATTCATCTGAATGTGCCAATGTGGCGCTATCTCCGACGAGATGCAGCGAGCCTGACACCCCCCATCTGACAGCTAAAAGCTAACGCGCTAGTAAACAAACAGAGGTCTCTTTGTAGTAACTGTTTGCTAATCTTACTAACTGGACGGAATGTATTATCCAATGGATCGTCAAAAGAAGTTTTTATTGTGCTGAAATGCTTTATTTGAGCTCACTCGAAGCAGCGATGTGAAAAAGGAGAGTGAACACAGCGGTGACGGTGCTTGTTGACAGAGAAGTTGATCCAATAATATACCGGTGAGTTGCTATGTGTAGTTGTTTATGTATATTGAGAATGTGTGTGAGAATGTATGTATTTTATTGTTTCTGTGTGCTAGAAAAAATGCAATATACCAGTATGCATTATACATATGCTGATATTTTGCATTTTTCCTAGCACACATGGGGAAAAAGTATATAATTTTTCCCCATGTGTGTGTAAATAAAACATATATATATATATATATATATAACACATGTAATTGTTTATATATATATATATATATATATATATATATATATATATATATATATATATATATATATATATTGAGACTGTATTTATTTTATGTTTTTCCTGTGTGCTAGAAAAATTACAATATACCAGTATGCATTATACATATGCTGATATTTTGCATTTTTCCTAGCACACATGGGGAAAAAGTATATATAATTTTTCCCCATGTGTGTGTAAATAAAACATATATATATATATATAACACATGTAATTGTTTATATATATATATATATATATATATATATATATATATATATATATATATATATATATATATATATATATATATATATATTGAGACTGTATTTATTTTATGTTTTTCCTGTGTGCTAGAAAAATTACAATATACCAGTATAGATTATACATATACTGATATTTAGCATTTTTTCTAGCACACACAGAAAAAAAAAATATATATATATATAATATATAAAATGCATTTTTTTCCCCTGTGCTACAAAAACAAATTGACGAAAAAAGAAAAGTTCTGGACGGCCGACCATCTGTGTGATTGTTGAATGCTCACTGTATCACAGGCCATTATATTGATTGTAGGACTGTGTGAGAATGTATGGGCCGCCGTCAATATGAATGCTCACTGTATAGCCGGCCGTTAGATTGATGCTTGGGCTGTGTGAGAATGTATGGGCCGCCGTCAATATGAATGCTGTCTAACCGACTGCCCATCAGTTTCATTGTTCATGGGATGGCCTGTAATTAGAGTGAATGATGACAGTGTGATTGTTGATTGAATGGGCAAACTATACAGAAATAGGACATGCAGTGCTAATTCTCATTCCTTTCCTTGCCATTCTACAGGCATCAGGTTGAGTCTTCAGATGAGCTATGGCATCCAAGCACCAGCCAACCAGCAGAAAAGAGAAGAACGCTTTCAGATTCTTCAAGATCTGCACTTGCTGTTGTAGACCTGAATCCGCCAGTAAAAGGCCAGTAAATGTTTTTTTTTTTACATTTGCAAATTGTGTGTGTTTTTATAGCTATATATTTATATTATATTGTTATTTATATTACTAGTTATATTTATAGTTATTATACTTATATTACTTGTTGTATTTTCAGTTGCAAAGAAGTTTAGCTCTTTTTTATTAATATTTCATTTTTATTATATTTTTATAAGTTCTGTTGTACAAATAAATCACTAATACAAAGTCTTATGGTTCTGCCTATTATTTTATAGTTGAAAAAGCATTCAAGCATCATATATGATGGCTAAAACAGCTTGCAGTACACTTCATAACATTAGGTTATCAAGTCTCCTGTAGGTTTCTTGGCACCTGGACATATTCTTAGAAAAAAGCATGCAGGAACCCCATTTTTCATGATATCTTCGTCAAATTTTAAATATAAACTGATGAGACTTTTGCCTTTCAATTCATTAACTAACTGGATTCCTCCAGGCTTATTTTCATATATTTTTACATCAAATAATAAAGTGTTCATTGTAGCACAAATCATCTTCAAGACACTTCAACTTCTATAACTGTTTGTCTTTCTAAGTTTTTTTCTACTTTAATGTTTGGGTAATAAACTGTAAAGTGTCTTCTTTTTAAAGATGTCTAAATTGTGCATGTAGTGCAAATTGTTTAGCAACTGCAATTGTTTTAGTTGGGAGATGTCATTTCTGGGGATGTGCCTCAAGCAGGCGGAGGGAGAAATGGAACAGACATAGTCTTGGAAAAAAGCTTGCAGGAACCACATTTTTCATTATATCTTCCTCAAACTTGAAATATAAACTGATAAGTCGTGTGGCTTTCAATCCATAACTGAACTGGATTCCTCCAGGTCTATTTTCATATATTTTTACATGAAATAATACAACATTCTGTGTAGTGCAAATAATTTTTGAGGCATTTCAACTATTATAATTTTTTATCTGTTTGAGAATTATCAACTCTGATTGCTTTTTAGTAGAGTCCCAAGTGTCTTCTTTCCAAAGATACCTTAATTGTGCCTGAAGCACACTGTTCTCAGGAGCTATAATTGTTTTAATTCAGGTAGGTCGTTTTCAGCTGTGAGCCCCAAAGTGGGGTTGCAGTTTAACAGGTTAAATGATTAAACTACAGAAAGATATCAAAGAACACTCTCTTTATAATGTTAGGATCTGTCAATCACACGTCGCCAGTGTATCTGCACATTGTCCAATAATAACTGCAATAATAACGAATGACTCCGTTATGCTGCACAAAGCTCTTACTGTATTCATGTCGACGTCGCGTTTGCTGTTAGTTGTGGTGAAAGCATTTTGTGAGAAATAACGTTGCAATGACGAGATCACTGCATTCACGCGATCAACAAGACTGCTCATCACTGCAGTTGTTCATGCGATGGAAAAAGATCTAAAAATAATGTTATAATCAACACTTTGACGATTCGTTCATCTCGACGGCTGTGATGGTTAAAAAAACGTAGTTTAGTGGGTTTAGAGGGGTTCCACATGTTACAAAGTTCGTAGAATAAGGAGGAAGAAGACAGGGTCGCGTGGCTGGGACTCGTTTTTATTCAGAACTCTCAGATACAAACAAAATAAAGTTGCGGTCTCAACAACTCGGTACAATAAAACTTTCTCAGCTATCTTTCCCCATCTCTCTGTCTCCCTGCTCCACGAGTGCCCAGTCCGTCTCTCTCTAGACTGGCAGTGCTGGCAGAGTCAGACGGTCTCGCTAAACCACGCCCCCTCCGCCACATAATCTAATACTCATTTCAAATGCAAAGATCACTGAAGTCTCACAGCAGACACGCCCTTTGAAACAGAGCATTCAAGCCTTTTATTTCTGTTTATTTTGCAGGATAAACAGAGGACAATCAGCTTGTGCCATGAGGCAATGATATAAAAGCTTGCAGGTTGCATTTAAAGGACCTATCAGCCAACTATATGTATTAATACTAGGGGTGTGACGAGATATCGTGTCACGAGATCTTGCAATATTAAAATGTGACGAGGTGAAAAGCTGTCTCAGGATATAGTCATGACGGCGCATGAGGGTGAAATTATCATAGAATATGCCACTGTTACGTTTACATTACATTATGGTGCCCACCGCCTCCACTGTTGTTTTGCTTTTTTTATAGAAATAAAAACTATTCAGTCGGATAAAGGTCGCTTCAATTGTAAACTATTGTAAACATCTGCTCTGCTAATCCAGCACAAACTGCAAAGTTTCGTTGTGCAACAGAGCCCAAGCGTCTATACACAGAGCATGTGCAAATGCGAATTGCTGTGCAATCGCATATACCAGTGTTTCCCAACCACGATCCTGGAGGCACACCAACACTGCACATATTGCATGTGTCCCTAATCAAACATACCTGATTCAAATTATCCTCTTATTAGTGGAGACTCAAAGACTTGAAATGGGTGTGGCAGATAAAGGAGACAAGCTAAATGTGCAGTGTTGGTGTGCCTCCAGGATCGTGGTTGGGAAACACTGGCATATACTATCGCATTACATATAATACCCTGTCCCCCAATATCAATGCTATCTTAGGCTGGGCTGTGTAGTTGTAACCACCTCTTAGCTCTGGTCTAATTGGAAAAACACGTATTTATTTTGTTATTTATACTGTTTTTATTTCTATGTTCAATTCGTGGAAAGGAGTTCAATTTGGAGGTCAAACACAGCCTCAATCAGAAGTTCTGGAAGCTCATAATTCATGTACAGTAAGGTCTGAAGAAGATACTGTGAAATCATACAGGAGAGAAGCCAGTCAGTTGAGTCTGTGGCAAAACGGTTTCCAGTGCTTGTATATTGCTGTATTTCAATGCATATGTTAATTCATCCTCAAAGTAGAACTGAAATTACATTCATTACAAGATGATGAGTTCAACATTTCAAAATGCACCTGCAGACTATTTTTCCAGTTATTTTTCCTCAATTCGTGAGCTAAGTGTCTCGTCACACCCCTAATTAATACTTATACATTTGAAATACATATTAGAGAGCTCGTTTTTCAAAATTGTAAATATTCTGAATATTTTCATGTTAAAATTTAATTCTATTTCTCTAAATCTTCTGAATGTGGCCTCTTGAACCCCACTGTATTTGCTCATACAAATCAAACAGTCACATAACTCACACATTATAATGCAAAACTTTCACACGTGAATGCACTGTACATGAACGCCACACAAACACACACACACAGAACCACATCAGGACACGCGCCATGTCGCAGATGAGATCATACCGTGCATTTCCCTGCAGACCAGGCTCGATTTGTCTCACAGCAGTGCACAGTGGAGAAATCGCAGCATTGGGTTTGAGTGATGTCAGTCAGCGGCATGTTTATCCTGAGGCGCTCGTCGCCTGCTCTTTAAACTCAGGTCTACGAGCACGACTCGCATTGGCACTCGATGCAGTGGGCCACCAAAGCTCTTTAGTGCATGATGAACCTTTAACAATACCCTTACTTACATCTGTTATTGTTCTTTAAAGTAATTTCTGTCCCTTGCTCCCTGAAGCATGGTCGAATTGGAAGTGTCTGCTTTGAATAAAAGCCAAATTACTGCCAGTTCTTAGCAGACAAACTCACATAAGCCAGCACACACACACACACAAACAAGTGAACACACTTGCAAATCCCTTTTACTCCTCAAAAGATTGTTGATTATGATTCTTGCATTGTCCTTTTGGACGCTATCATTAAAGCTGTGTGGTTCTTGATTGCCTGATTTGACCGAGGGAGCATTTGATGCTCAGTGGTAGTTAATCTTTCATACAGTCAAAGTTAGCAGAGAAGTCACATCAGGCACAACAGCCCTTTCCCAAACACTGCGATGGTGTGTGGTTTTTCATCTTACATTGCTTTTTTCCTCGTTTTGTAAGTTCCTCCTCTTTAATAGCATTACTGTAAACAAGAAGATGGTGACACTTCAAAAGCCAGCACAGATCATTTGTAGAAGGCTGGGAGGAGAACACAACAGTCAACACAACAGAGCTCACAGCTGCCATCTCTGGCTGACATAAGGAACTGCACAAATAGCAGACCCTGACAGAGTCTGCCAATTTCTACAAATTACTCCTCTGACCTGCACTTTCCATGTGTGATGGTTGAGAGCCAAATGATGGCAATTTCCCTCGAAATGCGCTCAGCTGTCTTGTGCTTTGGCAAGTGATATTGCAATCCCATCCGTTTAGATTAGCCACACTGAATAAGGAATGACAAAATGAACAAGGAAAGTAGTTTGTGTAATATTTATAACGGGAGTTACTTAAATGTGCTTTATTGATTTTCCTATGCATGCATCTCGTGCCAGGGAACAACAGAAATGTATTCTGGACATCAAAAAGAGTGCTCCACTGCAATGCATTTCAGAGGCAGATCTATGCAGAGGTGAGATTGATAGGTTTATTCTTCAAATTGAGAAACTATCTGATTGGTATGCATCATAATGGCCGTGCATCCTGTTGGAGAATAAATCTATCACATCATTTTTCTGTACAACCACAAATCCAACACCAGTCAGCCAATGCAGGAATGACAGCAGTAATTTTCCCACTGTCCCACTGTGGAGGAGCCTCATCTCGGCGACGCTGCACAGTCAGCGAAATATGGAGCCGGAGTGCAGGCGCAAACCACCCATGCATGGCACACAACACACACACACAAAAACGGATGCACACATCCCACGTATGAGAATGAAAAGATTCACAGCAATGTTATTTGGGTGGTCAGCCTCAAGCCGGGGGGCGATAATGCAGCCGGAGTAATTAGCCCAAACACGGAGACCGACTGGAGGAGGGTGAGGATTTATGGTCCATAGGTCAGCTCTTATCGGCCTGGGGCTCTTTCTGACGCAGGATTAATGGGAAATGGTTTTTACATGCTTTGCTGGTTTCCAGAACAAACTCAATGAGTTACAACGAAAAGTACATATTGAAATTTTTGAAACAAAGTATGTATTGAATTTTCTTACAGTCTTTGCTGACGTGTTGGGAGAGGAACAAAAAGAGGGATTAGAGATGGTCAACAATATAGACATTGATAATCCCTAATATTGATTCTTAAAATCTCAAGCTAAATCAGTCAAATACACACATATGTATATATTAGGGATGCACCGATACTGGGCCTGATACTGTGCTCTTGTACTCATACAACCAATACCACGCAGAGTGAACAGTACAGTGCTTGTGACAAAGAAACACAGACAACAGAGCAAACAGAGAGCAAATATATGTATCAGAGAAGGATGTTTAAGAGGTAAATGTATCGAATTAATAGAATGTTAAACAAATTAGCATCTTCTCCACAAATTCTCTTTCACGTCTTCTTGCGCTGACGAATTTGTAACATTCTTAACATGTGCAGCAGTATAATATATATATATATATATATATATATATATATATATATATATATATATATATATATATATATATATATATATATATATATATATATATATATATATATATATATATATATATATATATATATATATATACACACACACACACACACTGTATGTATGTGTGGTTCAGGTCTTCCCTACGTTGTGTAGGGTCCACAACAATATTAATACCAGAGATCTTTGATCTTGTGGGAAAATTTTTTAGTCCCCATGAGGAAAACGGCTTATAAAATCATACTAAATGATGCTTTTTGAAAAAGTAAAAATGCAGAAAGTTTTCTGTAAAGGTTGTTTAGGGTTAGGGGATAGAATATTCTGTTTGTACAGTATAAATATCATTATGTCTACAGAAAGTCCCCATGAACATGGAAACCCAACATGTGTACCATTGTGTCTTTACAGGCCCATGATGTAATGCAAGAAACTGCTTTATATTCAGTTATTCTTGCAGACTGCATGCTAAAAACAAACATAAAGCACAGCCCATGTAGTCCAATTCAAAAACAAATGAGTCCCTAAATGACTCTGATTGCAACCATAAATATTTTTTCAGTCTAAAATACTGTCCTGTTTAATGTACTGTTCAAGACGAGAGAGAATGGACATTACTACTTACATCATCATTAAAAAAATAGTATTAATAAATTATTGTTATAAATGTATTAAATAATTATAGTATTAAAATATTAATTTTATATTAGTCAAGCTGGGAATTCTGTAATGATAACCATCCCTCCAATGGATTCTCATTTTTAAATGTTTGTTTGATGCTCTTTCTAACGCTCAAAATAGATGTCAGGGCTCCAGACTAACTTTTTTCACTAGGAGCACAGTGGCCCCCAACTGAAAATTTTAGGGGCACAACCAGAAATTTTAGGGGCGCACACCGTAAATCAACATGCTAACCAAATCTACTAATTTCCACTGTATTACTAATAGGGATTGGTATCGTTAAGGTTTTAATGGTATTACTACTCTTACCGATACTGCTTATCGATCCGGTACTTTAACAGTATTCTTACCGGTTCTTTTTATTATACTTTAAATATATATTTTTTTTAATAAAAAAATTAAACACAATTAAGAACATAATTAACATGGCTTTATAATCTGAAAAGTAAAATATCTATAGCAAAAGAAACCGCAAAGTTTGAACAAAAATATAAAACACAATTTATAAATGGACCAGTGTGCAGGCATTCAGAAGGTCTGCTAACATTAATATTACAGTAAAGAACAAACCTACAAAGAAATCTAATAAAGTAATGAAATGTAAAATAACACTGCATAGTTTTCACTGTATACATTGATAGATTAATGCTTATAAAAGCTTAAGTTATTAATTCAAGAGATGTGAATATTTTCTATTTGCCTTTTGTTCGATTCGAATTAATGGCTCAATCGTCAGCAGGTTTATTAGACGCTGCCCCTTTAAGACCGATCAATGTAGAACTAATAATATCATATTCTCCTATTTCTCCGAACTATTTACGCCCATTTAATATATAAACTGTTAAAATAACTACTCTCCAATCCGGTCATTTTGACACCGGCTATTTGTTGTTTATTTGATGGTTTAGACGCGCACACGAAGCCTAAAATATTAAGTGCAAGTCGGTCCATTTCGCAGCACACACACATAAGCCGCCTTGAAGTTGGAAACAGCGTCTCTTGCGCGGATTATTGTGCATTTAATAGCTCTTTATTATCAAACACATCCCGCAGTTTAGCAACAGTAGAGAATGCAGTTTACAACAATCACTGATTCTGACGTTTAGTTTAGGTTTATGGAGAAATGACAGCGCAGCTGCGAAGGGAAGGATGAGCTCGACGGAACACGGCTATAGGAGTTTTACCTCATACCATCTTTTTATAATTCGAAGCAAAAATCGAAAATAAAATTAGATTAATATCACAGCACATCATTAAAGTTTAAGCAGACTAAACTTTTGTGTAGTTCTCTTGGCCATCGTCACTCATTAAGCTGACTGTGGTGTTGTGTTTGCTGTAGCTCATTCGCTTTCTCTCTCTCTCTCTCTTCTGGATTGCGAATGGCAAAAATGCATCACGGACAAATGGTTTAATATTATCTCATATAGAAATGGCTGGCAAAGATAGAATTTGCCAGACATAACGTCTATCAATTATAATTAGTAAGTGTATTTTCTTAATTTCTCCAGTACCGACAGCAGGCAAATTTACTGGTCGCACATGTGCGACTGGATGTAAAATTCAGTCGCACACACTCAAATTTTAGTCGCAAAATGCGACCATTTAGTCGCACTCTGGAGCCCTGGATGTGGTTAAATCTTAATACAGATAGCAGAGCTGCGTGACCATTTTTGCTTGTGATTGGCACTGCATTTCATACGATACAGCTGCATCCACTACACCCTGAACTCTCTGCTACAAGCATCATACATTGTAAGAATGAAAAATTCATCTTTTTGACAACACTCATAAATTCTGTATTGTCTCTCCCTCCTTTGAACTGCATCTTTGTATCTGTTGCTCTCGGTTCCATCGCATTTGCATGAGGAGAGGGAGGAGCTGTGGACACCATGACTGCTCTGACTCTAAAGGTTAATGACATTTTGACCTACTAAAGCCATTTTTCAGGGCCCATGCCATTAGATGGCCTTTGATCTTCTGTAAAGCAAGGCAAAAAAAAATCCATATACCCATTTTAATCACAATATAAATTTCCAGTACAAGGCAGGAAAATGTCATTCTGCTCTTTTGTTATTGCAAATCACAACAAAATATATGGTCCAGTCAACTGCGCCAAATCTCATGAAAGATTCATTTTCATTTTTCATCATTCCTTACAAAGGACCCCGAGGACATTCGTGGAACAGCTCTTTAATACCCCCGCATAAAAAGCGTCAATGCAGGCTCCACTGCAAGCCGAGCCAAATCTCATTTAAACTTCTCTTAATCATCAGACTCAGAGCACAATCAGTGGGGCTGGATTCATCGCTGTCACTGCCACTGAGTGACCTTCATCAGAGGTGCCAGGGCAGATGCCAGACAGGCTGCCATGTCATCTTTGACAAGGCCGATTTCTCTGAGCGCACACCCACACGGATGAAAGGCTCACGATGGCAGAGCGACTGAAATACTGCACATTAACATTCATTATTGACCCTCTACCTCTGTTCAGATTCTGTAATTAGATCTCCACCGCTGGACTCGATAGGAGAAGAGAGGAGCGCAAGCCTTGAACTCAGCATGTTAATGCTCCTCTTCCATCCATCTCCCAGCCTCCACGGAACGGCTGTAAAACTGAATGTGGTTTTAGGAGGACGCAAGCTGTTCGGGTGTGATTTAGCCGTCCGTTCGGGAGACCCGAGACGCGGGGAGGTAATGAGGGCGTGACAGAGACCGGGGAAGCCATTAAATATGGACGGAGAGGCTAAAAGAACAGGGACGATTTGGCTCTCCTTTAGAATTTAGTCCCACTTGGTTCAAAACTACATTTATGGATATTAAATGTTTCCCAAATGCGTTGTTAGCCATATATGGTCGCAAGTTCCGTTGTTACCATAATTCAAATACTTGTTCCAATGTTCCAATGAACATTTGCATAGAACATGTCTAAGCAGCTGGTTGGAACTACAGCTCATGGCCTCTGGTTAACATACACTCACCAAAAGGATTATTAGGAACACCATACTAATACTGTGTTTGACCTCCTTTCGCCTTCAGAACTGCCTTAATTCTACGTGGCATTGATTCAACAAGGTGCTGAAAGCATTCTTTAGAAATGTTGGCCCATATACATAGGATAGCATCGGTAGATGCAGTTGATGGAGATTTTTGGGATGCACATCCAGGGCACGAAGCTCCCGTTCCACCACATCCCAAAGATGCTCTATTGGGTTGAAATCTGGTGACTGTGGGGGCCATTTTAGTACAGTAAACTCATTGTCATGTTCAAGACACCAATTTGAAATGATTCGAGCTTTGTGGCATGGTGCATTATCCTGCTGGAAGTAGCCATCAGAGGATGGGTACATGGTGGTCATAAAGGGATGGACATGGTCAGAAACAATGCTCAGGTAGGCCGTGGCATTTAAACGATGCCCAATTGGCACTAAGGGGCCTAAAGTGTGCCAAGAAAACATCCCGCACACCATTACACCACCACCACCAGCCTGCACAGTGGTAACAAGGCATGATGGATCCATGTTCTCATTCTTTTTACGCCAAATTCTGACTCTACCATCTGAATGTCTCAACAGAAATTGAGACTCATCAGACCAGGCAACATTTTTCCAGTCTAAAACTGTTAAATTTTGGTGAGCTTGTGCAAATTGTAGCCTCTTTTTCCTATTTGTAGTGGAGATGAGTTGTACCCGGTGGGGTCTTCTGCTCTTGTAGCCCATCCGCCTCAAGGTTGTGCGTGTTGTGGCTTCACAAATGCTTTGCTGCATACCTCGGTTGTAACGAGTGGTTATTTCAGTCAAAGTTGCTCTTCTATCAGCTTGAATCAGTCGGCCCATTCTCCTCTGACCTCTAGCATCAACAAGGCATTTTCGCCCACAGGACTGCCGCATACTGGATATTTTTCCCTTTTCACACCATTCTTTGTGAACCCTAGAAATGGTTGTGCGTGAAAATCCCAGTAACTGAGCAGATTGTGAAATACTCAGACCAGCCCGTCTGGCACCAACAACCATGCCATGCTCAAAATTGCTTAACCCTTAATCGTCCCTTGGGGTCCAGCTGACCCCACTGGACTTTTCCTCCATTTTTTAAAAGTGTTCCCTTCATCTCAGGGCCATGAGACTCGGTGACTTTTCCTAAATTATCTATCTAAACATGCACAAAAAATCTGGGCTTGATTTGGTTGTTCTAAGGGTGTGTAAAAAAAGTTACCGTTTAAGTCCCTCGGGGTCAGATTGACCCCACATTGAAAATGAATGGGAAAGTGTAAAAAATGAAAAAAATTCACTTTTTTTGTCAATTTTTTTTTACTAAATCCAGTATAAATCTGAAAATTTCCACATTTATATCAAGGTCTGGTCCTAGAGCATAAACACAAAGTAGAACGAACTTTCTATCTCATACACACACACGTACACACACACACAAACACACACATGTGTGTGACTGCAACAGAGAGTATTTTTATTGAAATTGGCAAATCAAATCAACAAAACTGGCATAAATCTGAAAGATTTTCATACAGAAATGAAGTACTAATACTAGAGCACAAATGCAATATGGAACAAGCATGTTCACTCACACGCACACACACACAAACACAAACACAGGTGTCTGGAGCATTTTTTGGGATTTTGGCAATGAATGGGAAAATGTAAAAAATGCTTTTTTTTCACTTTGTTTGTAAAAAAAAATCAACTAAATCCAGTATAAATCTGAAAATGTCTACATTTATATCAAGATCTGGTCCTAGAGCATAAACACAAAGTGGAACGAACTTTCTGTCTCATACACACACGCACACACACACACACAAACACACACATGTGTGTGACTGCAACAGAGAGCATTTTTATAGAAACTGGCAAATAAAATCAACAAAACTGGCATAAATCTGAAAAAAAATCCATACAAAAATGAAGGACAAATACTAGAGCACAAATGCAACATGGAACAATCATGAGAAAGACAGGGAAAAGGGCAAATAAAAAGATGAAAGGCAGCTTAACTCTTGCATAACTTCCCTATGGACCTCTATTGGATAATGTGGTCATTGCACTCTCTTTCTCTTTAACTATAATTCCTAAAGTTTTTCCACAAACCTACAGATGGCGGTATTCTATCCCTAACACATAGAGCAATGTCCAAAAACTATTTATATTTATTTAAGATCATCATTCAAGTGATTTTTTCATAATAAGCTAATTTATGACATAGTTAGGTATTTGTGCAGCAAATAGGTAAAAAACTACCAAATACCCACAAAAACACAGCATAAATGTATAGTTGAGAAGTAAATAAAAAAAATGATATATAGTTTTCCATGTAAAAAAATTATATTTCCTTATGCAATCGCTCTGTAAAAGTTTGGGGTCTATCTGACCCCAAGGGACTCAAACGTAAACCCTACTTGAGGGGCGATTAAGGGTTAAATCACCTTTCTTTCCCATTCTGACATTCAGTTTGGAGTTCAGGAGATTGTCTTGACCAGGACCACACCCCTAAATGCATTGAAACAACTGCCATGTGACTGGTTGATTAGATAATTGCATTAATGAGAAATTGAACAGGTGTTCCTAATAATCCTTTAGGTGAGTGTATATAATATGTATAATTTTCATAAAATTTAACATTTTTATCAACACTTCTCATAGTTTTTTAGGATAATGAAAACGTTTTTGAAGAGTGAGCATGTGCAAATGTGCTCTACCACAGTATGACATATAAGGGAAACTGCAATGGGATCAAACATGCCACGTTTGATATTTACAGCAATAATCTGACATTGATTCGATCTTGAACTAGATAATTAGAAGAAATGATTACTCCACCGCCTGTGTGGTGTGATATCATTGACGGCAGTTGTATGTCAAACAAATGTGCAACAAATTGACTGCGGTTTTGAGAAACAATCATGAGTAGTTAGCTCATTTCTCCAATAATACTTTATAGAAGTTAAGCAGCTATTTACATCGTTGTATGAGAAACGCACAGGCTGAGACCAACTGAGATCAGTAAACCAGCTTAGGCTTTATGTGAACGTCAGAGGAACATTACATTCTAAAAAAAGAACACAAACTCAAACATACAACTAGACCGCACACAAGTCAATTTTTGCAAGACACGAGGAAAACAGCACAATAGAAAAAGAAAACACCACAAAATTGTGTTCTACGTATAGTTTCAAACACTGTCATTTTACAAAATGCTTTGTGATGCTTCAGGCTGAAGAGACCTTGTCTGCAGACTCTGGACGTTTGGTTTAAAAATGGCATGGAATGGAGCGCATGTGCAGAGTTGTGAGTAATAGAAAGACAATGAGAGAATTTAGTTCAGATGAGTCATGATGAAATGCTGTTACAGAATGGGAAGTTCAAAGTCCTGATTGCTCAGTGTAATGTTAGGTCAAAACATTCTTAAAACATTTTAAAAACTGGATGTTTTGAACGTTTAGAAAACAGAATGTTCAGAAATAACAATGTTAGCAAAACATTCCAATAACATATTTTGTTAGCTGGGATGAAGTCAGTGTATTAATCCTGCATGCTGGTTTATTTTAAATACAATTTGCATTTATTTGTTCCTCATGCATGTGTCTTGTGCAGGGGCGCCGCTGGCAATTTTGGGCCCTATCAAAGAATATATGGTTGGCCCCCTACCGTACCAAACATACAAGCCAACCTATAGCGATCCAAAAACGTTGTCAGCAATTTAATTAGGTATATCTGTGTAAAATAGCACAATACCTGCTTCTCATCTCCATCACCTTCTCCCTCCTGACCTGCATATTTCCCTTCCCAAAGCTGAGAATTGGCTGATACAGTCTTTACAAACTGATTGTTTCTGTCGCTCGTTTAAAGCTTCTATCGTAACACAGCCGTTTAGTTTAGCTACACATCTCATCTTGCACTTCATGGCCGTTAACTGAAGCGTCACGCTGGAATTCGTGCTCAGCAGCTGTGAACATAAAACCCACAGAACTATGTATATGTTCGATTGATCGTATTTTATTTTGATAATGAACAGGCTGCGATCTCAAATTGCCAGTGCTAGAACTGACATATGTGCGTGTGCGAGGCGCGATCACTTGCATTTTTCCCTCAGTTAGTGGAAACAACTTGATATTCTGTTATTTATAGTCCTTTTATTTGTGTACATTAAAATGTACTCAGTTTTGATGACCGGATTTAAGCTATACTGCGAGTCAAATTCTAGGCTAGGACAGGACGGAACCATGCAGTGAATGGGGGGAAATGCAGAAATAAGACATAATTTTGTTTTATTTGTTACTCTGGTAGATTATACACTTATAATTTCTATTACGTTACTACTAGTACTGTTACTAGGTTACTAATAAAACCAATCTCTGGGGGCCCCAAAAGTGTGTGGGCCCTTAGAATTGTCCTAACTTTCCCCCCCTTAGCGGCGCCCCTGGTCTTGTGACTTCATGTTCTCTTTAAAGGGGTGGTAAACCACGATTTCACTATTCTAACTTTAGCTTGCGTGTAATGTTGCTGCTTGAGCATAAACAACATCTGCAAAGTTACAACGTTCAAAGTTGAACCCTTTCATGCATGGTGTCCAGATTTGGGGACAGTTAATTTAACTCCATTTAGGGTTCATTTATCTTGGTAATTCTCTCCAAACCACTTGAGGGCAGTGTCAGTAGATTGACAGCAATATTTTAACAATGGCTACTGTCTTGTAACCCAAATATTCATTGCTTGATGACATCATTAATCCAAGATGGCTGACAGCGATAGCCATGTGCCAAATGCCCCAGGCATATCTGTGAAAAAATGTTACATAAGGAGGTCAATTGAGCTAAAAAAAAATATTAGTATGTACAGTAAAGTATGATGAATATGTTAGTATTTAAAAAAACTAAAATTTAGAGTAAAATGACGTTTTTATACACCAAAAACTAACTGTCCACGTATGTGGACGTCATGCAACAGTGGAGTCAGATTGCATTAAGTCTGATTTCTGTACCCTGCTAGTATATGTGTTCTGTTTTTGCAAATATGTTTTGAATTGTCTTATATTGTAATAAAACAGACATTTAACAAATATATCAACATAAATAACCATTAAAAGTGACATATTATGGCATTAAATGGCAACTTTACACATACATACCGAGACAAATTTGCATTTTGCCTACCAAACAGGGACAGCACAGGTCAAGCACTCAGTTCAGAATAACAGAGAATATCCCAGAGGACAGTGTGTGTGACAGTGACCGCACTGATGAGGAGTGTGTGCCAGCAAAGCCCAGCCCATATTGCTATTAGGTTTCCACATATATGTAACTAGCATTATAGTTCCTACACTCCGTGTTTTATCGTTGCTATATTGTAATATTAATGTTTTAAATATCTGAGCCGTTATGCATAGCATAAAATGACATAATAAAAGCACAATATTCCATATTGTCATCTGTGGCTTTTTGTCCCATTTTACGCCTTGGTTGCATGGTGTCCACATACGTGGACAGTTAAATAATTTTTAAATAAAACTGAATTTTGTAAAAATTTAAATGGATTTCAATTTTAGCATCATATTACAGTAATAAAAAGAATTTAAAAAAAATCTAGATAATGTTTTCCATAATGCATGCATGAAAGGGCTAAAGCAAAGGGAGATATTTGCTTTTAAAGAAATCCATTTCTAAGGACTACAGCAAACGGCCAGTAGGCGACTACACACATTCCTCCAGGGACGGTGACATCACCAGCCTCAATATTTACATAAACCCCTCCTCCGTGAATATTAAATAAGGGGGGGGTGAGGCCATTTTGTATCGCTGTTGTTGTGGTATAGTGATATAGGCAGGAGTGGTGTTGCTGCAATACCGACGAAACACTGTTATTTTCATCCGGATTGCAGGTCTGGGGATGGGCGTTTAACATACAGCATGTTATATACATGTGTTTGAGACAGAGGGGAATAGGTCTCAGATATATGCTGCCCATCATAAAGCACGAGACAGACAGGGTCGGAGGAAAAGACTGGAAATTTTGACATTATGGACAATATTCGTCCGTTGCAATTCATCGCGAGACAAACATGCCAGTGTGAATCATGCACACCGGGCGCGCCTCCTGCTGCACATTTCACGGAGGAAAACATCCACAATCTTCGAGAGTTCAATGCCGGATCTGCACAACGTCAGCTGCGCGAGACAAACACTGCCAGTGCGTGGATGCACCACGCGCGTGGGGCTCCCGCTGCACATTTCACGGAGGAAAATATCCACAATCTTCGAGAGTTCAATGCAGGATTTGCACCACGGCTTGAACAGAAGCTGTTTACGGGCCCCAACCTGTAAGTCTGATTTATTTTTCATCGATGTGTTTTCCTGTAATAGGTTAATTGTACGTTGTAGCAAGGAAGTAAACAGATGACAACGCTGTTCTGCAAACCAGTCTGTTAAATTCTCATTCATACTTAACGTTATCCGACGAACCCATAACGTTACAAACACCTAACGTTAAAATCTCAACAGCAAACTTGGCATTAGTGTAAATGATTATTTGATTAGAGCTTTTATGTATTGTTTATCTACAGGCATGCTAAACATGGTTCTGTGTGTGATTTGGCTACTAGTAAAGCCAGTGTTTAGTGTTCGTTTTGGGTTAATAGTTCTTGCCACAGATATTTGGCTATAATCGTTCTAAAAATACAAAAGTGCCATTCAGTAGCGATCACTATAGATCCGCAGTCTTTACTCTTGAGGACTGAACAGGTTGAACAGGTTCTGCTCGATCATCTTCACTAAAATGTTCTGGGTCTGATTCGGGCTCAGATTGGTATGGTTTTATTGACGCCATTGTTTCTAATACTGACCAAAGCACAGTCTAACGGTAAGGGGCGTGGCGTTTCCGATAAATGTGCACTAGGCGATTAGCGAATCACAACACACTGGGCCAGCTAACCAATCAGAGCCCATTGCGTATTTTAGAGGGACTGGCTTCATACAACCCGGAAACCATCAGACCGTTTTACAAGGAGGGACAGAGCAGTGTAGAATAAAGGTCAAATATATGAAAAATAAGGCCATTTTTTAAAAAACGAAGCATGAACACATGTTACAGTGCACCCCACATCGCACCCCACTCGCATATATAGTGCGCTATGTGCCATTCACCATGTAGAAAATAGTTAATGCGTGAACAACTGACCGTTTTCAGACACAGTTCAGGGTCTATTTATAAAGCAGGGGGGCGGGACTTCAGATTCTAGAGCGCATTTGATTGGACAGAAGATTTGATGAGAAGGTGAAGTCTGCGATGATGTCATCAAAATCAGTGATTCGTTTTAACGGAAGTGAGAGACTAAGTTTTGAATGCTTATATCTCCTAAATGCAAATTTTGTCATTGTTTTGGAACACACCGGCTTATTCATAACCTTAAGGCTAAGATAATCAAACTAAAAGCTAAAAAACTTTATTTTAATTTCAGTGGACCTTTACGACAGTTGAGAAGAAAAGATGAAAACGTATGTGTAATCCGTGTGATCCATGCAGCTCTTAAAGGGTAAGTTCATCCAAAAATGAAAATTCTATCATTAATTACTCACCCTCATGTCGTTCGACACCCGTAAGACCTCCGTTCATATTCGGAACACAAATGAAGATATTTTAGTTGAAAGCTGATGGCTGAGAAAGGCTTCAGATAGGCCTCCATTGGCATTCAGTACATTAATACTCCCAAGACCCATGAAAGGCACTTAAAACATCGTTACAAAGTCCATCTCACCACAGTGGCTCTACAATAATTTTACGATGCGACGACAATAGTTTTTGTGCGCAAAAAAAAATCTAAATAACACCTTTATCCAGCTTGTTATTGTCTTCCGTGTGTGCCTCCACGACGCATGCGCGAGAATATGACGTAGCGCCAGCGTTCGGGAATCCATGAAATGCACACTTAAGCCCCATTTTGAGAACTACGCCGAGACTTAAAGCACGATCAATGTAGAATGCAACAGCTTAGATACGCGCGTCTTCCTCTGCTTGTAAACAAATCCCTTCTGGGTCATGTGTCCGAGCGCCGGATCTGCGTCATATTCTCACGCATGCGTCGTGGAGGCACACACGGAAGACAATAACAAGCTGGATAAAGGTGTTATTTTGATTTTTTTTTGCACGAAAAAACTATTGTCGTCGCATCGTAAAATTATTGTAGAGTCACTGTGGTGAGATGGACTTTGTAACGACGTTTTAAGTGCCTTTTATGGGTCTTGGGAGTATTAATGTACTGAATGCCAATGGAGGCCTATCTGAAGCCTTTCTCAGCCATCAGCTTTTACGGGAGGTCTTACGGGTGTCGAACGACATGAGGGTGAGTAATTAATGACAGAATTTTTGGGTGAACTAACCCTTTAAAGTGACGGCAGATTTTACGGTTGCTGTCTCTATGACAACATTAATCAAACAAAAGACAACAAGAAAACTCACTCGCTGTTCTAGACAGAATATAATTGAACTATTTGTAATGTATAGCCTATATTTTATTAATAAAGTGCAGTGTTACTTTACATTTGATTATACAGTTTCTGTACCTGAATACTGGAAAATGCTTATTTCTTTCTAAATTTAAATCTTTGCTCAATTGTATTTATTTGTGCAATTGATAAATTATTTGTTCTTTTTCAATTACTGAGTGTTTAATTGTCTTTAATAATGCTTGAAATGTATATTAGTTAGGCTAGTTGTTTTTCCTAACCATAACCATATTTTTAAACCATAGGCAAAAGTGCTCTTAGCCTGTTGAATTTTGTTCCAGGGTATTCAGCTCCTATGAAATGTTTTACAATAAGACTTAGAATAAATGTGAATGATATCTACGTTTTATTATTTAATTTTTTTTACCTTATAGGAATCGAAATTAGGAATCGATAAGCAGAATCGGAATCGTTAAAATTCAAATGATACCCAACCCTAGTCTTGACCGCATTACAGTTCCTTATACTACCGGAAGAGTTGAATGCTCGAATCTGATTGGTTGATGAATGTTCTAAGGTGGGCAATTATTTTCAGGGAAACGCACGGCTAAAGTAGTTCCAGGCAGGTCATGACCTATTGCACACCCGAGTTGCACAACATATTTCACTTTGTGTCGTGGCCGCATTTCCACCTCGGGTGTGCATTATTTTTCTAATTTTTCAACGGCCCGTCGTCAATTATTCACTCTAAAAAATGCTGGGTTAAAAATAACCCAAGTTGGGTTGAAAATGGACCAACCCAGCAACTGGGTTGTTTTAACCCAGCGGTTGGGTTAAATGTTTGCTTAAAACAACCCAATTGCTGGGTTAGTCCATTTTCAACCCAACTTGGGTTATTTTTAACCCAGCATTTTTTAGAGTGTTCCTTGCATAACATTATAAGAACGTTGGATAAACATTATTTTAAGGATGTTTTGTCTTAACATTTACATAACTTTTAAAGAACATTAGTGAAAGTTATTGGAACATTCACTGTTAGCTGGGACATATTACACATAACAGCATTTAAATGTTAATACTTACAAACATCACAAGTTGTTTGATAGCAAAAATACTGCTAACATAGTGTAACAGAGATAACAGAGTACAACTATAAGAAGCTACCACAGTTGAACCATTTAGCGGGGTCCCGGGGCATGCTCCCTTAGGAGATATATTTGTTTGCTTGTTTGTTTGTTTATTTACTTTTGCAAAATGGTCTTTTGTGGTATCATCAACATGCAAAGTTGATTGATAACTGTAATAAAGTAATAGCCTAGTTGACAATTACTTGTTTGAATAGGATATATGATGTATTTTATATTATTTAGGCACCTAAAACTTTATGTTTGACAGAATTTTACTTTCCTGTCATCTGTTGGAATATCTGAACTCCAGGTTTTCCTAGTATCTGCCATTATTAGCAGAACACATTTTGCACATGGGGAAAATCAATTGTTTAGTCAATAATTCAAGAAGGTCCACACTTTAAGCTCTTTCTACCTTGTGCTTGGCCTTGTGAAAAAGTAACATAGTTCTTGTAATTGTTTAACTATAGCATAGCAATAGCAACCTAGAAACTATAGCTACAGCATGCCTAAGTTGTAAAATATATCTTTAGTGAAAATCTATTCCCTTAACAGATAATCTATTATAAATTCTACAAGTTAGTCAAAATGTACCACAATAAATGCAATAGAACGTGATAAATTCTAAGGTGGTCATGAGTAATTTAAAACGCTTTCTCATTTATGTCGGTGCAGGATGATGTTTTCTCCTTTATGTGGTCCTTTTTCTAGTTTATGTGGCTGTTTTAGATCACGTTTAACTTTCTCCATAGTGTTTTAAAGGTAAATTCTCAATAGAATTCAAATGGGTTGCACATTTTATCAACAGCGGCATAATAGGAAAGGCTTGTGCAAATCTTATCACACTTTTGGAGCGCATAGTACGGTGATTTGCACAATTAAATAAACCAGGGCTATTGGGCAGATAATTGGTCCAATTTAGTTCATACTGGAACTTAATGCTTATAAACCTCTTCTAGCATACCTAACACATTACTATAATCATAACAGTATTTAAATGCTAATATTTACAAATATGACTTGTACGATAGCAGTACTGCTAAAGGCTAATTCTTACTGCACAAACTGACCAACAACCATATTTTCGTGTGGTCAGTGTTACTCCTGTCTTCCGTTGGCATTATTCGGCACTTGTTTTTGCCAACTGAACATGTTCAATCCGCATTTGTCAGATCATGGAACGGCTGAAAAGTGACATACTGTAGTCTGGTGATAGTCTGTGTCTGACAGTGCAGTGTGAATTAGCCTTTAACAGAGTGTAACAGACAAAACAGTTCAGCTACAAGAAGCTACCAAAAGGGCTATTTTGATTAGCTTGAAGATCACAGCATGATAACACAATAGATCAGGCATCAGAAATCCAAGGGGTCTGAATCTTGCATGACAGAATCGAGTCACTGCATAATGAGCTGCATTGATGATGTGGAGAACACTATAAACTAGCTGTTTATTATTTAGAATCACTGAAGGTGCAAAAGGAGGATGAAATAGAGTCACATAAGAGATGCGCTAATGTACCGCAATAGCAATACAGTGTAAATTAATTTCCTCAGGTCAATGACATTTAAAAGCTTAAGGGCTTCAACGGTGATGGCGTGATATCATCACTTTGGCTTTTCAGTGGCACAAGTGGCTGAGCTATTTGAATTACAAACACAGTTAATGAATTTATTCATTTTAAACCATTTAGCCAGATAATGAAAAAAGCCATTTAGGAGCTTGACGCTCACCACTCAGATTGTAATTGCTGCATATGTCTGTGGATACAGAAAATGCCTGTGTCACTTACTCACGGTAGATCTGTAGAAAATGGCCATCTGCCACAGCGTGGCCTCTTTGAACATGATTCTTATCCTGAGTATTAATGTTCTCTCTAAATACACCATCCAGAACTAAAAGGATATTGCCTTGGGTCTATTACCTCCTGCCATCTGTTTTTCCCATTTTCCCTTTTCCTTCCAACATACAAGGAAATATCTGACACAGATGCTGAGTCATTCCCAGATCAATTGAAATTAATGCTGTGCGGGCGTAAGGTGCAGATTTTAGCACTCCAGAAATGGGGTTTGACTGTGTGCCTTTCTTCCAATTCCGTTTTTATACAAATAATGTAGAAATCAATAGCTGTGGTCAGCATATGCGCTTGGAGTGGTGGGATTTCGATTTCGGCTGGGGAGTTGGAAAGGAAGGAAAGCAGAGCATCCGCTTTACCGCCGAGCGAGACCGGCTAGCTACGGTATTCCGCGAGTAGCGCTAACCATGCACGCTGCTTCTTTTATCAGTCAATACATCATTTTACTTAGCCAATAACAGAGCCCCTCACACAAAAGATAATGGATGTTCCTCTCGGTTGCCGCGGGATCTGCTGCAGTGGTAATGTAGATTAATTCACTGCAAACAGATTGATTTTTCCTTCTCTGTCAGAGTCATTTGTTTTTTCCTCGTCGCTGTGGTCAACTACTGTAACTGCCCACCTTTGCGAAGAGACATTGGCTGCTCAGGCAAACTAAACTAAGCAGCTAAACTAAAAGGCATTGAAATTAGTGCTGTCCCACAATCCCTCTCTTTGCGTTGTGTTCCTCCCTGTGCATTGGCCTGACAGACGGTGTCAGCGACTGATAGAGGCATTGGTGACCCGTGTCGACCCTCCATCACTGCCAGTCAGCACTTCTGTGAGGTCAGGGCTGAAGCACCACAGAGCGCCCCATTAAATATACGAGGCAAAATAAAACACTAAAGAGAAAGTAGGAAGCTGAAAAGCAGAGGCCACACACCTCCATCTGTCACCTCGGCCTACCGCCTGAGAGGGAGAGAAAAGAGACGGAAGGACAGAGTGGAGAGAGGAAATGGTTCTGGCGCTCCTTCAGGCAGAGTTTCTCTTAAAATGGGTATTAGAGTCGCTGTGGAATCGTTTACACTCGCTTTATTGTTTCATCAGTGTTTATGGCAGCCTCTGCCACACATTCACACTTTGATGTGGTCCGCTTTAAAAAGGCGAGCGCCATGAAAGAGTGTGGGGAAGCAGAACAGATCACACGTCTGAGTTCAGTAACTGCCTTCCGCAGCCCAGATATGGCTCAGCATGGAGCTTTGTTTGGATGCCGCTTTTCCTCTGAGATTGACGAATATTGGAATGCAAATAGAATTCAGCAAACTGATTGATTTCTCAATCCTGTCAGAATTATTTATTAGAAGCTGTAGGGAGAACGCATAACAATTTGAAAGACCCCACTAATTTTATACTAAGCAAATTATTTACTTGAAGGAATATCAAGCGTGATTGACATGATGATTACCACATAAATTAATTTCCACTAGTCCCTCTTTTTCTTTAATTAAAGCAAAAATCACGGTTATGGTGAAGCATTTACAGTGGATGTAAATGGGGCCAGTTTTAGAGCATTACATTTTTTTTTACATAAACTGTACATTTTGTTTGCATTATTGTTACATATTAATACATATTGTTACATATAAACTTTTTTGAGCATCAAATCAGCAAATTGGAATGTTTTCTTTTCTGAAAATTCAGCTTTGCCAATGCAGGTATAAATAAAATTTTAAAATATATTAAAATAGAAAACGTATTTTAAATTGTATTAATATTTTACATGACATGCGGATAAAAATATGTGTGTGTGTGTGTGTGTGTGTGCGTGCGTGCGTGCGTGCGTGCGTGCGTGCGTGCGTGCGTGCGTGCGTGCGTGCGTGCATGCATGCATGCATGCATGCATGTATGTATGTATGTATGTATATATATATATATATATATATATATATATATATATATATATATATATATATATATATATATATATATATATATATATATATATATATAAAATGTAAGTGACCTGTCATATATGCCTTGATTGACTGACTTCCTCTTCCAAGCAGACACACACAGGGTTATATTGTTTCTTCCAAACTGCTTTCAAGTGTGGATCTATGAAAAAGAATGCAAAGGGATACTGTATATTTATAACTTCATTTCAATGATTAGTGTGAGGATCAATCAAACTAATCATGTGTATTTGTGTGTGTATGCCTCATAGCCCATGTCCTCCACGCCTCAATCTCTCCGTCTCCTCTGGTCCAGGTGGATCTCCCATGGCTGCTGCATTGTTTATGAGGCGCAGATTGCCATGGTGATAAGAAGGCCTCACTGGCACTCTAATAAGGCAGAGTGGGACTACTGGAGCCAGGCTGAGGGGCATAAGAGCCCAGGCCCCTGATGAGCACCACTCTGATAAGGTCGATGAATATGGTACATGCCTGTTGATGTTTGTAGAGTGCAATGAGATGCTCTCTCCCTCTCCTCAATGCAGCCTCGCCTGCAGATTACTAATGCATTCGTCTGGGGAGGCAAACCGGTCGTCAATACGTTGGAGTCGACGGCAGCCTTGAGCGAGAGGAATCTCAAACGGGAAGGGATAGAGGAGCAATTTCTAGGCAAATAAGTTTGAGAGAGATTGATGGTCAGATATTCAGAAAATGTTCTTCTGAGTTCGTCCCTAGAGTAGATCTGCACTGTGTAACTTCCTGTTTACACAAAGACGAAATGCACATTTTTGTAAGGAAAGACAAGTGCAATACATGCGTGAAAATTATCCTCTACACTATCTATAAGATTTGTTTACAATGTTTTGTGAAGCTTTCAACTTTCTTTTGTGCAAACTTCAGGTTTGTAAAAAAAAAAAAAAAAAGGTTTGTAAAAAGCCATTCTCAAGTGCATAGGAAAGGTTAAAACTGTAATATGCTTTTAATGAGCTCCATCGTATATATAATGTTTCATCATTTTCACTGCCAATACCACATGTAGTTCACGCACCAGTCAATCTGAAAAAAAGCGGTTTGGTGTTAATGGCCTTTTCCATCACAATACAACCTGAGCTGCCAACACTTGGAGGCAGGCGTAAAACTCACTGGTCTTTTGATTATCACTTAACCATTTAACATGTACATTTGTAATAATTATAGACCAGGGAACCAGAGCTCTCAGACAATGCTTCTGACTGCAAATAGTGGGTGTATTTTGGAGTGAGTGTGTTGTTTATCGTTATGCATGTTATGCATGTGATGCATGTGCGTATTCCAAACAGATACGAAGCACAAAAGCAGATTTATGCATTCACATCTGTTTGAGCTCCAGAGAATGAAACAATTTTCACATAATTCCCACCGATTATTTTTCCCCGCAAAGCCAATATCTTGTAACAATTTTCTAATTCTCTTTACTTTTTTAATACACAAAATTTAGGTTCCTAGGGCTCATTCTCTCATTCACTCTTATCAAATGACCAGGGAGGGGGGGTCACTATTTTTAACCACAGGCACATTCAAGCAAGGAACAGGATCCCACACAGACAGACAGAAACACACACACACACACACACACACACACACAAACAGAATTTTCAAACATAGTATACCCGAGCAGACTTTCGTTAAACACTGTTTAACGAAATGGTAACTGTAGACTTTGCACTTAAACTTTATTAAACTATGCACGCTTAAACTTTATGTGTACATGCATTACTTGCCATCCATCTTAGGCCCTCTTGACAAGTAAACACAGATCTGATATCCTTATCAGTAAACACAGTGCATGCAATCATTCTGGAATCAAAGATCATTTTTCTTTTTTAGTTCTTTAAATTTGAAGAAGCTACAAATACCAAGCTTCTTACCACTTCTAGGCGAATCCTGTTGATCAACACAAACTTAAGCAAAAGCAAAAATTTTATCAACTCAAAATAGTGGCCACTTAGTGTTTGTGTTGGTCATTCAAGGTCATCAAGCCTGCAGTGGCTTGTCACCAGCTCCTAAGCCAGTCCCTTCATGGTCGATCTCAGGATTTTTATTTCCATAAATAGACTTTATTCTTTACCGGAACAAAATGGTAACACATAGGTCACACCATGTGACACACTACAATAGATTTTGCAGCAGTAAATTCACATTCCAGGCCTTTTGCAGACTTCAGAAAGTTTACTCAAAGTCAGCACACAGTTAAAATAATAGTGTTTACAGATATAACTATATTATATTAAATTACAAATTTTCTAAATAATTAAATCTTCTACAGTTGAGAAGATTTTTTTAGTTGACCAGTAGCCTGTTAATTTAAGCAAATAGTCGACTAACTGCAACCTTTAATAGCCTATAATATATATAGCCACACAAAAAGCTTGCCACAGCGAACCGGCAAAAGTAACGATTATGAATGTGTCCAGAAGAAAAAAAAACAGCAAGGAGACTGAAATTGTTTATAATTTATTGACAAACTAGTGTTTTCAGCTGCAGAGATGAAGTCGATACTGAGTTGTCATCTCTGCAGTTGTGGTCACACCTATGTTTCATAGGGATTACATAATCGTATTACATAAAAATAAATAAATAAATAAATAAATAAATATAAATATAAATATATATATATATATATATATATATATATATATATATATATATATATATATAATTTTAATTGTTGCATTTAAAATTAGACATTTCAAGCTTTCTATAGTTATATTTCTGTCTGAGACAAAAATATGTTAAGTTTTGGTTTATTTTTGATGCGCTTCAGACCAAGCGCATCCTGTTTGTTTTCTTTATTTTACAAAAGCACAACGTTTTGTTGTTATTGTGAACTACTGTATAAACAAAAATGACGGAGTATTTAAAGTTCTTTCTGCTGTCATCGCGCCGGCACCTCCATGTCATGCAGTAAGCGCGCTGCTTGAATATGAGCCTAATAATACCACAGATTTATCTAGGTTAACGTTACAGCGGCAATGTAAAGTGCTACTTGCATGTTTCAAATGATAATCCATATTTGAGATTGATGAATGATACGCAAACGTTTGGATTTTCTGTCCGACACACTGTAATTACCACATGAAGTGGCTGTTTTAACGATCTGTCCGTCACAGTCTATGACTTCACCAGATCCTGTTTAGTTTTTTTTCTTTTCTATTTTTCCTGCGACTAAACAACCAATAAAATTTTGGTCGACCAACCCTCTTCTCCTCGACTAACGTTTTGTCGACTGTTAGGGGGCAGCCCTAGAAACTTGACCACTAGCCATATAGACAACAAAAAAAAGTTGCATGGACATTTTCTTTTAAAGAACTTGCCATTGTAAAAGTGAATACAAATGTGCCTACTGATTGTGTTGTTTATTTGCATGTGCTGTGTATGTTGATTTAGCACCTGATTTGCTAAAGAAATAATGGTAACAGTACATCAAACACACCCCAAAAATTGTGGGAAGATTGTTTCTGAGTGATCAGTTGTAGAGGATCCAGTAGACTATCTGTTATGCTTTACTAGGAACATAAAATGCATTACATAAAAATTATTTGTGGGCAGAATGTTGACTGATACATAATTGTACGGTATTCATTTGCTGGAAACTATGCACGTTTAAGGATTTTGTGTAAATGTACCTCACAAATTATTGTAAATGGATACGCTTCATAATTAACATACCGAGCACACAATTTGCTTAAAGAAATTTGACTTTCTATTGAAGTAAATATAATAGAGTCACTGGGGATATGTAATTGCAGTTGTGCATGCCCCGGAAGCAATAGCAGTCATTTCACCGCCTCTGTTAACTATAGACCTGGCTATGAGTAACTTCTAGCCAAAATAACCTTGAATTTGGTTACATGGCTTTTTTGCCAAAATAACTTCCGAGGTGTATGATATTCCATCATATAAGCAAAGTCAACAATGATCATGTTTATGTTCTAGAATCTAGATGACTAATCTATGCTTGGGCTATGGTTAGACGTCTATTAAATGTCCCATGGCATGACATTTTCCTTTTATGAGGTTTTTCAACATTAATATGAGTTCCGCTAGCCTGAATAATATTGTCCCCAAGTGGCTAGAAATTTCTATCTGTGTAAACCGAGTTCTGGCTGTCTTTCTTTGCCTTTGAGAAAATAACAGCTCAGATGAGCTGATCTTGACTTTTCCTGTTATGACGTCATAACCGGAACGGTTACCTCCCTTTTCTCCGCCCAGAGAATTTGGCACGCCCATGCAAGCGCCATATTTGTTTGTCCTCAAGAGATCATGGCTTGTGAATGAGTGAATGCTGGCAGTTTCTCAGTGTTTGGATGTACAGATGAAAACAGAAGTCTTTTTTCAGTTCCTTCTGATCTGTGATCAGTGATTTCTGATGTGTAGCTAATTATTCAAGTACACACTTTATTATTTGTGCTGCAGCTTCTCTCTCTCTCTCCCGACAGAACGGTGTTTTCTATCTTGTGAGTCAGTGTTTTTGTACGTCCTCATCATGTCTATCTGTTCTAAAATGTGCATACAGTCGTGAGTTTCTGCAGAGCCACATCTTTAGAGATAAACTACACGTACGCCGAGGCTTGGGCTGCACTGGCCGGTCGGCCTTCAACATCACCGACCCCCATTACTGCATCACAGCGGAGGCACCATACGCGGTGCGAGATTAAGCAGGGTCTCCGGGCTAGGCTAGCCAGCTATCCCCACAATAAACTGGATTACATTTGATTACTGCGCTGTTGTTTTTTTTTGCGCTGTGTACTCAATGCGCATCACTGACGCTTTTCATATGATAGGAAAATATCTCAAAATAATGCTATAATCAACACTTACTCGTAACTCGTTTATCTCGACAGCTGTAATGGTACATTACATGTGTTACAAAGTTGGTAGAATAAGGAGGAAGACGGGCTCGGCATGACTGGGACTCTGTCTCTATGTGTTTATTCAAAACTCTCAGATACAAACAAAATAAACTCGCACTGACAGCGCTCTCACAACTCAGTACAATATCACTTTGTTAGCAATGTCTCCGTCTCTGGTCCATTGATGTCCGGTTCGCGAACGAATCGCTCTTTTGAACCGGTTCTTTTTAGTGAACCGGTCGAACCAGTTCACCAAATCGGACTGAATCGTTCTAAACAGTTCGTGTCTCGAGTCAGCGCTGATCCATCATTTACTAAATTTACTAACTTTCTGACATGAGTGACAGTCCCTCCGACTAGAAATAAACGAATAACCTGAAGTATATGCTAGTAACTACAACAGTTCACTGTTGCTGAGAGAACTGATGAGAAGTGACATCCGTCTCTCTGGCAGCCTTGTGCCTCATAGACCTTGTTAAACCACGCCCCCGCCGCTCATTTCAAATGCAAAGATGTCAGCCAATCACAACAGAGGGCGTTTTTACTGACGTCTCACAGCAGACACGCCCCTTGAAACAGGGCATTCAGCCAGAGGGCAAAAATCAGTAAAGAAAAAATGCCTTTTATTTCTAAATTATGACATTTTATGATGTAAAAATCATACTAACAATATAAGTACACCTCAGAATACATTATAAAATAAAATTAAAAAATCCATGCCATGGGACCTTTACATTTTCAAATTTTGCCTCGTTTTAGCTTAGATGTCAGGGCTGTGTTTGGACAGCTATTAGATGACTTTTAAATGCACAATGTTTTAATCTAAAATAAGTGACGTAAGCGATGATTAATTTACATAGAACATTTCAGTTTGCACTGAAAAAAATGACAATAAGTGATTATAAGGTTGATTTCTACTAGACTAAAGCAATAATTCCTCTTTAAAGGAGAACTCCGGTGAATTTTTAAGTTAATCTTGATCGTTCTACCTTTGTGAGTACTGACTATAGAAAAAAAAAAAACAACTGGATTGGTGCTTGCAACACGGAGCTGTTACAGTTAATGCCCAGAGCTCCCACTCTGCTAAAACGGCAGCTATGGGGGCATATACATAAAGAGTGTCTTTGTGCCTCTTAACAGACACAAACTGCAATTAAAATGTCTGTCCAACATGATCAGGGCCCTTACATGACAACGAGATCCGTTTAGCCACTTAGCCATTGTTTAAACTCACCTAAAAAGTGCTTTAGACGGCTAGCAGTAGTCTCGCGCTGAAGTCCCGTGGGAACTCAGTTGTAGCCGGGAAAAGGCACATAGTCCAGGTGGGAGGAGCTGCAGAATCTCGAGGTCATGAAAAGGAAGACGATGAAAATGTAAATTCTTGTATTTTCGCATTCTGTTGCCACAATACGGAACGGCACAAACGCAAACCATTTCTTCTTCACTTGTGAGCCGATCATCTCTCCTCACACACAAGACGCTCCTCCCACCTGGACTATTTGCCTTTTTCCGGCTACAACTGAGTTCCCATGGGACTTCAGCGCGAGACTACTGCTAGCCGTCCAAAGCACTATTTAGGTGAGTTTAAACAATGGCTAAGAAGCTAAGCGCATCTCGTTGTCATGTAAGGGCCCTGTTCATGTTGGACAGACATTTAAATTGCATTTTGTGTCTGTTAAGAGGCACAAAGACACTCTTCATGTATATGCCCCCATAGCTGCTGTTTTAGCAGAGTGGGATCTCTGGGCATTAGCTGTAACAGCTCCGTGTTGCAAGCACCAATCCAGTTCGTTTTTTTTTTTCTATAGACAGTACTCACAAAGGTATAACGATCAAGATTAACTTAAAAATTCACCGGAGTTCTCCTTTAAAAATGACACGTAAATGTGTGAAATCCTACCAGTCCGATTTTTGTGAAGTTGGACTAACAGCCCTAGATAGTGTGATAGTGCTAAGCTTCTTCCAGTATGTATACATGTTAACTAGACTCCAACTAGTGTCTGTGTTGTGAGCTTGACAGCAGCGCCATGCGTTGCGCATTTTATCCTACAAAAATCTGATTACGCATTGTGCCATATACGGTATACTTGGGTAGACTGTAGCTCAACTACACACACACACACTGCAGCTTGATTATGACTCATAAAAGCAACAAAAAATGTAAACTTTTCTTTGATAAAAGCTTTTCCTACACCATTGACCAAATCCAAAATGCTGGTTTACCTGCATTTACCCATCTTGTTCTCAGAGAGAAGCCCTGCCATTATCATCAACATCGTAAGAGCCTTTGTTACTCGTTCCCTTGGATTTGAGGCTATTGATGCGTTAGAGACCAGGCTAATAGTTCATGCTGATGAGGAAGGATGAGAGAGCCTGATGATAATTCTTTAGACTCAGGAAGGGGGTAGTTATCATTGACGATGCCTGAATGTGATGACTGCATGGACGATTGTGACTTACTGAGGGGACAACAATAGCTCCTAATGTGTCAGACACTCTGCCAGTGAGAAAAACAAGTGCTGACATCATCTGTCAGCGAGGAAAGAAACGGTATTCAAACCATCTCTACATGGCATCTAATATTCCAAAGGTGATTTAAGAGAGAAATACAACTGCTTTCATCGGAAATGCCAGAGCTGAAGCTTCCTGGAGAAAAAGTAATTTGCATAAACCTGCAAATGAGTCTAGACTACTTACAGTAGAAGTCGAGTGTAAGTGTTAATTAAAACAAACAAGTGATGTGAAGATTGCATGTTGATATTTTTGCCTGCCTTATTGTACCGAAAACAACATGTCTTACATAATGGAATCACTTGCAATAAATACTATTTTATGGACAAGATTGATGGTTCACATACTTTCATATATCCAGTAGTGATTCATTTTGTTCTCACAAAACTAAGGGTGTCCCGATCGATCGGGCGATGCTAATCCTTTTTTCTTTTTTTGTGGGTGGAGCCTACCTGGTAGCAGAAAATGAGAGTTCTGCAATAGCAATCTGTGGAAGCCATGGAATAAAAGTTTATAATATTAAAATTATAAAAAGTTAAAATATTATTTTATGCTGTAACTAACTGCTATGTTTTTATGTCCCCTATGAACCACATTTGTGAATATTATGTAGACTCACTGTTTTCATCAAATTCAAGCTTTAACAGTAGACTAATCATTGCAGGTTTCATCAGTCCGGTCTGTGACTTGCAACATAAATGTCTGCATTTAGCTTCAAAGGGTGTCTTCAACTATAGAATTTTATAAAAAATTAATATTTTTGGCATTCTGATTCTGACATACAAAGCCACAACAAAAAATGTTTCTCTTATTCTGTGGATTTTGCCCGTTTACCTCCACTTGTTACACTATTTCTTCTGCTACCACTATGCACGCACAACTGCAAGTGACCCAACTGTGCAACTGTACGTCTGCTCCAAATGGGTCTATAAAAGGCAGATCAGAAAGAGTCGATCAGATGATGCAAAACTCGCAAGACAATTTTTCTATGCACAGCTAAAATTGCCTTACTACATTCACCGTTCTGCCAGGGGTCTGAAAAGGACAATACATTTGCAACATCATTGAGGAGACATTGAAATGACAACAACCCTACAGCAATGGAAAACTGTTCATTTTGTTCAAATAATTAGTCAAAAAAATGTTCACCAACGAAAACGAGAAAACTGTTATGAATAACAAAAACTATGACGGAAATCATTGACATTTTCGTCAACGAATAAAAACAGGAAGGGGACTGATCCAGTCAGAATGATATCCTGCGTGGTAGTAGCGCACATTTGAATTGTAACGTACTGATCTACCTGGTGTTGACATACACTTGCTGCATGTCGCATAAAATGTAAAAAAAATGTAAATGTAGAACGAGAAGAGCAGACATATGAATACATCTGAAAAAGCATGACGACGCAAAAGAGAGCTCAATTCAGTCCGTTTTTTGTGCACAGAAAGCCGCCTCTCAGACGTCAGCGCATAGATACTGAATTATTTGATAATGTCAAAATGTCCATTTTGGCAAATATTTATATAAAAACAGTCGGTTGTTTCTTGAGTGAACGTAACAAGTTGGGAGAATATTGGATGTGTATATTAGATCCATGCATTCGGTCTTAAAGTGACAGCAACCTGCAAATAACCTGCAGCTGTTCATCATTAATGTTAATCAAACAACAAATGAAAAAGAGAAAAATCGCTCAATGTTCTTGACTGAATAACTTTATATGGGTTTAATAAGGATTAATCTTTATTTAATTTATACAAATAAATTTCTGCTTGAGAGAATGAAGAATGTTGTATGCATGTTGTTATAAAGAATGCATATATCATTAATTAAAAAGAAGACTACGTTATTATTTCTATAAAGAAGTTGCTTTATTTAATTTTAAGATAAATAAAGATGTTATATATCACAGAAGTTAAATCTGTATTGTATGTTCAAACCTTAATATCTTTCATATTAACAGGTTAATAGATGTTTTCTCCGGGAGTATATGAAATTTAGTTTTGAAATTCAGAGAAATGCTTAATTAATGCATTACAATTTAGCTAAACCCTTAGATTTTAGTTTCTTAGTTGACTAAAACTAAACTGGGTAAACCCAGCCTGATCTGCCGTCGATTTGATTTTGCCCTGCAACTCAGTCTGGAAACCTGTACATACATTTCTACTGCTTCTGTTACACTTCTGTTACATTACACCAATCACAGACTGGCTTATCCACCTGGCGCGCTATTGGCAGGTTTAACACGATGACGGATATAGAAGCGATGGGTCGTTGCCCGTTGATCACGCCTCTTGTGGTCTGATTGGTTGAAGGACTATCCAACTGCGTACAGAGTCATTTAAATTATGCTCGTTGATCACGCCTCTTGTGCAGTAGAAAATACATATCAGACTCCCCAGACCAATGTTCAATCTTAAATTGAGCTTGGTCTGGTGATAGCCAGACAAGACTAAAACTAGACTAAAACTAAACCAATTCAGATGACTAAAATATGACAAACTAAAATGGCATTTTAGGGAAAAGACTATGTCTGAAACTAACTCAAAATTTGCTGTCAAAATGAATGCTAATTAGGGCTGTGCAATTTTAGTACATTTCTTTCCTTCAAAGCAGTGCGATTTTGGTCCTCCCTAAAGACCCAACCGTAGCATCCAAATCAGCTTGATTCAGTGATTGTTGTGAAATGTTCAGTGATTGTTGCTTGACAATAAAAAAAGTTCACCTTAAGCGGCTTTCTGTGTGAGAGCGCTGACAAGGAGTGGAAAACGGACAAGCAAAGTAGATGACAGCATGTAACTCGTAGCACTTCGCATGCTCAGACTGGGATTTATGCTTTTATATGGCAACACTATCAACGTCTAAATGAATCTGCAGTGGTCAGGTGGTATATCAGTCAAATGGTAGGAGCTCCTACCATCTTACAAGCTGTAACTACGAGCTCTACAATGAAATCTCAATTACGGTAATTGTATCGCATGCTGTGAACGCACCTATAGCAACTTTGGGCTTCATATTTGCGCCCAAATGTAAAAAAAAATGTCAAAATGCTTGGCTTGGTGAATACTTACTTAAACACAGTTGGTTATGTCTTAAGCGAACAAACATTTTAGGAAATAAGTTGCATGCGTTTCAGTGGCTTGGATCCATTCATTAGGTCTTAAAGTGACAGCAGCCTAATAGCCTATACATACTGCTTTCTGTATCAGTAATGTTAATCAAACAATAAAAACACATATTGTGACTTGTGAATCAAAGTTAAATGAAAATATACACTACCATTGAAAATGTTTTTTGAAGTCTCTTATGCTCACCAAGGCTGCTTTTATTTGATTAAAAATACAATTATTTTAAACAAAAAAAGTGATATTGCGATTTATTACAAAATGAAAATAATTCATTTTAATATATTTTAAAAAGTAATTTATTCCGGTGATGCAAAGCTGAATTTTCAGCATCACTACTCAAGTCTTCAGTGTCACATGATCCTTCAGAAATCGTTCTAATATGATGATTTAGTGCTCAAGAAACATTTCATATTGTTATAAATGTTGATAACAGTTGTATTGTTGACATTTTTTTTTTCCAGGATTCTTTAGCTGTTTCCATCCACCTATTTTTATGCACATTTTGGGATATCACATAAAAAAACAGCTGGATGGAAACGGCAAGATGCGCATAAAAAAAACAAATGTGCTCGTTTGAGTCGGAAACATTTTTCTTATCCGAAACATGGGCATAAACTACGATGGAAACACTTTTACAGAATGCGCATTAAAAATTCGTGTGACTTTGCGCGATGGGACGACATAACTGGACTAACCAGCGGGCTGATCTTTTTGCACAGCATCTGAAATGCTGTTTTGGTTGTTCTGAAATGCCTGATCAAACATGACTGCGTTTCCAAACAGCAGGCATCTTCCTCTGAAATGCGTTTATTACATTTCGCCTGAGCGCTCTGAGACACAACTTATTATATACGAAATGATTATATACAGTGGCTTCTGTATATAAGCTTTTATTTGATTTTTTTTTTTTTTTTGTAACAATGTAAAAATCTTTACTGTCACTTTTGATTAACATCCCTGCAGATAAAAAGTATTCATGTCTTGAAATAAAATCTTACTGGTATGTGTGTATGTATGTGGTATGGAAAACAAATGGATACACATACTGAAATGGATTGGAATTAAATAAATTTTTGAAATGTATCCAATTAAGAGTTTGTGAATCAGAATAAAAAAATCTGCATCAATACACAGCCCTACTTGGGACCACAATGTGCTAGGTTTGAATGAACAAAGTTTGAGATTTTAAAGCTACGACTAATTGGAAGAGGCTTCAGAAGACGTATAGGCCTATTACAGGGCATGAATCATACAAACTACTTTAAAGATGCTTTGTGGTGCTTTTTTTTCTTTCATTTTTGTAGCTTGACAGGCCCAGTATCATCTTATTGTATAGAAAAAGAGCATCTGCTTATGTGATCTTTAAAAGAAATAATTTCAAGCGACTTAATTACTCAAAACAATGCACTGTGCCATAATAAATGTTGACAGTCTTGCCCTGACTTTCAAAATCTTCTCTGAAGCTAGTAATGTCTAAATGAAAGTATCCAAACAGAAGACAACTTGACAGCTGTAATTAATGAAAGCAAATGTAACAAGTTAAATGATGGCTCAATGTCTATATATGCGTGTATTTATTTGTCCAGTTGTGTGTGGGTATGTGTGGCGCTCGAGTGGGCTCCCAGGACCCGGTCTAAATCCTGATGCAGCCCTGGATGAGTGGAGCAGCTGGCCCAGGGGTTTGTTACGGTGTGCTGGGCTTCAAACAAGCACAGCCATCTGGATCTCCTCCACCCTGAACACTATCACATGCCTGCACAAGGGTGAGAACAAGTGTGTATTACTATCATAGAAACCGAGAGTGCTTCCTCCATACTTAGAGAAGCCACATGAGGGGGATTATGGGTATCCATCACCAGAGGTTTGGTTCTCTATTGAGAGAGTGCTATTTTTCCTGGCAGATAACAGAAGAATACAGTTAAGTAGTCTTAAACGTCTCAGGCTATTTGATGAGAGCCGAGCAACAACCTTTTGTAGAGATTAAGAACCCAGATCCTTTTTTCTTAAGAATGGCAGCCGAAATCCTTTGAAACTGCTCTCGCATTGGATACCAAACAAGAGGAGCTTGGCACAAATGAAGCATGGTTTTAGAAGCACATAGCATCTCTGAAAAGATCATACATCCCAACGGGCTCGCCAACGAAACGGAACGGCGAGCCCACACAGATCACAAAGAGCGGGATTGCGTAAATTAGACATCTGAATGGTGGCAAAAGAACTGCGCTTCAACAACTGCCTACATGTGGGCTCGCACACATACGTATACAGAGCAAGATGTTCAGTCAGTGACGTTTGGAGATCCAGGCAGATTGGTGCCATTACGCTGAAAGGTTTTCTGCACCCCCATCCTGCCTGCGTCTCCATCCTGAGTGGATGTGTAATTGATTTTTGCTCGGCTTGTCGCTGTTGTTTAAGAAGTGATAAATGTTGGATCAGGTGTCCTGCGTTATACGCGCTCTGGAGAGCGTCAGCTCCTCCATAACTCTTCTGTCTGTGTGAGGAAGCCTGAATGACCAGATTTAATGGCTTCTCTATCTTTGCCATAGTAAATTACACTCCAGCACATGAGAGGGATTGTCCCCTCTGCTGCTGATACTTTACAGCCAATAATAACTGAAACAATCCCTAAGGGAGAGCGAATATTGGTCTGAAAGATGTGATTGACACCGCCTTTCAAAACAGATTAACGTACGGTTAACATCAAGAGGATTTAGAATATGAACTTGTCAATCAAATGCACACGTTTTGACCTGAAACTGGCTGTCATAGTGCGAGCGATGCTAGATGCTGTTAGTTCTGCCCCAATGTATCAGCAATAGGGCAGATGTTATCAAAAGACATGGGAGTGTAAAGATGCCAACTGTTGCATTTTTAAGCGTTAAAAGGATCATTCTGATATAATTTACTCAGCCTCATGTTATTCCAAACCCCTATAATATATATTTTTTTCCCTATGGAACAAGCATAAGAAATATTATTTAGAGAAACTTTAAACAGAAGCATAATAAATGTAATCCATATCACCATGGTGCCACATTTAATTTGAAATTATCATCAGTGAATAGATTATGGATAAAAGTTTGTTCTGTTAATAACTGTTCATAAGACTTGTAATACAGGGTAAGTCATATGAACCACTTTCATTATGTTGTTTTAGAGCTTTATTTAAAATAAACCCTGACAGTGTGTTCAGGACCCAAACAAGAAGCAGAAGGGTTTAGTTTGGGATAATGACCAGCTGCTTATTGTACTTATTACACAGCTACATTTTCTACAACAAATACACAAATATATGGACATGAAATATTGACTGAAATACAAGGAAATGTACTGTCAGTAATACAGTGTTGTCTTAAACAATTGTCCTTTTGCAGAAATATTTCACAATTAAGCACCATGATTGACCAATCAGAATCAAGTTTTCTATTAATAAGTGCAAAAGTGCTCACCCACTATTCAGCTGCCCTGGTTCCCATTTATTTTCCCTATTAGAATATATTTTAAAAGTCATTTTTAAAAGTTATAACAGTGCTGGGTAGTAACTGATTACATGTAATCTGGATTACATAATCAGGTTCCAAAAATTAAGTACTTGTAATGAGATTATATCATGCTTTAAAATACTTGTTATCAGGCTAGTTACTTTTTAATTGATTAAATGATTACATGTTATTCTCACATTGGCAATAAATCATTCATTGTTCATTGATTCTCCCTACAACTACTTTTTATCTTTTAATTGTTCCTTTTAATAAAGCCTACTTCTTATACATTTAGAAGATTTGTGGAATTGCACACACAGTTCTGCCGCTAGTCATCTGCCTATCACTGAAAACTGAGAGCCACAGCATTTGATCACTGGATTTACAAAAATCATTTCACCTTTTAGAAGTGCTTTCTCAACATCGCAACATTGCATATATAATCGGCTCCTCCTGACAAACACATTATTTGAATCATCACTCAAAGAGTCATGAAACCATGTAGGCCTATTCCTGTCTTTGGAAGGCTTTTGTCTTTCAAACACATTAAAATGTACAAATTCATGCCATTTACTATTTACATGCAATGCAAGAAGTCCCCAACTTTTGTCTCAGCTAAACCACTCCTTAAAGAGTTAGTTCACCCAAAAATGAAAATTAGACCATAATTTACTCACCCTCTAGTCATCCTAGTTGTATATGACATTCTTCTTTCAGACAAATAAAATCGGAGTTATATTAAAAATGTCCTGGCTCTTCTAAGCTTTATAATGGTTATAATGGCAGTGAATGGTTATGTTGTTTTTGAAGTCCATAGAAGTGCATCTATTCATCATAAAAGTGCTCCACACGGCTCCGGGGGGTTAATAAAGGTCTTTCGAAGCAAAGTGGCGCATTTGTGTAAGAAAAATATTCATATTTAAAGGTCCTGTTCTTCGTGATCCCATTTTTCAAACTTTAGTTAGTGTGTAATGTTGCTGTTAGAGCATAAATAATACCTGTAAAATTATAAAGCTCAAAGTTCAATGCCAAGCGAGATATTTTATTTGACAGAAGTTCCCTTTCAAAGCCTACAGCGAACGGCCGGTTTGGACTACATCTCTGTACATCCTGCTTTAATTACGTCAGTAGAGCAGTTTGTCGACTAACCTCCGCCCACAAGAATACGCGAAAAAGGGGGCGTGGTCTTGTTGCTCCCTCGTGGAGAAGAGGAAGTGTTGCGTTCGGTTCGGTTGCGTTTGTCGCCATGTCGTTCAGACGCTGTTATTTTCATCCCGGAGTCAAATCACCTTTGTTTTGCCTTCAGGGGCTGTAGTTTGAGCGCGTTCATCTCCCCGTTATGGTAAGAGGCGTGACCTTTCCGGCAACGTGAGCTAAGCTGCTGTCGAATCACAACACGAGAACCGCTGGCACAATCAGGACTCGTTTCGTATTTCTGAAGGAGGGACTTCATAGAACGAGGAAATTCTCAGGCCGTTTCGAGGACAGTGAAAACAGCAGTATACAGATAAGTAAATTGTGTGAAAAATACTGTGTTTTTTTACACATGAAACATGAACACATGTTATATTGCACACTGTAAACACAATCAAAGCTTCAAAAAAAACACGAAAATGGGACCTTTAAAACTTTTAAACTAAATAACTAGCTTCCGGCGGTCAGCGGTATGCGAGTCGACTTGCGCTAATATTATATTATATGAATATTATTCAACATAGAAAATATTCAGATGTAACCTTTTTTATCGTCAACATAAGTAACTGTAACTGATTACAGTTACATTTTTTTTAGTTAAATTACATAACTCCTTAACTTGTAACTAGTTACTCCCCAACACCAAGCGTAGAGTCAGTTCTGGCAGGTCACATCAGTCAGCTCATTCACTCTTAGCTGATCTTTGTCTACCTATAAGGATATGACACCTATTCACAGCATCCCTATAAAAGGTCCATTAAGTATTATGAGCAGCTTTATCATGTTGCTCAGGAGCTAATTAAATGGTAAAACTCTGCATGCAAAAAACTGTCATCTCAATAGGAATCCACACAATTAGGGATTTTACGTGAGGGACGCATTCCCCACGCTGAATTTGTATCGGATGCAAGTTTGTCGAACCTTGAAAATGAAAATCCGCTGCATCAGCTAATATTAACTACTTGGTTTGGAACTGACCTCAGAGTAAGTGGTGCTCATGCATTACTGACAACAGACACTTTTTGTAAAGTTTTGCTAACGTCACCGGGCCCTGCGAAAAAATTCATAATCAAATTACTTAGAAACTCTAAGCTCAACTCGAGTACTGAGTCGTCCCTATAAACCCGAGTGTACCGGCGGTGGGCGCCACCTAATCCATTGCATCGATCATGAGATATTCCTCATGGAGGAACAACAATTTTAAAAATGCCTTCCGGGTGTCAAGGGCTCAACAAAAAGGCTACCTTGGTTCCAAAGGCTGTAACTTTTGATTACTTTATGCTATCATCACATGCAGATGCAGCTCACATAGGGGAACTTTACCAAAAAAAATGAAGAATGGTCCTCCTATTATTTCTTTCCTGAGTTATTGTATGTCATAAGAAATATATGTAAAATTTCCCTTGAGCAATTTTGTCTTTTATCAGTTTCTCAGCATGAGAATGTCCAAATGTAATGAACATTTTTATTTTCAAAAAATGTACAAAGTTTTCTATCATATGAAGCCTACCTTTTAACTCTCCTTGCTATGGTTTGGAGTTATGATTTTTTACTTTTGTGTAAAAACAACTCTAAAATGCCTTCAGGGCTTAAAGGGTTAAGCTCATTCGGGTAACTGCATATTAAGGGTCATGCTGCTCTTCTCTGCTGCTTGTAACAGAAGAGCAACCCTTCACTGCCACTCACCTCAGGGGGCCTACTCTTGTCTGTCTAAATGTTTCTAGCATCAGGCCTGAATTATGTCCATATCCGGTATTGCCAAAAATAAGAAAGAAAATTTGCAATTAAGTTTATCGCTGTCAGTTTGTAGTTGGGGGATGTCGGCATGTGATTTTGTTTTGGGTGGTAATCATTGTTCTACCTGCTCTTATCCATGATAGGCTGCATGAATGGTTAGGGTGTTCTTGTCCAGAACAGAACCGTACCATTAATTCAAACTGTATGTTAATTGTCAATCAGAACTATCATTATGAGGACATTCCATAGGCGCAATGGTTTTTATACTGAGCAAATGACATTTTCTAGCCCCTAACCCTAAACATACCCCTAAACCTACCCATCACAGAAAACTTTCAGCATTTTTACATTTTTAATAAAAAAAAATGTTTATATGTTTATTTAGCAATTTTAATTTAGCAAAGGCATTGTAATTACAGGCGTGGCCTGTAACCTAAATACACACTACTATCGGACTTTGGGTCCTATGTACAGTGCATCCGGAAAGTATTCACAACGCTTCACTTTTTACACATTTTGTTATGTTACAGCCTTATTCCAAGATGGATTAAATTAATACTTTTTTCCCTCAATTCTACAAACAAAGAAGTTGAAAGAAGTTTGTTTGAAATGTTTGCAAATTTATTAAAAATAGTCCATCTATGGTAAATTCAGTTGATTAGACATGATTTTGAAAGGCACACACCTGTCTATATAAGGTCCAACAGTTAATAGTGCATGTTAGAGCACAAACCAAGCCATGAAGCCATGAATTGTCTGTAAACCCCTGAGACAGGATTGTATCGAGGTACAGATCTGGGGAAGGGTACAGAAATATTTCTGCAGCATTGAAGATCCCAATGAGCATAGTGGTCTCCATCATCTGTAAATGGAAGAAGTTTGGAACCACCAGGACTCTTCCTAGAACTGGCCGCGTGGCCAAACTAAGCAATCAATGGGAGAAGGGCCTTAGTCAGGGAGGTGATCAAGTACCTGATGGTCACTCTGACAGAGCTCCAGCGTTTCTCTGTGGAGAGAGGAGAACCTTCCAGAAGAACAACGATCCCTGCAGCACTCCACCAATTACGCCTGTATGGTAGAGTGGCCAGACGGCACATGACAGCCCGCCTGGAGGTTGCCAAAAGGCACCTGAAGATCACACAAAATTCAGAAACAAAATTCTCTGGTCTGATGAAACAAAGATTGAACTCTTTGGTCTGAATGGCAAGCGTTATGTCTGGAGGAAACAAGGCGCCGCTAATCACCTGGCCAATACCATCCCTACAGTGAAGCATGGTGGTGGCAGCATCATGCTGTGGGGATGTTTTTCAGCGGCAGGAACTGGGAGACTAATCAGGATCGAGGGAAAGATTAATGCAGCAATGTACAGAGACAGCCTTGATGAAAACCTGCTCCAGAGCGCTCTGGACCTCAGACTGGGGGAAGGTTCTTCTTCCAACAGGAAAACGACCCTAAGCACACAGCCAAGAAAACAAAGGAGTGGCTAGGGGACAACTCTGTGAATGTCCTTGAGTGGCCCAGCCAGAGCCCGTTTCTCCCCATTTCTGGAGAGATCTGAAAATGGCTGTGCACCGACGCTCCCCTTCCAACCTGATGGAGCTTGAGAGGTCCTGCAAAGAAGAATGGGAGAAACTGCCCAACAATAGGTGTGCCAAGCTTGTAGCATCATACTCAAAAAGGCTTGAGTCTGTAATTGGTGCCAAAGGTGCTTCAACAAAGTATTGAGCAAAGGCTGTGAATACTTGTACATGTGATTTTTTTTATTTATTTATTTTTTTTTTATAAATTTGCACAGATTTCAAACAAACTTCTTTCACATTGTCATTATGGGGTATTGTTTGTAGAATTGAGGAAAAACATAATGAATTTAATCAATATTGAAATAAGGCTGTAACATAACAAAATGTGGAAAAAGTGAAGCGCTGTGAATACTTTCCGGATTCACTGTAGTTCAAACCAGCACACACACTTTTACATAATTTGCAGTGCTTCATGGGAATGTGCTGGCTCTAAAGAGTTATTTTATCTTTATATTTATCTTCACATAAATTAAATATCTTAATCCCTTTCTTTCTGTGTGCATGCTTCAGATGCGCGAGTTGTGCTTGAATGTTTAAATTTGCAAAGCTTAAAAACATGTGCAAATGATACTTCTGTGATAATGCAGCACTGGCCCAATCAGGACAGTGACAGTTCCGTCAGTCCGTCCCGAGCGTCTTTCATGCCGGCCCCGGACCATTGGGCAGTCCTTATTGTCAAGCTCTGCCCAGCCCTTTCTTTATTGTTTTGTGCCTGTCCGAATTACCACTGAGTGCCAGTTTAAACACAGAAGGCAATGTGTGCGCTTTCGGTCTCACCTGCGCTCTCAGGCTATTAACACCCGGGTGAGCATATTAGAGCATACGGCACTCGCATCGTATAAAGTTTACAAAGAGAGTTTTTGACCAAAAAAATTTAAGTTGATCATTTTTCGTCTCGCAGCTTTTACAACATGTCGTGCTTGTACTATTATGCGCGTCTCGTGTTCTTAAGAGCAAAAACGCGTTGAGTGTGATCATCCCCGTTTGCACTAAGACAATCAAAAAATGTTTTCAAATTGAACAGATTCTCCTCATGCGGGCAGATGAAGACAACGGCACAGCATTTAAAGATCACTTTCGATGAATGACATCACAGAATTTACCAGTATTTTGGAGATGATGTGTGAATGGTATCTTACTGGTAAAAAGTTAGAACGCTATTGCTTGTGTGAACAGCATATTTGTGTATTTACCGGTAAAGTCATTCTGGCAATTTTACGGTAATTTGTGTGAAAATTATTTTGGCATAATTGTGCTCCATATAGGTTTGTAACAACATCAAAGTTTTTGGGCTGAATATTCCATTAAAATCTACAATTTCCTCATGATGAGAAAAAAAAAGCTTTTCAAATGTGCTTTAAAGGTTAAACCTCATAATTTACTAACCATTATAATCAGGTCATTAGTAGTTGTTATAATGACTGGCTTCTTCTAACTATAATGGCTCTTCTGTGGGCCTATACACCAATATGTAGTCATCTGATAATTGGCATTTTTTTTAAATATCGGCATCTGCCGATAAGTTTTTCTATTTGGCCGATGTGATGGAAGCTTTTATTTTGACAGCACGCTGGACTTTTATTTTGTGCGCACAAATTTACCAGATTACGGTTACTGTTGGTTACAGTGTTTACTTCCTTTTTATTCATATTTTTTCAAACAATATGTAAATACTGTAATACGATGACATAATTAAGTTGCTGCCATCTAAAGCAAGTCTGTTTAATTTAGAGATTTCTTTTTAATTCATTTTTTTTTTAAATATATTTTTTAATATTAATTCAAATAAATATACATTTTATATATACACATGTATCGGCCACCCTGCTCATCGGCCATCAAAAAACAAATATCGTCGACCACTACAAATATGTTATATAAGCACTGTACTCACCTTTAAACATTGATTTCGAGACAACATTTTCTAAACAAAACAACAAAATTATATTAGTGAAGAACAGCTTATTGGGATTTTCAGCAGGCCATCTAGAATTCAATTTAGCCAATTGACAAGAGCTTTGACTTCTTGACTAATTTCTGTCCAGCTTGATTGACTTCACAGATCGCATCATTTGTCTTGTTCAATAGCATGCGCCAGATGACAAAAAGGTGACTATATATAGAAGGCAAATAGGTAAACGACATCTGACCTGTTGGAAACATGACAGCAAAATAATTGGCTGTTTTCTCAAGCGATGTCAAAGACTTTCACACTGAACTGAAAAAGAGTTGTGACAGATAGCACATTCTCCTTAACAAACACCATAGAAAGCATACAAAAATAGCGATACACAACAGAAAGAGGGTTGTTTGCTTTACTAAAGAGCTAAGCTGCATGCTCGCCTCCCATATTAGCTGACATTTACATAGTATTATAGATTTTGGCAAGTGTGGGAAGTAGCTGTTATCTGGGAGCAGAACTGGCGGTCTAATTAAGATAAAGTGCTTTTGATATTTAACAGAAAATCTTGCACACATTATAGTTATGGCACACATCTACTTCAGTGTTACAAGTTATATTTCCAATACAGTTCGTTTTGGACTATTGGTGAAGAGTTCATTTAACAGCGGCATTAGGAGACCATTTGCTGAGGTCGTCGAAAACGGTGTTGATGGTGCAATGGAAGATCATCACAACAGCTTTGCTAATCCAACCCACAATTCCCTCGTACTGCATGCAGGTTATTTTCCTTCACATTTATTTAAACGTACCATTAGCTTTCCTGTATTTAAAGGAACATCTCCCTGAGGGGTAAGGTGATGTAGATTTTGTGTGACACAGGCTGCTCAGCACTGCTTTTTTCTACTGAACACATCTGACTGTGAATCACGCAGAGCGATGTTTAGAGGTAAACGGGGAATTCGCACAAACATTTTCATTTCGGGAACAAATGGTTATAATTTACCTATTTTAGCATGCAAAATGCAAATGGGGTATCAAAGACTCTTAAAGGGAGTAAATCCCTTGGAATCTGCTCTGCATAATGACAGTTATTTCTTTTTCCGTCGTTAATGGCAACGGCAGAGTAGCGTGTGATGTTTGTGTATGCAGGGAAGCCACGATCAGAGATTATTTTGCGTATTTCTCTGCCGAGAGGCTAATCAACCAACAGAAACAGGGAGTCAAATAAGGCAGTGAGTGTGAGGCGTATGTACGCGGGTTGAGTGTGTGGGAGCCTGTGTCAGGAATACAAATGAGAAACAGCCTTGTTTAAATCTATACCGGTTAACGGTTCTCGCGTTCTGGCTTCCCGAAAGCCGAACAGTCAGCAAACAGCTCAGTGCTAAAAACAACAACAATAAAATGGATCTCTTTCAACTGTAACATGATGTGAGAGTTAATTACATATCCAAATCCTCCACATCTATCATCTTCATTGGATTCTAGCTGTATTTTGTTTGTTAAGCAATCATTAGTTTAATTATGTGCAGATGCAGAGTAACCACTGTTTTATTGGGCTTGTTAGTTTAGTTCAGAGATTACAAACACAGCGTGTGGGTAATATGATACAAAATATGCCAAGCAGAAGCCCGAAGATCCCTCAGAGTACGGAGGAATAAACAGACTTATTTGCTCTGATGTTTATGTCTGCTCTATTTTACTGAAGTATTTTCTCAAATTTCAGTTGCATCAAAAGCTTACATCACAGCTGAGAGAGGGTGGTGCTGCCACTTAGATCTCACTATACGATAGGTTTCCTCATCAAAATCTTTTTGAAAAAAGAAAAGCCACATTCTTTGCTGCTTTCCATTTATAAATACAGAGTAAGAAAAGAAAAATCAGTATAAAAAATGTTTTGTGCCAGGACATTATTTGTTAAAGGTGCAATAGGTGATTCTCTACAGAATTTTTTTTTGTTATGCAGGGTGAAAGTCTCCTCATATCCTGACAGCAATCGCTTAAGCGGTCTAAATGTATTTTTATAAATATAGATTGTCTGTGGAAGGCGTAGGACCATAATGTTCATTCAATCATTGCATTCGGTCCAAACGAAATGATAGCATGTGTTCCCTATCAGTCAACGTGTTTACATACCACTGTGCAGCCTGTTCACGCACACATCAAATATGCCATCAGTGCTAGGGGTGGGCGATATAGCCTCAAAATTATATCACGATATTTCAAGAATATTTGCGATAACGAAATTTATGACGAAATAGAAAAAAATATACGGCACAAAGTTTCATTGGTTATTGTAGCTAGTAGGCAGCAGCGTTTATTAGTGCAAACAAAATGAAGGGCATTATCCATCCTTTTCCAATGAGCTACTGTCATTTATGAGAGAATATTTAATTAGAAGTGTAAATCTATTGTCATAAGATGGCAGCAGCAGCTTTAGTCACACACAGCACGAGTCAAATGAAAGCAAAGTAGCCTTGGTACAAGTTATTAGTGTTTTCACTGGAAATCTGAAGTAAAACTATAACATAACATTTTAGTTTAACAATAACTAAAGTAATTTATGCCATTGTCTGTCTGAATGTTCGATTCTGATTGGCTGGAAGGTGTGCAATAAAATCATTTATACTACGGGGCCGTTGAATGCTTGAATCTGATGAACGTTCTGAGGTGTGCAATTATTTTCTGGGAAACGCACAGCGAACGTAGTCCCAGGCAGCTTTCTTGACCGCATTACAGTTCCATATCACTTATATGCATAGTTAACTGTAATAACGCAAATTACAGGACTAAAAAAAACAACAACATGACAGACGATTTTCCTAAAGTAAATTTTAATATTCATATTTTTTCACTATAGCGAGGTAATAACAGCGCTGTTAAGAGATGCACAGAGGTAGCCTAATTCACACAAGCTCTCTCTCTCTCTCTCTGTGTGTCTCTGTCACTCTCGCTCTCTTTCTAATAACTTCATTAATAACTGCAGTAGAATGCTATCAACGGCTCAAGCCTCCGTTACCAGCTTTAAAATGACGTTTCGGAACTAGCAAAAGAGCCGTTGGATGAGACGCGGAAGAAATAGTCCTACTCACAATAGCGATTTAAGTACAAAAACCGGACAAATCCCTTTAAATATATCATCGGATCAATGTCTTGAGGTGTGGCAACCGTAGTATAAGCGGAATAATTGACTCCGGGCCGATGAATTAGAAAAATAATGCACATAATGCTTCGCGTCGTGACCGCATCACCACCTCGGGTGTGCATTATTTTTCTAATAATTCAACGGCCCGTCGTCAATTATTCCTTACTTAATGCATAGGTAGTTCCAAGTTAGATGAATCATCGTTCTATATTAATGCGCCGTTTTCATTAGGTGCGTTTACATGGAGCACTGTAATCGTTTTAAAAGTCCAAACCGAATGAAAATGCTCCATATAAACGCCTCAATCGGAATAAAAATGCCCAAACCGAATGAAATTGTAATCGATTTGAGAGCGGTGGGATAAACCTTTCCATGAACTGATCAAACTTTGAGTGTACGTCCTTCTGTGATGTGATATACAGCACGCGCCTCCACCACTGAAGAGAGCGATAATGTTGGAAGAATGACACAGACTTAGCCTGGCTACGCCATCTCATCTGACAGAGTTTGTCCCAGGCACTTTCTACTTCAACTGCGCCTGACAGAAGAATTTATTTATATTTATTTCTTACAGCAACACCAGATCAGTTTAGATAACGTCTCATGTAAACAGTCCACAGAATCGTTGGCAATTGGTAAATGAAACATTTATTATTTTGGGTTTATGTAAAGATTGTTTTAAGTTCACTTAAATTAAAAGTTGTTTTTTAAAGCCTAATAAATGTTGAAATTGGGAGCTTTCAGTTATACTGTAATGTAACGTCATTAATGTTTCATAGAGACATTAGTATCAGTGATACTGGCCTTCATTCATAAAAAGATGCCATTACAACACATATTTAAAATATACTGTCTTTAAATAGTTTCTACATTAATTTTGAGAGTAACTGAAATTATTACAATATCAAAATATTAAAAACGTAAAATATTAAAAACTTGTGATTAATCGCGATTAATTACAGAATTTTTTTTTGATTAATTAGTTAATTTTTTTTAATCGATTCCCAGCACTAGTAAAAATGTATACCAGTATTATGATATGGCAGTATGATATGGCACACCCCTAATCAGCGCATTCACGTACACTGTGCAGACAGAGCGAGAATAGCAGGCAAACAGTTTGTTATTGTAGAACCGTTACTCACTGTACTGAAAAGTTTTCTCATCTGTAAATGACACATGATGTAATCCAATAACGGATTCTGGCCGTCTCGCTTCTGGTCTGTGCACGTTTGTGTGTTTTGGAGGAGGCGTGGCTTTGGACAGCGATTTGCAGGGAGGGCGGGATCGTATGCTTTTTAATGCTAGCAGGCAAAAGTTAGCATTTTCCAGATCACCTATTGCACCTTTAAGGTTACGTAACATTTCAAATACATGCTGTTTTTGAACTTTAAATTCATTAAAGAATCTTTAAAAAAGTATTATGATTTCCACAAAAACATTAAGCAGCAGAACTGTTTTCAACATTACTAATAATAAGAAATATTTATTAAAGCACCAAATCAGCATATTAGAAGGATAATGTGACACTGAAGACTAGAGTTATGAATGATGGAAATTCAGCTTTGCCATCACAGGAATAAATTACATTTTAATATATTTAAAAATTTTCAATTGCAATAATATTTTGTACTGTTGCTGTTTTACAGCCTTTTTGATAAAAAAAAAGGCAGCCTTGGTAACCAAAAGAGTTTTTAAAAAAAAAACATATTACAGACCCTAAAAATCACACTTTGGATATTTCTCAAGTTTCTTTTTGAAAGTCTATTACTGTGTACCTAAAAATTTTGCCAACAAAAAAGCAGTTTTAGAATATTTCCACCACTATAGTCCAGGAAAAAATACATATGCTGACCTTTTGTGAAAACATACGTCAATAGAGGGGCATGTTTTCACACTATATGCAGCAAGATGTTGCAACTGCAACATGCCTTTTAACAGTCCATTATAGGGTTTTCAGTAAAACTGAAAAATGTAAACAGGACATCCTCCCCTATATAAATGTGAAAAATTGTAAATTTTTGGCATCTAAAAAGCCCCAAACTGCAGTAATGACTCTCTTTCTTAATTCAGCCCTGTGTTGCTCACATCCATTCTGCCTGTCCATTCCTTCTTTATGCCCTTAATCTCCAGTGTGCTGTGTGTTCGATAAGGAGAAGTGGCTTGGTGTGAAGAGACTGGCTCTGCTAAAAGGAGAGGTTAATAAAGGGGCCATGCCTCCCCATCCATTCTGTGTCAAAGGCCCTCATCTGTGAGGAATGCCCAGCTAAGATGTTTTAACTGAGAAAGCAACCAAGAGAGAGAGAGGGAGTGAGTAAAGGGAGAGGAAGAGATGAAGAAATTCGGCCATCTTACCATTAACGCAATGAAAGCTTCCTAAGACGCCTCCTTCAGAGTCCAGATGTCATTGTAGATCACGATTTGTTAGTTCACCAGTTTAATATACACATCTAATCTTAGGAACTGCTTATCAAAAAAAAAGCATGACTGAAGGGGAGAAAAAATTAACTATACACGGTTCACCGCCTTTCAGAATCAGAACATAGTGGCTAACAAATTAAAGCAATGCGGTTGAGTGCAATATGAAATGTTCCTATATTCAATGCAGTTTAAAGTGAATGGAGATAAATGAGGACATTTAACATGTCAAGCATTTCCCAGCAGAGACTTCACATGTCTAGAGGTGCCTTTTGATTTATCATCGGTTTCGGCTGCAATTTAGATTCAACTGCGGATCAGCCAATCAGACAGGATCAGAATGAATCAACATGAAAAGAGACACATGGCGTACGTTTACATGCCTGCATCCACATATATGCACACAGCAATAAGTCAGCGCATCAGTTAGAAGCACACCTTGCCGCAGGTCGGAAGCCCAGAGGTCTTTATTATAGCGTGTGCTCATCATTACCATAACAACTGTATTACTAGAATAATCCTCTCCGGGCAGAGACACAAACAGCTTTTCATAATCTCACTAGGCTTGACGTATCTAGTAGTGCTACTCCAAACTCCAAGTTTTCCCTCTCTTAATGAACCTGCCTGTTATTGAGAAAAATAAATTAATTAATTAATTGACTGAATCCATTTTCCCGGAGTGTTTAACAGTAATTGACTAATGTTCCAGAAGGCATGCTGGAGTATCTCCGTAACAAACCGATAAACACACCAAATACAGTTTTGCTAGCCAGAATTATTATAGTTAACACGTGTTAACGCATGCTATTTCAATGAGTTTTCAGTTTAAGGAGTTAAAAATATTTAACGCAATTAACACAGAATCCGTTTTTTCTATCATCCTTAGACTAGTGTTACATTATATGATCACACTCTTATTCATGCAAATGCTTTTAAGCACTTCAGCTCTGCAGCATATTTAGAATTTTTAAGAGAATTAGCCTGAATTTAAAAGAGCGCCCTACCCACATACATTGGAGTAAATTGATAAAATTGGTCTCATTTTACAGAAAACACTTTAAAATGTTAACACAGTGGTGGAATATTGCATATATTCTATTGTATTTATTCACAATTTTATGATAAACAGTAAAAAGTCATATTTTGATATATTTTTTAATTGATTTATTTTATAATCTGTCATTTTTAATCTGGTTTGTCTATGTAATTTCAGAAAGTTTCTTTTGATTCCACTAGTTGGCAGTAAACAGAAGAGGAAAAAATGAATTTTCTTGCCATCTCCTTCTAAAAAAAAGTTAACTAAGGCTCCTATCTAAGGCTCCGCCTCCTCAACTTTGTAAAGGAAGATCTCGGGCTCTGATTGGTCTAGAAGCAAGATCGACGTGTCTATAGAGAGCTGAAATACTCAGCTTTTTATGTAACAGTGAAGGGATGAATCTCTAAAACATCAAGAGTGCAAAACAGACAAAAAAACTCACACACTTATACACACAAAAACATAGCAACACACAAATGAACATGTTCCATTCCAAAAGCTAATTGTGTTTGTGTGTGTGTGTGTGTGTGTGTGTGTGTGTGTGTGTGTGTGTGAGTTTTTTTGTCTTTTTTGCACTCTTGATGTTTTAGAGATTCACCCCTTCACTGTTGAGACTTTTTTTCTGCATCCTGGCTGATTTGTAGATTGTATGCACACATAAACTTTGTATTTTCATATTTTTGCAGATTTTCCATTCATTTCCTATGGGGGTCATTTTTGACCCGAAGGCTGTCCCCAATTTTTTTGGGTGTCCAAGTTTCGGACAATTCCGATTTAGCTATGATTTTTTTTTTTTTAATTAAAAGACGCTTCGGGTCATTTTTGTGGAGCACTTTTATGATGGATACATGCACTTTTAAGGACTTCAAAACAGAAATAGCCATTCACTGCCATTATAAAGCTTGGAAAAGCCAGGACATTTTTTAAATATTACCTCGATTGTATTCGTCTGAAAGAAGAATGCCATATACACCTAGGATGACTTGAGGGTGAATAAATCATGGGCTAATTTTCCAGTTTTGGGTGAACTATGCCTTTAAGTTGATAAAAAAAAAACATTGTACACATTCCTAGTGCATTGTATAATATAAAATAAATGTATATAAAGATTTACACTGGCAGCTCAGAGCTGTACAGCTGCATTTAAGTATGAAATTTAATGAATAAATGTAAAAATAAAACACTACATAGACTTCACTATAAAATATACATTGATTCTTATTAAAGCTACTGTATTACATTTCTTCAGTTAAGAGCAGTGAGGGATTTTCTCGTCTTTTGTTGTTGTATTAACATTAAAGGGATAGTTCACTCAAAAATGAAAATTCTGTCATCGAGAAATTAATACAGGTTTGGAACAATATTAGAGTGGGTAAATAATGACATAATTTTAGAGGTGAACTGTCCCTTTAAGGACAGCGTGTTCACTATAGGCTGCTGCTGTCAATTTAAGACCTGCGTGCATCTAATATACAGACACACACCGATTTTACTTTCACTTTAGACATAACCGACTGTGTTTATGTTAACCTTGTGTGTATTTGACAGTATTAGCGCAGTAAGACGACTACTTAGTCCAGTAATCGCGTGTTTGACAGGCGCTTAGTGCGCGGGCTCGGAAAAGCGCATGGTAAAACAGTGCATGTGCACGCGAATGAAGGCTTTAAAACGCATGCAAATAATGAACTTTCGTGATTGTGAATAATGTGTGTTCTGTGAGTATAACTCTACCACAAACGTGTGATGTGAATGTATGTCGCGTTGTTCAGTATTGGGATGGAGGCAAATTATAGAATTTGTAGAAAAATAATTAATTAAATGCAAAACCAAAAAAAAAAAAACGCAATTCACAAGCGCGTATTGAACCTTGAATGCCTTACCGAACGGTTCAATATTATATTGAGAATTGTGGCATCCCTAATATATATATATATATATATATATATATATATTATATATATATATATATATATATATATATATATATATATATATATATATATAAAAAAGCTATAATGCGTAATATAATCTCAATCTTACTAAAATAACACTGTTGCAAACTGTCCATAGACATATACAGAGCTCATGTCTAGATGACTGACATTTTTTAATAAACACTTGTTATACTGTATATGTCTGTCTTAATTAACCATAAAAACAGCCTTCGAATCCCTTCCAATGGTGGGTGGGGGAGATCAACAAATGAGAATCTAATGAAAGTGTGAGCAGCCAGCCTTCCCTCAGCCTGGGGACAAAAGCACGAAAGCCCCGAACGCTTTCAGTGAGCCGCAGCAGGAGTTAGAATGCAACAGTGCGGAGTATTTACTTCAAAAAGCTTAATTAGGTCCAAACTCAGTGAGCCACCATGGTAGAGCTGGTGCCAAGGGAATAGAGCCTACGCCTGTGCGATTTCTTCCTGAGCAGTAAGAACGAAACACCCCACAATAACACTGACAAGGAAAATGCCTCACCCTGATTGGACAGGTGACATCACAAAGACGTAGGAATGACAGATGTGGCGTTTGAGAAAACGCACGGATGGACGTACCGCTGATCATTGTGCAAAAGTTATATTCCAAGGGAACTGTGGGTACAGGAGGACAGATTAGCATAGTGAACACTGCAATGCCCTCTACATTTCATCCTGTACCTATCCTCCTGGACCTGGACTCTATTAATCATATTTAGTTAGATCACTTCCCCAGAGCATCTCCATCCCAGGAGGTTATGAGCAGGAGAGCAAAGGTGCAAATCTACATTAGACCACGGAGAGTGTAATTATAACCTAATGATAGCATTTACACAAAATGGAGCATTATGGAAACTATTGCAGTGAATGTAAAGAGTCGGTATCTTTATGTTAGTACGACATTAGCGGATTCATTTTAATATTATTTAATTAGATATTCTTAGGGGGTGGGAATTATGAATATTTAAACGCAATGGGTCACAAATTCAAAATTAAAGTGTGAAAATAGAGGCAATTCTTCTCATAAGAACCCATTACCCCACCCCCACCACCACCTCTGCTCTACTAGAAGAGAGGATCAGGTGGTGGGCTTCCCGTTGAGAGACAGACGCATATGGTGCAACACATCAAGCCCACAGACAAACATAACCTACAAAACGTGTGGGTGTGCAAGGATGCAAACATTTCTAGATTTAAACAGGCAACTGCATCATAGGCATAGATCTGAGGGACAGTATGACTTAACCATCTCAAGAAACCTTTTCCCTGCACCTTACAAGACTTACAAGACAAGTGAATAACTTCAAATGTTGTTTGTTTTTTACAGCCAGATGTTTCCTTTAACTGTACCATTTTAATTTTGATAATAATACAGACAGATTCCTGATCTTATACACATTGTGCAAATCACTGGTGTTGGAGAAATCTGTACATTTCTATACTCTCGGTCAAAAGTTTGGAATAATTGAAAGAAGTCCTTTATGCTCACCAAGGTTGCATTTATTTGATCAAACTCATTAAAAACAGTAATATTGTGAAATATTATTACAATTTAAAATAACCGTTTTCTATTTTAATATATTTCAAAATCTAATTTATTTCTGTGATCACAAAGCTGAATTTTCAGCAGCCATTACTCCAGTCTTCAGTGTCACATGATCCTTCATAAATCATTGTAATATGCCATATATATATGGTTTTTAACCACGGTGTTCGGTTCGGTTCGGTTCTGATGGCTTGTCACATCAGTTTTTTGCTATTCTATTCTTAGGCGACAGGAACAGCAAGAGGTTAAGGAGAAAAAAGACTATTTTTTATTGCAATACTCTTTCTTTATTTTACTGAAAAGAATTGAAAACCCTTACTTAAACTTAAAACTTTACTTTAAAAAAACCCTTGTACACATTCCTAGTGTATTGTAAAATATAAAATAAATATATATGAAGATTTACACTGGCAGCTCAGAGCTGTACAGCAGCATTTAAGTATGAAATTGAATGAATACATGTAAAAATAAAACACTACATAAACTTCACTATAAAATATACATTGATTCTTATTAAAGCTACTGTATTAGTTCTTCAGTCAAGAGCAGTGAGTGATTTTCTCTTTGTCTTTTGTTGTTGTATTAACATTAAAGGTATAGTTCACTCAAAAATGAAAATTCTGTCAACGAGAAATTAATACAGGTTTGGAACAATATTAGAGTGAGTAAATAATGACATAATTTTAGAGGTGAACTGTCCATTTAAGGACAGCGTGTTCACTATAGGCTGCATTGTTGTCCATTTAAGACCTGCGTGCATCTAATATACAGACAAACGCCGATTTTACTTTCACTTTAGACATAACCGACTGTGTTTATGTTAACCTTGTGTGTATTTGACAGTATTAGCGCAGTAAGACGACTATTTAGTCCTGTAATCACGCTCTGGAAAAGCGCATATTAAAACCGTGCACGCGAATGAGCCGGAAAGGCTTTAAAACGCATGCAAATAATGAACTTTCTTGATTGTGAATATCTATTGTGTTCCATGAGTATAACTCTACCACTAACCTGTGATGTGAATGTATGTCGCGTTGTTCAGTATTGGGATGGAGGCAAATGATAGAATTTGTAGAAAAATAATTAATTCAATGCATATATATATATATATATATATATATATATATATATATATATATATATATATATATATATATATATATATATATATACATACACACACACACACACACACACACACACACACATATTGTATATACATACACATACACCGATCAGGCATAACATTATGACCTAATATTGTGTTGGTCCCCATTTTGCTGCACTATACCCCTGAAGGTGTGCTGTGGTATCTGGCATCAAGATGTTAGCAGCAGATCATTTAAGTCCTGTAAGTTGCGAGGTAGGAACTCCACGGATCAGACTTGTTTGCTAAGGACATCCCACAGATGCACAATTGGATTGAGATTTGGGGGATTTGGAGACCAGGTCAACACCTCAAACTGTTGTGCTCCTCAAACCATTCCTGAACCATTTTTGCTTTGTGGCAGGGCACATTATCCTGCTGAAAGAGGCCACAGACAACCAGGGAATACCGTTTCCATGAAAGGGTGTATATTGTCTGCAACAATGTTTAGGTAGGTGGTACGTGTCAAAGTAGCATCCACATGGATGGCAGCTTGCCTTCTTCCCATAGTGCATCCTGGTGCTATGTATTCCCCCAGTAAGCGACACACACGCACCCAGCCATCCACGTGATGTAAAAGAAAAAGTGATTAATCAGACCAGACCACCTTCAATTGCTCTGTGGTCCAGTTCTGATGCTCACATGCCCACTGTTGGTGCTTTTGGCAGTGGACAGAGTTCAGCATGGGCACCCTGACTGGTCTGCGGCTATGCAGCCCCATACGCAACAAACTGCGATGCACTGTGTATTCTGACACCTTTCTATCAGAACCAGCATTAACTTCTTGAGCAATTTGAGCTACAGTAGCTTGTATGTTTGATCAAACCACACAGGCCAGCTTTTGTCCCCCACGTTGCTCAAATCCTTACGCTTGTCATAATGTTATGCCTGATCGGTGTATATACTGTATATATTAACTAACATTTTAAAATACATAAAAATAGAAAAGTTATTTTAGATTGTAATAATATTATTTATAATAAGTTATTTTAGACTAATATTATTAATTAGAATAATAATGTATTTATATTATTATTCATTTATTGTTATTATAAGTATTGTTTCGTTTAGAATTTTATTTTATTTATTTTTTTGTATAAATTAGAGTACAAATGCACCCAATTAACCCACAATTAACAGACTGGTGTAATAGGCAATTATTTTACTCTGTACCAAGCTGATGTAAGATTTTTGACCAGTGTAAAACAAATTTCCAGTAAAAAAAACATTCCAGTTTGTATGGCTTTCCAAACATCCCTGATATTTCAAGGTTTTTATTGCCTGGGAATCTTGCATATTGCTCTAGTCTAGCTGCAAAGTTCTTGACTGGTAAGAATAATTTGCTAATGAAGCAGTCAAATACAGTAACTATCTAAACTGTCCATATATTTTATTCCACTTGGATGAACAGAAAAGTGATCAAATTAGCATTGCAGATGGCACAACAGGGTCACGTGGATTATGATAATGGTTTAGTGACTGTTAGACGGATTTTGAGAGTGCAGCGCAAATATAATATAGTTATAGGCAAATAAGGCAATTAAGCAAATGAAGCAATGCAAGAGGGAGGGACAAGACACTTGGCTCAGCTCCACAATGTCACAATTGCACAACAAAACAAAGAAGTGTCCATGAGGATAAAACCTGGACCTTACTAATATCATAGGTTTTATATTTATGTGTTTACTTGATAGTTAGCTTCACTTGTTTGATTTTAAGACTTAATTTCTTAATTCAAATACAAAACCAACCTATACAACCATTAAAGGTCCCATTCCGCATGATCCCATTGTTCAAACTTTAGTTAGTGTGTAATGTTGCTGTTAGAGCATAAATAATACCTGTAAAATTATAAAGCTCAAAGTTCAATGCCAAGCGAGATATTTTATTTAACAGAAGTTCCCTTTCAAAGCCTACAGCGAACGGCTGGCTTGGACTACATCCTGGTACTTCCTGCTATAATTACGTCAGTAGAGCAGTAGAACAGACTAACCTCCGCCCACAAAGAAACGCGAAAAAGGGGGCGCGGTCTTGTTGCTGTCCCACGTGGAGAAGCGGACGGTCGCGTGGAGAAAAGGAACTGTTGCGTTGAGTGTGTTTATCGCCATGTCGTCGAGACGCTGTTATTTTCATCCAGGAGTCAAATCACCTTTGTTTGGCTTTCCCAGGGACGCTGTAGAGATTATTGAACGCATTCATCTCTACGTTAAGAGGCGTGATCTTTCCAACATGCGCTAAGCTGCTGTCGAATCACAACACAGGAACTGCTGGCACGTGCGCTAAGCTGCGGTCGAATTACAACACGGTAAGCGCTGGCACAATCAGAACTCGTTACGTATTTCTGAAGGAGGGACTTTATAGAACAGGGAAATCACCAGCCGTTTTTAGGACAGTGGAAACAGCGGTACACAGATAAGTACATTGTGTGAAAAATAATGTGTTTTTTTACACGCGAAACATGAACACATGTTATATTGCACACTGTAAACACAATCAAAGCTTCAAAAAAACACGAAGAACGGGACCTTTAATCGAAGCCATGAGAACTGTAGAGACACACACACACACACACACACACACACACACACACACACACACTCAAGCATTTCATGGGAAACGCTCTGAGGGCACGACAGCCGTTTTAGATGTTTTCCTGTCAGAAGGAGGTTTATACAGAAATGTCAGCATTCTCCATCGCCCTGGATAGTGTGCCATGCCGAGATAAAGCAGTAACCCCACCTACCTCTGATCTATGCTGCTGTTTCTTGCTCTCAACTTCAAACAGCAGCATGGCCCCTGAGGAAGCCGTGTGTGGCCTCTGCATGCCTCAGACCCTCTTGGCCCTTCTGGCCCCTGCATCTTCCCCGGCACCGTCTCAAGAACAGAGAGACAGAAAGCACAGAGCCCACAACACCAATTATCTAATGGGGTGCTAGAGGCCCTGACAAAACAGCAGCAGGAAGCATCGCTTTTCTTCCTTATGCTTCTGTCTCACTTTGTTTCTCTCTCTCTCTCTCTCTCTCTCTCTGTCTTACTTACTCTTTGTCTGTCTGCCAACCTGGGCGAGTGGCTGCTGTGCCATTGTGCTCCAATTTCACTTCCTGTTCATAAAGCTGGTCTACTACCCAGCTAATTTTAAAACTCTAGCTTGTCAAGGTACAAGCTACTCATAATTTCAAGTAGTTAAGCTACAATCAAACTACCCGTTTAAAACTTTGTTTAACTACACTGCTAGCTACAAACAAAAAGTATAGCTAATTAGATTGAAGGCGACTAAAGCTATTTAAGAGAATTTTTTTTGTAATGTTCAGTTATAACAAATAATAATAACAAAACTAATACACTATATTGCCAAAAGTATTGGGACACCCTTCCAAATCTTTGAATTCAGGTGTTCCGATCACTTCCATGGCCCCAGGTGTATAAAATCAAGCACCTAGGCATGCAGACTGCTTCTACAAACATTTGTGAAAGAATGGGTTGCTTTCAGGAGCTCAGTGAATTCAAGCGTGGTACCATGATAGGTTGCCACCTGTGCAATACGCAATACATTTGTGAAATTTCCTCGCTACTAAATATTCCACGGTCAACTGTTAGTGGTATTATAACAAAGTGGAAGCTATTGGGAACAACAGCATCTCAGCCACGAAGTGGTAGGCCACGTAAAATCACAGAGTGGGGTCAGCGCATGCTGAGGCACACAGTGTGAAGAAGTCGCCAACTTTCTGCAGAGTCAATAGCTACAGACCTCCAAACTTTGTGTGGCCTTCAGATAAGCTCAAGCACAGTGTGCAGAGAGCTTCATGGAAGCATCCAAGCCTTACATCACCAAGTGCAATGCAAAGTGTCGGATGCAGTGGTGTAAAGCACGCTGCCACTGAACTCTAGAGTACTGAAGACGTGTGCTCTGGAGTGACGAATCAAGCTTCTCTGTCTGGCAATCCGATAGACAAGTCTGGATTTGGCAGTTGCCAGGAGAAGGGTACTTGCCTGACTGCATTGTGCCAAGTGTAAAGTTTGGTGGAAGGGGAATTATGGAGTGGGGTTGTTTTTCAGGGGTTGGGCTTGGTCCCTTAGTTCCAGTGAAAGGAACTCTTAATGCTCCAGCAAACCAAGACATTTTGGACAATTTCAACTTTGCGGGAACAGTTTGGGGATGGTCCCTTCCTGTTCCAACATGACTGCGCACCAGTGCACAAATGAAATACAGGTGCACAGGTGATGTGGGTCGATGGGTCTTCTTTTGGTGCCCCCCTCAGCACTTGGTGCCCTATGCGCAGCTTGCATGGTGGGAGCGGCGGCACTGGGTTTATTGTAATACATTTAAAGGATTAGTTAACTTTTAAATAAACTTTTGCTGATAATTTACTCACCCCCATGTCATCCAAGATGTCCATGTCTTTCTTTCTGCAGTCGAAAAGAAATTAAGGTTTTGGATGAAAACAGTCCAGGGTTGTTCTCCATATAATGGACTTCAATGGGCTACAAACGGTTCAAGGTCCAAATGACAGTTTCAGTGCAGCTTCAAAGGGCTTTAAATGATACCAGACGATGAATAAGGGTCTTATCTAGCAAAATGATCAGTTTCTGTGAGAAACCGAGCAGTATTTATGCTATTATTTCGTTATTATGCTATTAGATCGTAGTTATAGATATATCGAAAGTAGATGCCTCATTCTACTGATCCGTGCAGTCGCTAATGAGGCATCTACGTATACATCTATGACCACGGTCTAATTTGACCTCACAAACTGTCACTTTCCCTTTAATAGGTTCTCAACACCAAGGCCCCCCATAATACACAACAATATTCGAATGTGATTTAATGAACAAGGTTTAGAATTTTTTTTTATTGATTTATTCACAATTTCCACTCAATAACATATTTTAGAGCTTGGTATAACTAGAAAAATGTAAATTCATCATAAAATGCCCATGGCATTTTGTTAATTTACATGATTTTTCCAGTTTGATAAATATGCTTTAAAATGAAGCTACCTCAAATATCTAGGTTTCCAATGAAAGTGAGTAGAACCCTTTGTATGGCTATCACCAGACCAAGCTCAATTTAAGATTGAACATTGATCTGGGGAGTCTGCTATTTATTTTTAACTGCACAAGAGGCGTGATAAACAAGCATAAATTAAATGACTCTGTATGCAATTGGATAGTCCTTCAACCAATCAGACCACAAGAGGCATAATCAACGGGCAACGACCCATCACTTCTCTATCCGTCATTGTGTTAAACCCGCCAATAGCGCGCCAGGTGGATAAGCCAGTCTGTGATTGGTTCCCGCAAAAGTGTAACAGAAGCAGTATAAATTAATGTACAGGTTTCCAGACTGAGTTGTAGGGCAAAATCAAATCACCGTCAGATCAGGCTGGGTTTACCCAGTCTATAGAACCCTGGTACTTCTATGAAAAAAACTTTTATCAACATCAAAAACTTTGTTGAGGGGATTAATTAATCCATTGTTTTGGAGGTCTCCTACGACAGGTTTACATGCATCTAAGGTCAAAATTTTTTTCTCATAATATACATTGCACATCACAACATTTTTCAATGATTCTCAAACGACTCGTCAGATGAATCAGTATCTGTAAATCCCTCCTTTTCCTCGAGCCTACTCTGCTCTGATTGGCCAGATGGCCCAGTCTGTTGTGATTGGTCTACTGCATACATCGTGTGTTTCGGAGTCCATTACAATAACTGAACTTCAACTCTGTCCGAAGGCTTCGATTGTACACACTGTAAAGACAGTAAGGATGACGTCGATTTTACCAAATCAATCCGAGCGCGAGTACAATGATGAAATATTGGAAGTTGTAGTTATTCAACCATACCTCCATTACAAGGACGACTTGAGCAGGACGTTTCTCAGTGATGCTACTCAGTTTGAGGTAAATTATGAGATGTTGCAACTGTAATTCCTCAGCATCAAGTGTACGTCCATCAACAAACCCATGTGTATATTTCTAATTTATTGTGGTGCACATGCGGGAACTGCATCAATAACAGTTAATTGCTGAGCACTAACGTAAATGACTGATGTAACATTAAAGTTTGCAAAACAAATCTTGCTCCATCCTTTATCTTTACTCAAAGTAGAAAGAACGACAGACAATCTGCATTCAGCATTAATAGACAAAGTTTTAGGTAATAGTGGCCCACAAGTATTTCAATAAGACACGAATATGTAAAAAATTACACAATATATAACACAAAACTACGCATTTTGAACACCCAGTAGAAAATATATACATCAATAATTAATCATACTTACAGGTTGTGATTCTGAGTAGCAAGCTGGTTCAAATAAACTGAGTACTGACCACTGATCTATATAAATGACTGGATTGCTCATCGCGTTCTAAACTGCCATCAAGCGGTGAAGCCACTGGAAGTGCTCGAGCGGCCATCTTACTATTCCCTACCAGCAGAGGGCATCATTGACGTACAGCCAAAACATTTACCTAATGTCACACGATTTGCAGCGTCTCAGTCTCACAGGATTAGCTTTACGATATATGTGTGTAAATTAATAGTTACTTCAGATGTTATCTGTAATGTTTATGGTCTTTTCGGAGAGGATGAGTCATATATTGAAATCGTTAAAGGGTTAGTTCACCCAAAAATGAAAATTCTGTCATTAATTACTTACCCTCATGTCGTTCGACACCCGTCAGACCTCCGTTCATCTTCGGAACAGAAATGAAGATATTTTAGTTGAAATCTGATGGCTCTGAAAGGCCTCCATTGGCACAATGGCACGGTTCACTCTCAAGACCCTTAAAAGGTACTAAAGACGTCGTTACAAAGTCCATCTCACTACAGTGGTTCTAAAATAACTTTATGAATCGGCGATAATAGTTTTTGACCAAAAAAAAAATTATGCCCTGTTTTGAAATCGTCATCACTATGCAAGTCGTTATTTAGGGTTTTTTTGCGCACAAAAACTATTATCGCCAATTCATAAAGTTATTTTAGAACCACTGTAGTGAGATGGACTTTGTAACAACGTCTTTAGTACCTTTTAAGGGTCTTGAGAGTGAACCGTGCCATTGTGCCAATGGAGGCCTTTCAGAGCCATCAGATTTCAACTAAAATATCTTCATTTCTGTTCCGAAGATGAACGGAGGTCTTAGGGTGTTGAACGACATGAGGGTAAGTAATTAATGACAGAATTTTCATTTTTGGGTGAACTAACCCTTTAATGTGGGTGCGTCTACTGCCGACACAGGTAACATAACTGAACTAACACAAAAACTTTTCTTTATGCATTCAATTATGGAGGAAATATTCATTATTGACGTATTTCTGTGTTTAGCTGCAGAAATTGATTTGAATAGCTTATACAATATTAATACAAGCCTCTATATTGCACTATATTGTATTACAATTCAAAGTTTTCCATCTCGGAAATAAAGTAGTCAGCGTTATGATGTGTGTATTTTATTTCCTGATTGAGCAACGTCTATTTCAGACTCTTAAAGACAGTTTCCATACGAGTTTCAATATATTCCAAGTGTTATATGAGTATAAGTATTTCATATAAGTGTATGCCATGTTGTTGAATTACATATTTATTGAATCATCATCTAAATAATTAACTGCTTCAAAATGCATGCTGTTAACGAAATCATTGTTGAAACATTTAGCCTACTGTATGAATAAAAACAATACTACAGCACAACATAAATACATAAATGCATAAACGCAACAGTACAACAATGCGATTTCAGGTTACAAAGCATAAATCTTTATTACGGTTTAAAAATGCGCACTTTGACGCTGAAGTCTCTCGTCCGCCCGCCGAGCTGATGTTCACTACTGTAATGAATATGAATGTAACTTTTTAATCAGCTGGGGAAATTCCTGACTTTAAACAAATAACCATTTCCCTGCTCAGGATATTTGTGTTGTAATAATATAAAAAAAATATAAAAACGGTGTCTCCTTAGGCAATGTTTTCCTATTCATTCAAAAGAACGCGTGAGCTGACTAGGGAATACCAACATGGCGGCGCGGCGACATCACTTTTTATGACGTCATGAGCAATCCAGTCATTTATATAGATCAGTGTTACTGACCCATCTTTCACGAGCAAGCGTTTTGCGGATCTCGCGTTGAATCTTGAAATTTGAGAAGCAGTCGTCAGTAAAATGACATTTGAGGGCTGGTCAAGTTGTTCACGAGCGAACAACATACAACATAGGCGGGCATTATGCAAATGCATTTTCTAGCGATGTAGAATCGTAACGCATTAAAAAAAGACTCGTCTAGGTGGTTTAGAGTCGATTCTTTCTTTTGGGAGAAAATAACTTTATGTATCGTGCACTTTCGACTTTTCAACTTTGCAGAATGTTTACATTCACAGACAGCTATATTACACACTGCATGGAAGGAAATATTAGAAAAACCATAATAGGGGCACCTAAAAAATGCTTGACAGTGAAAAATACATTGAGGCCTCCTTGGAAGGTTACCATTAGTTTTTTTTAGTTTTTTTCATTTTTTTCTTAAACATGAATCATGCTAATGATAATGTGTTCAACCCACAGAACTTTTATAATAATAAAAAGATACGGCAACACACTTTGTTCTCAGCGAATAGTCCGCTCCACAGATTGACTGCTGTCTCAGAGGTTACACAATATTGGCAGTATTTGTCCATCTTCCTGAAATGACACATGTCTATTTTTTGTATTTTTTTATGTACCGTAATCATGACCGGCTGTAACAGGCTGAAAGGAATTTAATTGAGCTAGCATTACCCTCGTACAAATTGAGGAGCAAAAAAATTAGCACAGGCAGCAGTTCGCTTTGGAGATAATTCATCAGAAGATGAAATGCTTAATGCAAAGGCCGTAATTTGTAAAGATAAACGTGCATTTCCTTCTCCACGCACTTTCACACAGATTTAATAGAGCTGACAGCGCAAGAAAAAGAAAGAAAGGGGGAAGTGGGGGTGAGGGAGAGTGGGAGAGAAGATAAAGCCTCTATTTTGCTTCTCCTGCCGTACATTCACCGCTGCTTCTGCGTGCTACAGAGTGTGAACCGCTGACACGTGCAATGAGAGGAAGTGAGAAATTTCATCACTGACAATGGCCAGACTTGTGATGTATTAACAACGTTTGCACCCTCAAGATGTTACTATTTCAGAGTATTCAGCACCACCGTACAAACTAGATAATGAAGAGATTGTTTACGGACGTAAATATATGGACACATAAGACGTAGGCGTATTTATGGAGCGAATTCTAAGAATGAGAATACGCCGATATCCTACAGGTCTTTGACAGAGCGAATGAAGTTGTCAAAGGGAAGCCATTTTGAGCGCTTTCCCTCGCTTTCTTCAATGTTAACCATTGCCGCCCTCCCTTTTCCCTCTTTTCTTTCCCATCGGAGAGAACCTGCTCTATGATGTTTGCTATGCACGCCACAGCCGTGACAACGTCTCAATAGCTCAGTTCTCCCTGATGATCAATGATGTGTCAGAATGACTAACTGAATTAGCTGAGGAGGTATGCCATGTTAATCTGCATCAAAAGGTCACTTTGAATATGAGCATAATTTGCTCTGCACTGGTGTCGCAGAAAGGAGGAGGAGGAGGAGGAAACTGAATCACGGCTTTTGGTGCCATTCTATTTTTTCTTTAAAGGTCTGAGTTGTGACAAACCGCAACAAGTCTGCGTTTCCTTGTCAACGGCTCAAGATATGGCTCGGATCTCCAGTCAGTATTTATTTTACCGTGTCATTCTGAGACATATTTCACAGCATGTGGTCTGAAGATTAAAAGCAAACATTTGTTCCCTTTCAGTCGGTCACGTTCGACGTACGTCGGAACTGACCGACGAATTGGGATCTGATCTCAGAGACCAATCTACTTTGAGTGTATTAAAAACGAGCCAATGGAGATTGGCATGCGATCCACGCATTCCACGCACCGCCCCGCAGCGCGGGTATAAATAAGGAAGTGGAATGCTTGATCATTGCCTTTTTTTTCGTAGCCGAACAGCGGCATTGCTGTGTCTACGAAGAGTGTTATTCGAGTCTCGTGAGAAGGATTGCTGTTCCAGTGCGGGTGTGACGGCGCTTTTCAGCGAGTGGCCGCTTCAGAGGAGATAAAGAGCTGGTTTTGTTGGTTGGCTGGGCGTTTCCATTTCTGAGTGCTCACGCAGGCTTGCACTATCTGAACTGCGTGAGCCGCGGTCATCTCCCTGAGTGCTTCAGCACTGAAAGAGCGGTTTTCCTTTTCTAAAAGAGCAACACGGTTTGACCCTGCATCTTTTTCAAGATGTCATTCAAACCGTGTGTTTCTGGATGCGGTTGTTTCCTGTCCTCATTTGACGGCCACGATCTCTCTCACATATAAACATGTGTGATTGCGTTCGTGGGTGATCCATGCTCTCTAAGGAGAGCATGGTCACGTCGGCGCGTTGTTCGTCTCACCTTTCTCGTAAGGGCTCGAGCGTTCAGCGCGCCGTGTGCCGTCGAGCGCCGGCTGACAGCGGGGGTTGTCACGGCAACCCAGCGCGTCACTCGGCACTCTCTAGATGCGCGGTCCAGACTATGAAACCTCAAATGGGGTTGAGTCCCTTTCCTTATTCCCTGATCTAGTTTCTTTTCTGGTGCATCAGAAAAGGACTACTTTAGCTAATAAGCTTTAATGGACCTGAGGATTACAGTGGGGCATCCCCGCCGGGTACATCTCTTCGGGCCCCGACTCCTCTTATCGCATCATGAGCATGCCGAGACTTTGTTCGTGGGTGGTTCATGTTCTCTCATGAGAACATGACCACGTCGGTGCGGTGTTCGTCTTGCCTTTTCATAGGGCTTGAGCGTTCAGCGCACCGTGTGCCGTCGAGTTTGACGGCCACGTTCACTGTTTCACATGCCTGCTGGTAGCTTACAGATGGGATTGCTGGTCCTTTTAAAACAAGGAGACCTAATGTTTCATTTGTGGCTCTGGCAGAGGACCGATGTCAATTGCTGCATCGGAGAGAGGGCTGTTATGCACTGGAAATGATGATGCTGAGTTTCCCACTATAATGGTGTGTGCTCTTGCTGAATCAGATTCAGAGTTGACAGCCATGCTTTCCCGGGTGGCTGAGGCGTAGTGCAACGCTTAAATCGCCTTGCCTACCCCCGTGACTTTTTTCCCGGATGGGCATTGGAAAAATTAGCAGTATGGAACTATTTGGTGTCAAAATATGGATCACCAAAAGGGCCGAAATCTGTATAAATTTTTCCCTCTCTCACTACCCTCTGTCCTGCATGTACGAGGGTAGTCCCGACCCAGGGGTTATGCAGGAACTGTGTGCGGTGGTAGACCTCGCTCTCTGGGCGACGGAAGTCACTGCACGCTCCCTGGGTCAGGCGATGTCCACACTAGTGGTCCAGGAACCTGGGGCTAAACCTGGCAGATATGCGTGAGTCCGACTAAGTTCGGTTCCTTAACGCCCCTGTCTATCAGGCTGGCCTCTTCGGCGACGCCGTCGAGTACTTTGCCCAGAAGTTCTCGATGGCCTAGAAGCAGACAGAGGTGGTTTAAAAAATAAAAAAAAAATCCTAATTCGCAGCACCTCTGCCTGCTTGTCGCCGAGGGCGCCCCCCCTGCGTCCGCCTCCGCCCCTGCGAAACCCAGGCAGCAGCCTCCATCTGGGAAGCAGGGTGCCGGACGTAAGGGAGGCGCCCAACCCACTCAGGGCTTGCTAGTCTACAAGCAAGCGTAAGGGCAAGCGGCCCTGAGATGGGCAGCCCAGGGAGAACAAGAGCTGCTCCGAGGGAGTTGGTGTCCGCACCCCTCCCTCACCCCCCCGGAGGAGGACCGGGGGCCCTGACTGGTGTCAATACTCTACCGCTGGCTCTCCGGAGTCCAGCGGTACCCACATTTTCAGAGCAGTTTCCATTTTCCCTGGGCCCCAAGAGGGCCAGGTTGGCAGTGCGCGACGCCCCCGGGCCTTGCCACTCCTTTCCTCCCCTCTCCCCCTCGCCAGGGGGCAGCAGTGTGGGCACCGAGAACACCATCTCTTCAGCCCCTCCTTGGCCGATCCCCCTGAGGAGGGACCTTCTTTCTCAGGGACGGGGCACTCTATGGCACCCGCATCCAGACCTCTGGAAACTCCATGTCTGGTCCCTGGACGGGACGTGGAGGTTCTAGGTGGTCTACCACAGGCAGTGGTGGACACCATCTCTTCTGCTAGAGCCCCCTCTACGAGGCGCCTCTACGCTTTGAAGTGGAACCTGTTCGTTGAATGGTGCTCTTCCCACCGGGAAGACCCCCGAAGGTGTTCGGTTAGTGTCGTGCTTTCTTTCCTGCAAGATGGGCTGGAGCAAAGGCTGTCTCCCTCCACCCTCAAAGTGTACGTCGCAGCAATAGCGGCGTATCACGACGCAGTCGAAGGTAAGTCCTTAGGAAAGCACGACTTAATCGTCAGGTTCCTCAGAGGTGCGAGGAGGCTAAATCCTCCTCGTCCAAACTCGTTACCCTCTTGGGACTTAGCTCTTGTGCTCAGAGCACTTCAGAGCCCTCCCTTTGAGCCTTTGCAGTCTGTGGAGCTTAAAATCCTGTCAATGAAGACAGTGCTTCTGACGGCATTGGCCTCCATCAAGAGGGTAGGGGACCTGCATGCACTTTCGGTCAACGAATCGTGCCTAGAATTCAGGCCGGCCAACTCTCACGTTGTCCTGAGACCCCGGCCTGGATACGTGCCCAAGGTTCCTACCACTCCCTTCCGGGACCAGGTAGTGAACCTGCAAGCGCTGCCTTCGGAGGAGGCAGACCCAGCCCAGGCTTTGTTATGTCCCGTCCGCGCTCTCCGCGCTTACGTCGACCGGACTCAAAGCTTTCAGACCTCAGAGCAACTCTTCGTCTGTTACGGAGGCCAGCAGAAGGGAAAGGCTGTCTCCAAGCAGAGGTTGGCCCACTGGATAGAGGATGCCATCGTCTTGGCTTAGCAGTCCCAAGACGTGCCTTGCCCGTTCGGGTTGCGAGCACACTCAACAAGGAGTGTTGCTTCTTCCTGGGCGCTGGCTCAAGGCGCCTCGCTGACAGATATTTGTAGAGCTGCGGGCTGGGCGACACCTAACACGTTCGCTAGATTCTATAGCCTCCGTGTAGAGCCAGTATCTTCCCGCATCCTCGCCCCCAGTGGCCAGTAGCGCTAAGTGCCCGTTCTAAGTGTCGGCTTGCAACGCCACTCCCGCCCTCTGGGCCGGATACGTGCGTCTATTTTTCTCCAGTTGTGTTCCCCGGAAACAGCTAACCCTGTCGAGCTCCTCCGTCACCCCTGCGGTGCCAGACGTTGCGGCCGTCTGACGCCAGGCCTGCACCCGTAAGCTTGTGAAACGTGTGTGTAGGCTGGGTTCCATATGTAGCGGTCCCCTCACGGCTACCCCATATGTGTATTCTTCCACGGTACCAGCTACCCTACTCGGCTAGCCCCGTGTCTTTCCCTTGACAAAGCCCGCTCTGTCGTCTCTGGGCGTGTTCTTTCCCCCCTGGGACCAGGCTGGAACCACCCCAGAGACTCCCATATGTTGCACTACCCTGCCAGGTTAGTCCTTATGTGTATTCTGCCACCTAGCCTTCTACTGAAGGACGTGGCTCCGCAGCGTACCATCTCCCGAGACGGGCACGCTTTCCCAGCGTTATCCAATAGCCACACTGGGTGGGTCTTGCAGAAACAGCAGTGACTGACCTCCCTGCTTGGAGCCCTGACTTCCGTACCATCTAAGACGGTCAAGTGCGCTCAAGCAGGACGCTGGAAGGGCCAGCGCCCTGGCGTCTTGGTAGGGATCCCAATTCGTCGGTCAGTTCCGACGTACGTCGAACGTGACCGACTGAAAGGGAACGTCTCGGTTACGTATGTAACCCTCGTTCCCTGAAGGAGGGAACGGAGACGTACGTCCCGTCGCCAGGTGCTGTGCTTCCGCTAGGGGGCCGAGTCACTAGTTCGGCTCCTCAGCAGAAAAAAGCAATGATCAAGCATTCCACTTCCTTATTTATACCCGCGCTGCGGGGGGCGGTGCGTGGAATGCGTGGATCGCATGCCAATCTCCATTGGCTCGTTTTTAATACACTCGAAGTAGATTGGTCTCTGAGATCAGATCCCAATTCGTCGGTCAGTTCCGACGTACGTCTCCATTCCCTCCTTCAGGGAACGAGGGTTACATACGTAACCGAGACGTTTTTGTGTGTGTTAGCATGCTAAGCTGCTAGAAGGACCTCCATTAGGTGATACTGTTATATCAAAGCAAAGGTATCAGACAAGCATGAGAACATGTTTATAGTACTTTTCTATTCACTTTTGAAACAACATTAAAGATATACCTGCATTGGTTGTATATCTAACAACAAAGAATCAGGTCTTTTATCTTATGAGAACTCATTAAAGGTCCTGTTCTTCGTGATCCCATTTTTCAAACTTTAGTTAGTGTGTAATGTTGCTGTTAGAGCATAAATAATACCTGTAAAATTATAAAGCTCGAAGTTCAATGCCAAGCGAGATATTTTATTTAACAGAAGTTCCCTTTCAAAGCCTACAGCGAACGGCCGGTGTGGACTACATCTCTGTACGTCCTGCTTTAATTACGTCAGTAGAGCAGTTTGTCGACTAACCTCCGCCCACAAGAATACGCGAAAAAGGGGGCGTGGTCTTGTTGCTCCCTCGTGGAGAAGAGGAAGCGTTGCGTTCGGTTCGGTTCGGTTGCGTTTGTCGCCATGTCGTTCAGACGCTGTTATTTTCATCCCGGAGTCAAATCACCTTTGTTTGGCCTTCAGGGGCTGTAGTTTGAGCGCGTTCATCTCCCCGTTATGGTAAGAGGCGTGACCTTCCCGGTAACGTGCGCTCTGCGTGCCCTAAGCTGCTGTCCAATCACAACACAGGAACCGCTGGCACAATCAGAACTCGTTACGTATTTCTGAAGGAGGGACTTCATAGAACGAGGAAATTCTCAGGCCGTTTTGAGGACAGTGAAAACAGCAGTATACAGATAAGTAAATTGTGTGAAAAATACTGTGTTTTTTTACACATGAAACATGAACACATGTTATATTGCACACTGTAAACACAATCAAAGCTTCAAAAAAACACGAAAAACGGGACCTTTAAAAAATGTTTTCATCATTTTTTTCACCCTCATGTAATTATTGACTTTCTTCTGCAGAACATAGAGAAAGATACTTCGAGAAATGTATTAGTATATATATATATATATATATATATATATATATATATTATATACATACACCGATCAGGCATAACATTATGAATAACACTGATTAACACAGGTGAAGTGAATAACACTGATTATCTCTTCATCACAGCACTTGTTAGTTAGTGGGATATATTAGGCAGCGAGTGAACATTTTGTCCTCAAAGTTTGTGTTAGAAGCAGGAAAAAAATGGGCAAGCGTAAGGATTTGAGCGAGTTTGACCAAATTGTGATGGCTAGACGACTGGGTTAGAACATCTCCAAAACTGCAGTGGTCAGTATCTATCAAAAGTGGTCCAAGAAAGGAACAGCGGTGAACCGGGGACAGGGTCATAGCCTGCATAGCCGCAGACCAGTCAGGGTGCCCATGCTGACCCCTGTCCACCGCCGAAAGCGCCAACAGTGGGCATGGTAGCATCAGAACTGGACCACAGAGCAATGGAAGAAGGTGGCCTGGTCTGATGAATCGGACAACAATTTTGAGGTGTTGACTTGGCCTCCAAATTACCCAGATCTCAATCCAATCGAGGATCTGTGGGATGTGCTGAACAAACAAGTCCGATCCATGGAGGCCCCACCTCGCAACTTACAGGACTTAAAGGATCTGCTGCTAACATCTTGGTTCCAGATATCACAGCACACTTTCACAGAGTCCATGCCTCGACGGCTCAGGGCTATTTTTGCAGAAAAAGGGGGACCAACACAATATTAGGTCATAATGTTATGCGTGATCAGTGTGTATATATAGTATAAATAAGTAGTACGCGCACATCCCAACTTGGGAAGGTGCTTGGTCAAAAAAAATAATTAAAAAATCAAAAGATATTAAAAAACCTGCACACTGCTTTATCAGCTCCCATAAAACATTAATATATTGCTATATTTCTGTATTATTGTTTGATGTCTTCAATTGAACAAACTGAATAATTGGTTAGTTTACTATGTATTTTATATGTGAATATAACGGGAAAAATATATTTATATATATAAATATATATTTATATGTGAAAAAAACAGAATTCTCTGGGACCCTAAATATAAAGATGGTGCAGTCGATGCAGATAATGAAAGTTTGAATGTTTATTATCTATTCTGTGTTGACAGGTATTTGAGTGCCCTTCACAAACAAGTCACTGCAGATCTATTAAGATTGATTATAATATTAAATAAATTATTTGCTCTCTAAATCCTGTTGTTACAATGTCAGTGAAGCTCCTGTCAGGGTGCAGATGCTAATAAATCACACATAAAGGTTACATAACCATTAATAACTATGTCATCATATACTGCATACATTTAATGTGACAGTCAAATACATCAGACTTAAAATAATGAGCTACACCAGACAGCTCTTTATATTTTGAAATAATGGGATTGGCAAAAGCCTAGAAGGCAAATTGAAAGATTCTGTCAGCTCACAGTCAGCTAAAGCATATATTCAATCTATTGCAAAGTATTAAAAAATATAATCATTAATGAAAATATTATTGGTGCTCAAGGAGTCATCTTATTAGCGCTTAAAATGGACTTGCACTTATTCTATTCTAATATGACTGTAGGTAACTACTACTGCTGGCAGATTGTGTGTGTGTGCAATAACACGGACCATATTTGTGTGATTCATGTAGTTTCAATACGCTTGTCCTTGGTGTGTATGCTTTTCCATACACAGAGCAAAACATAAAGACTATTGCCAAAGGAGAAAGCAATGAAAAGGGTTACAGTTCATAACTTCAATTAAGAACAGTATTATGATGGTGACCGCATTTACACTATATAGTTCAAGTGACCCAACTCCGATTTTTTTCCTCCCATGTGGCACAGATTGGATATGACCTGTGAACGTGTAAGCAGGAAAAAAGCGCATGGATTACGATATTCTTAGATCGGTTTCAGGCCTCATTCATATGTGGAAATAAATCTGATATGAATCGGATACGTGCATTTGTGTCTGCCGTGTAATCGGACAGATCGGATATTCCCCTGTCAATGCGAGTCATACATCATTGAAAAAAGTGACTTTTTGAAACATATTTATCTAACAAATTAAACATCTCTAATTGACTAGAAGAGTATTCATTTTGCGCGCTTCAGTCCCGTTGTGGAGACACTCTATTCGTTCCAGTGAAATAACAAAACAAAATGCACACAAACATGTCCCTGCTCTTGGTTTTAATGAGGGAAAAAAACATTCAATAGCAGATTCGAACCCAGAACCTCTGACATGCTTAACAAAAGTTCGACCACCAGACCATTAGTACACACAATCTTTTATACCAGATCTGTGTACATAATCATGATCTTGAATAATTTGTACTATATAATGATTTTGATATAAGAGTGAAACTATTAAAATCATTCAAATTAAACTCAATGTACTATTTAAATTGATCATAATGTTATTTTTGGTCAGTTTCACCAAGTGTAGTGTAAATGCAGATATCAGATATGGGTCATTTTTAAAAGATGATGTCATTTTAAAAGCGGGTAATAAAAATAAAAAAATCGGATATAGTAAAAATAAAAAAAAAAGGAATTGGACATCAAGACCTGCAGTGTAAATGCGGCCTTAAAGGGTTAGTTGACCCAAAAATTTGTATTCCTTTTTGTTCGTTTTTTTGCCCACAAAAAGTATTCTCGTAGCTTTGCAACAATAAGGTTGAACCACTGTAGTCACATGGACTATTTGAACAATATCGTTACTACATTTCTGGGCCTTGAAAATGGTAATTAAATAGCTGTCTATGGGGTCTCAGAAAGCGCTCGGATTTCATCAAAAATATCTTAATTGTGTTCTGAAGATGAACGAAGGTCTTGCGGGTTCGGAACGACATGAGTGTGAGTAATTAATGACAGAATTTTCATTTTTGGGTGAACTAACCCTTTAAGGCCCATCACACCAAGAACAACAACTATAAAGATAACTATAATGATAACTATACTGCGTCCACACCAGCGAATGATAATGCTCTGTTTATTATACACGCACGCTGAAGTTTGTTGTCTGCCACTTTAAATGCCATCATTTGCTCATTTTAAAGAATGTTGGTAACCACAGTAGACAGTACATTGACTGCCATAGTGGAACAAATAAATACTATGGAAGTCAATGGCTAACGTCAATTGTTTGATTGTCAAATTTCTTAAAAATATATTTTGTTTTCAGCAGAACAACTTGAGGGTGAGTAAATAAAAAAATAAAAAATTGTTTTGGGTGAACTATCCCTTTAATGGCCCAGAAGGTGACAGCAAGTTACAAACAAACAAATGCACATTCAGGGGTGTTTTAGGGAGGAGGGTAAATATGACCATATTCAAAGATAAAAACTGTCCTCTTTGAGAGTGTTTTAGCAGCTTGATAGAAAACATGTTAAAAATTGCACACTTCACACTAGGGTAAAAGCACAAAATGATACCAAGAAAGAAAGAAGAAGAAAAAAACAGCAGGGTTAAATATGTCACCTTCCCCTTCATAACTTTGTCTCTGACATGTGCCGGTAAACGGTAATACGATATACCGCAATAATGAACATGCACAATATTGTTAACGTGGGCACTTCAATATACCGTGAATAATTATTTCTTACGAATTCAGATTTTTAGAATGCATTTTAAGAATACTTTACCCATCAACCGTTTAAAATGAACAACACGTCAAAGAGGAACACGCACTGATGTAAACAGACCCAACGAGCATGAGCCGAGCACATGGCGGAACGAGTGAAGGAGACGCACATTCACTCTCTGACAGCAGAGGGCGCTGACAGAACAGCAGAAACGAGGCCGTTTCCCCGGTAACCCTCGTAAACAAATCTCATCACATAACCAAATACTTAATACTTAAAGACTTAAGGCTATTCATTTTCAAACTTAAACATTTTATATTTTAATCTGGAATAAATTACATGCCCTAGATATTGTTTGAATGTGTTCTGATTGTTCAATCACACACTTTGCAATAAGGCTCTATTATTTAATATTAGTTCATTCATTAAAAAACTGACAATGAAAAATACTTCTAAAGCATGTATTACTCTTAGTTAAATGTAAATGTTAGCATTTAATAACACATTATTAAAATCAAAAATTGTAACTATTATTAAATGGACCTGACTATTATTTAATGGACCTTTGATATTTAATTATCAAAGAAGAATAACTTCTGTAAAAATGTAGCTATTCGTTCTTTGTTAATGTTAATGCATTAACTGGTGAGACATTATTGTAAAGTGTTACCTATTGTTCTTTATAATTCTTTAGCATTTTAATCTGTTTTAAATATTTTTTACTTTATACATTTTTGTGTATTGCTTTATTGTATTTAAATGTTTGGTTCTTTTTGCCATAAGAAAGTTATTAAACCTGTAATAGAATTACCAAAAAAATTTTGCAACGAATTTCAATATCGTGATAATACTGTATACCGTGATAAAAGCTTCAGCAAGTAATCGCAACATGACAATTTGATACCGGCACATGCCTATTTGTCTCCTAGGGATTATGTGTGTGTGTCTGTATTAATGAAAGAAAGTAAGAAAGGCACAGTGTAAGAGAGACAATAAAACTCCATCTTTTTGTCTGCCTCACAATAGTTTATATTTGAATACCTTCATAATGAAAAATATAAAAAATGTAATCTCTCTCTCTCTCTCTCTCTCTCTCTCTATATATATATATATATATATATATATATATATATATATATATATAAAATATATATTTAATGCATGTGTGTGTATTTATATACATAATAATTATACACAGTGGTGGAGGAAGTGTAGGCCTACTGAATCTCAGTAAAAGTACAAATACCCAGAGATATATTTACTTTAGTAAAAGAAGAAGTACCACAATGACAGCCATACTTAAGTAAAAAGCACCTGATTTTAAATGTACTTTAAGTATTAAAAGTAAAAGTACTTGCATAACAATTTATTCTCTTAAAGGGTTAGTTCACCCAAAAATGAAAATTCTGTCATTAATTACTCACCCTCATGTCTTTCGACCCCCGTAAGACCTCCGTTCATCTTCAGAACACAAATGAAGATATTTTTGTTGAAAGCTGATGGCTGAGAAAGGCTTCAGACAGGCCTCCATTGGCATTCAGTACATTTACACTCCCAAGACCCATAAAAGGCACTTAAAGGGGCTATATGCGTTTTTCTGAAATTTAAACTCGCGACTGACACCTGTGGCCAAAAAACAGAACTGCTCTCATTTTCTGCTCGCTCTCGCAGCGGTGGTGACGTCACATCCGCAGACAGCGCGGGAAAAGACGACCCGCCAGAAAATAGGAAAAATAGGATACAGGCTTATAGGTGCACCCACTGTGAGCGGACAAGGTGTCAGTATGCTCATCAGGAGATGTTTGAGTCATAAATGGTAAAATAAAAAGGCTATTGTTACGTCTATTTTGGGGAAAAAGTTGCATATAGCCCCCTTAAAAAATTGTTACAAATGTTACGATGCGACGACAGTAGTTTTTGTGTGCAAAAAAAAATCAAAATAACGACTTTATTCAACCTCTTCTTGTCTTCCGTGTGTGCCTCCACGACGCATGCGCGAGAATATGACGTAGCGCCGGGGTTCGGAAATCCATGAAATCCACACTTTAACCCCATTTTGAGAACTACGCCGAGACCTAAAGCACGATCAATGTAGAATTCAACAGCTTAGATACGCGTGTCTTCCTCTGATTGTAAACAAATCGCTTCTGGGTCATGTGTCCGAACGCCGGATCTGCGTAATATTCTCGCGCAATATTCTCGCGCATACAAGGAAGACAAGAACAAGTTGGATAAAGGTGTTATTTAGATTTTTTTTTTGCACACAGAAACTATTGTCGTTGCATCGTAAAATTATTGTAGAGTCACTGTGGTGAGATGGACTTCGTAACGACGTTTTAAGTGCCTTTTATGGGTCTTGGGAGTGTAAATGCCAATGGAGGCCTATCTGAAGCCTTTCTCAGCCATCAGCTTTCAACAAAAATATCTTAATTTGTGTTCCGAAGATGAACGGAGGTCTTACGGGTGTCGAACGACATGAGGGTGAGTAATTAATGACAGAATTTCATTTTTGGGTGAACTAACCCTTTAATGTCTATATTCTAATAATTTAAAAAAAACATGAAACTAAACTGCCAGTAGGTGGCGGCAGGTATTAATGAGTGAATCATTGAGTCGATTCGTTCAAACGGCTGATTCATTCAGGAATGAGGCAGTCATTTACGAGTGGGTTATTGAATCTTTGATTCAACAGATTCATTCAAACGCTGAATCATTCAGTAACACTGTTGCGTTATGATTCTGCTGTGATCTTTGTTTGAAAATGTTTTCTCTGCTGAAATAGAACAAAAACACTCAATATTGCAACTAAAATGTAAGTGAAATTTTGTTTGATTTTTGTTAAAACATTAATTGTTTATGGAACTGTCAGTGTCATATGAAATCAGTGACACATTTTCAGTCGTGATGGTATTCAGGAAAACAACACTCTTGGTTGTTTGATGTTTTTAACTGTATTATATGTTATACATATAAAAACTCAAAATTACAGCTGGGTCATAGATATGTATACATAGATTCCTCATTCGAGCGATCCACGCCATGATCCACACAGGCACTAATGAGTTATCTATGTATATATCTATGACCCGGCTGTAATTTTGACCTCACACATGGGAAGTGAAGGCAGTCTGCAGAGCTGAAGCGTTCGTCTGATATGAGGTGATATATTTGCATAAATACCGTTCGGTTTCTCTCAGAAACCGATCGTTTCGTGTCTTAAGACATCAATGTGTCATTACGAGCCGCAGGGTTTAATTTGAAGTTGTCTGTCCATGTTTTTTTTTACTCTAATAGAATTCGACCCCATTGACAAGCATTATATGAGTGACACACAGCAACGGTTTCTACTGAAGAAACAAAGGACACCTACATCTTGGATGCCTTAGGGGTAAGCAGAAAAACATCAAATTTTCGTTTTTGGGTGAACTATCCCTTTAAGTAAAGTAATGAAGTATTTGTAATTCGTTACATTCCACCACTGATTATACACAGTACACACACATACTGTATATTATGGTAATGCAGAGCAGAATGGCTGTTGTTATTTTTCTAATAATTCAACGGCCCATCGTAAATTATTCCGCTTATACCACGTTACACCATAGTGTTCGGCAGCAGCGTCTACTAATATGAAACTGTAAGAACAACGCATGTATTACCTCGCTAGTGAGAAGCTTTTAAGTTACAAAACTATTTTATTGTTAAAATCGTCAGAGCAGTGCTTTGTCTGCACAGTATGTGTATGTGGTTGAGTGGGAGAAAGAGGGTATGTGCGTTTCGTACATAATTAAACGTAATTTTTTACATTTAAATTTTTTTTGGGGGGGGGGGTTGAACATGGAAATAATTTGTTGTTTTTATCCTATTGTTTACTATATTTATTTGCTTTGTCAGTGTCGCTGTGGGTTTTGGTTCTTTTGCTGTTGTCGGCTATAATTTTGAAAAAATACATAAAGGCTTCTAAACAGATACAAAATAATGCTATCTTCAGTTTGACATCTCATGATTAATCACATACCGACTATATTAAACATAAAAACAAATAGACAATTTCATACGTCACCATGTTGTTCTGTCATTTAGTTACATGTAAGATAAAGATTTAGGAAGATCTGCTCAGACTGTGTGCTGTAATTTTGCTCTTCCATCAGAGAGAGAGAGAGAGAGAGAGAGAGAGAGAGAGAGAGAGAGAGAGAGAGAGAGAGAGAGAGAGAGAGAGAGAGAGAGAGAGAGAGAGAGAGAGAGAGAGAGAGAGAGAGAGAGAGAGAGAGAGAATGAATTCCTGCTGGGGCTGCTGGGGACAGCAGGCTGGCAGACGCAGCACGTTGTACTATGTTCTCTTTCATGGTTTTTAATTAACAGCCTGGGAATTTCCAAATTCCGGGGGAAAAGAACTTGAATAAATGAACAGTTCTGTGAGACAGCTGTTCTGCTATGCCACAAAGTGAGAGAAACACGGAGGTGAAAAACTCTATAAATATGCCATGCACATCAATCAGCATATATTTATCTTAACATGGGAAGAAGCACAACAGTCATGTCAATAAAATTGAGCATGGTTTTATTTAATATTCAGTGGATTATGTCCACTCTATCAACTTAGCTTCAAAACTGCAGGTGGTTTTGAGAGTCTTTGCCATAGTTAAAGGTACGGTATTGACAACGTCTATAACAGTTTATCCTTTTGGAATCAAATTTGGCAAAGACAACAACACAACATTTCACAACATTATGTGTGCTGATCACAGTTGATGCAAGGCCTTCAAGTCAAATGAAATATTGAATTTTGAGACACTGCAGAACTGTATCTGTAGAAGAGGGCTATGCATAAATGGACAGAAATCCCCCAAATTCTCAAGTATGTTTGCAAAAAAACAAAAAAAGACTACTGAAACCACTGGCTTAAAAAACAAACAAAAAACATTTAGGTTTAAATGACAAAATTGCTTAAAAAAAGTTAGTTTTTTAGAATACTGTTCCTAGTTTAGAAAAACTGTTCCTAGTTAGGGGCCAAGCACCAAAATACCTAGAAGGACACTTATTGTAATCGTTGGCGTTTTTCTTATTTTTATTGTTCCGCTCTGGAAGTCTATGGCAGCCCCTAGAACCGCTTAAAGGAAAGTTATGAAATTTGGCACACTGATAGAGGACCGTCTGAACTGTCACCATAGCAAATTTGGAGTCTCTAAATCAATCCCTCCACCTGTCCAAAGTTTGACTTACGTTTGTGCCCATAACTTTTGAAACATAAGGGATAGAAACAAAAATGATTTTCTGATTTCTTGGCTCAATATAGACGTCATTTTCCATCATGAAACTGTTTCCACCAGTTTGCATTTCCTAAAAAAACTACTATTTCTAACTCCTAGGCCGTTTGCTCTGATTTTCACGAAAATTAAACCACGTCATCTTCAGACAATGGCGACAAAAAATTACGGAATTCAAGAGGATTGGTCAAACCGTTCTCGAATAATGAGTGAATGAATTTGACAACGTGCCCGCCAAAATGAATGTGAGGCTATATCTCCGCAACGCTTTCGCATATGCTGACCAAACTTGGTGTGTGTGTTATGACAACAATGACCTGAGGCCACCTACAGTGTTTCAGCCCAGTGCCACCTAGTGGTTCGGAGATACAGAAATTGGCTATTTTTGCTTATAACTTCTGAACAATTTGGCCAAAAATCAAGAAACTGGTCTCTTAAGATCGGGGCATCAGATCATAACGTCCAATTTTCCCATATTAGCCATTTTGGCATCGGCCATTTTGAATATTGTCAAAAAATGCTATATTTTACGAACACATTGGCATATCGTTACGAAACTCGGTATGAGTCTTCGGCACCAAGCCCTGACAGTACTCAAAGTTTCGGGGGCAATGCCACCTTGTTGTCAAAAGTTATAATAAAATTCACAAAAATGCTAATAACTTTTGATAAAATGTACCTATTGTAGTGAAAATGGTCTTAACAGATTCATTGGGTCATACCGAGAACATAGGTACCAATTTTGCTATATTTGGCTGAAACTCAAAGTCACAAGCAAGTGTGAGGCCATTTCGTGAATCTATCATTATAACGAACCAATTCATAGGAGTCATAGGTTGTTTGTGAATCAAACAGCACATACACCTAACAAGATGAGATCTAATAAAACCAGTTTGGTATTGACCATAGACTGTAAAAAAATATGGACGTAGTGTCCGTGACGTCACACATAGGATTCTGAAGACCAGTTTTAAAGCGTAAAGTAGGGACGAGCTGGCCGTTGCCATCTTGGCAGCGCTGTCACTCCCGAATAATAGAAAATGTGCAAAGAGGCGGGACGTGGGTGAAGCTGAGGTGACGTGATGACTAACAGACAGCAGATAAATGGCTATCCACCTGTCACTCAAAGTGGCCACACCCTTAATTATGCAGAACGTTAAGGCTTTATATAATGTAAACAAATTAGTTATAAAAAAAATTACCCCCCTCACAGTTGTCATGAAGGGCAAAATTAGCCATATAGACCAAAACCACAATTTGTACCAGGCTGTAAACATGTTTTTTTCTGCTGTAAAGTTGGGCATTTTAACATGGGACTCAATGAGATTCTGCTCCCTTCTGGAACCTGAATTGCAGTTTAAGTCACTTCTGTATTGGCTTCAAGAGAAACTGTGGGAGGTTGCCGCTTGGTATTGACACACACAAAGTTGTCTTGACAGTCTCCAATGGCCACTAGATTTTAAATTATTGCCATCATAATAAGTAACAATCATTTTAGAAATGGTTGATTTCTATTTATATCCAACACATTGTGTGAAATAATTAGTTGGCATTTCAGTTAATATCTTTATGTCATGCAATTAGCATAAAAAAAATTAAGGCATGAACATTATCATGGTGCATAATGGTCTAAAAGAACATTTAAAATTAGTTGATTGCTCGCTTATGAATATTTCATAATTCTAATGGCCATGTCTTTCAAAAAAAAAGAAGAAAAAGGAAAACCGTCATAGCCACACAGTAAAGGACATTAAACATAGCTGCTTGTTCCTGCCAGTTTTTCATTTCACTTCTCTACAGTAAACCTGTCAACATTACCGAACAAACATGGTTAAAGAAGACTGGACTGTATCCAATGCATTGACTGAGGTTTGAGGTCTGTTATGACAGACCTATAGCTTGTAGGTTTGGCATGTAGCCTGATTATCGCTTGGTCTTTTTTAACCCAGGTTGGATTAATTGGGTTAGTGTTTCCACCTGTGTGTTCACTGTATCGTTTGCTCTTTCAGACACTCTCATTCATCATCAGTGAACTGAGACATAGCCTCAAAACTTTTTGGATTTGACTCAAATTTGAAGACATTAGATTTAATTTGGGAAAAACTTTATTACAATTATTTGTGTCTTGGCTTGACCCGAGATATCCTCTGCAGACTTCAGTTCAATGCAGTGTAAATATTGATCATATGATAAAAATGATGGGATCGCGCACAACCTACCCAACCGACAAGTCAACCCAAACACAACATTTCTTAAGAGAAACAAGCAACCTCCTGTTACTAGAAGACACAACACTCAGATGTAAACAAACATATGGGAGCTGGCTGCTGTTGCTACTCTATGTTCCAAGTTAGAAAAGAAACAAGCCAAGCACATTTGTGTGACTTGGGTAGAAAAAGATATGGCCAATAAGGCCTCTGTAAACGGCAAAGTGATTTGGAAGGGAATTAGAAAGTTAGCTAGCTAGTTAGATACACTGTTTGAGATTTGTGGTTCCAAATGGTCAATTTGCATTGCATTTGAGTTGTGAAGCATCATACACTATTAGATACATAATCAAAGTTTAAAAATTTGAGGTTGGAAAGATTTTATGTTTTTGAAAGAGGTTTCTTATGCTCACCAGTCACCAAGGCTGCATTTATTTGATCAAAATTTTGATCATGTTTTTGCTGTTAAATAAAAGCTTTTAAAAGTTGAACTTATTTTGACTTCATCGCTGCGTTTTTTAGAATGCTGTGCCATGCTTAAAGGCGTCCGTCTAGCACGTGCTTACATTGAAAAACAATGGAAGGCAGTGGAACAGAAAAACGTGTTCTGTGCGAACGACTTATTGGCTTATTAATATTGTTTGCATTCAAAATAATTATAATATTCTAATTTCAAGAAACATTTCTTATCAATGTTGAAAATGGTTGTGCTACTTAAAATTTTATAGGGCTAACAAAAATTTGTGCTAACACACTTTTTCAGGATTCTTTGATGGATAGAAAGTTCAAAAGAACAGCATGTTTTTGAAATATAAGTTTTTTGTAACATTGTAAATGTCTTTACTGTCACTTGTGATCAACTTAAAGCATCCTTGCTGAATATTATTACTTTTTTTTTAATTACTGACCCCAACCTTTTGAACGGTATGTGTATACACACACACACTTTATGATTCAAAAATAATATGCATGTGAAAAATCAGTAACGTTGAAATGTTCTGTGTCCTGAGAAGGTTGTGGGTAACTTCTTTACAGCCTTTGCAGGAGGGTCAAATTAACACATTAAAAATGTCTATCAGATCTGCAAATACTCACCTTCAAAAGTCCTTCAAATATATATTTTTTTAATGATAAAATGTGAATAAAACAATTAATATATATGATGAATATCTAATGAAATAACTTATTTAATGCCTGACGTCACCGTCTGTATTAGGGGTGAAACGGTTCTCTCTTTGTAAACTTTGTTAAATGCATGCGAGTGACCAGTCATTTTTGCCGTCATCACCCGGGTGTAGTGCCAGAAGACGCGAATGAGAACTCACGTGCGCTGTGAGAAGATTTGTATCTGTGCACTCATCCGACAGCGCGCGCACGTCTCACAGCGCACAAATATTGAGTTCTCTTTCAAGACTTGCGCTTGAATGGACAAACTCACACAAAAAGTGTGTTAACATGTCCATCTTGATGAGTATCCTAGCAGTCATAGTCTGTATATGCCTTAAGTGAACTTTATACAGTTGAGAAAGACGACGCATATCTGAGCATTAGGTCTTAACGGGGCAGTAGTATGGGATGATTTTACACTCAAAATTATTAATAAATTCACACTTATCCATGAACTTGATAAATGTTGCAGACATGTTTTACTATCCACAAACTAGGGATGGAACGATTACCGGTTTCACGATAAACAGTACTGACGATTAGTAATATAGTTTAAAAATGAATTATCATTAAAACCGCGCATGATTATCACGATTTTGAAAACTTGCGGTAAATCCTGTCCAGTCAGCGCGCAACGTTGTTTTTTGAATGAGAAGAAATGGCAGAAGGCAGTGACATTACTCTGGGGATTGTTCAGCCTTCTAAAAGGACCAAATCTGAGGTGTGGTCATATTTTGGTTTTTACAAAAGTCCTGAGGGAAACTTAATCGAAGATGGTCACCCTGTCTGCAGAACATGCCTGATGAAAGTCGCTGTAATAGGGGGAAATGCGTCAAATCTGCGAACGCAAGGCAAGTGGACTTTGACCTCAATACCAAAACTACGTCTGGTATTACTACCACTCACACAAGCCACTTTGGCGGTTGAACTTATTATAGTCTTCTCAAAAACCATCTGTTATAATCGTGTTGCGCATTATAACCAACCCCACGTGTTTCTAATAATCAGAGGCGTTCAGATTAGCCAGAGTTTTGTTCAGAGCGCGCTCTCACTGAAATCTGCACTCAAAACTTGCGATGTACGCAGGAGATTCATTCATCATACAGTGGTTGAGTGTTTTTGTTCAAACAAACACAACAGAACCACAGCGCATCTGATATGACTGCCATAACGCTGGTTTACATTCGAGATCCGCAAATTTAGGGGCCGTCTCTAAAGTTATGGAAGCTTATGTGTAGCAGAATTCAATTTGCAATGTAATATGCAAAATGGCAATGCAATATGTAAAATGGCAATGCATTTCAGCATTTAAATTTACATTTTACATACCATGTGTGCAACATTTGTTGAAAAATGATAATTCAAATTGAATAATATAATTTACATTTGCTATTTCATACACTAGTTTTAACATATGATTAAAAAATATATTTTAACGCTTTATAAGTTGCAAAATTAAAATGAAAATGTATTACAGTAATGATTAAATGTGTTTAACATGTTCAAGCAAAAATTATAGCAAAATTATCATTTAAATTGTATGTTTTCTTAATTGCATTTATATTCACAGTTAAGATACTTGCGATTGCATATGTCCCGCAATGAATGTAGCAAAATTCAATGTGGAATTGAAAATGCAATCCGAGCCGATCAAGTCTTCGCCCCGCACTGTCAATCATCGCATCAGGGCGGGGCCAGGTGTTAGAAACATGGCGACAGCAGAGCTATTAAAGCGATGGGTTTACTGGCAGATGAAGTGGAGCAAGAACACAGAAATGATCGCGCGCGTCTGTCCGTGACTGTTCTGTTAGACCAGTACGTTATTAGAACCATAGATATTTATGGTTAGAAGAACGTCTCGCAGAGAACGCGCCTGGCTCGTGCACCTTAACACGAGCGCGGTCACGTGTCTGCTGAAGTGAGCGGTGGTTTACAACAGGTTACTCTCAAACTATCTTAGACAAGCTGTCCATGATTATTGTTTGCTGTATCAGTATAGCTGTATTTTTTCTCTCTTTTTACCATTCTGATTGTTGTTTCATGCATCAAATATATTAATAAAACGATGTGTCGTCCATCTGGATGGTGATGGGTGTTATTTATAACAATAATGACAGAATATATTTACAGAGATAATATTAGAGATTATATTTACATCAAATTATTATTTATGCGTTATGCGTTGCTATTGATGACGGCCATTATAAGGAAGAAAATCCCAATAGAATAGAATCTAGCTTAAAAAAGTGTAAGATGTGCATTTGTGGATCCGGTGATGCATTAATTTACTCATTTGTGAGTCGATCCTAAGTGATTCATTTGGATCTTTCATTTTGCCGGTTTGGCCCTGCACGATCCACACACACAGCTGTCTAAGAAAACCTTCTGCCACTAGATGGCAGTATCTGCCAAAACAGACACCGGCACCGTGAGCGTTATTCTGCCTATAAGACGCTTTGTGTCCTCGTTATAAAATATTCTTATATATAGTAAACCAATCTTCAATAAAGTGTATAGCCTACTTTTAATATCACCGTTTTTAACAACATCTAGGAAACCCGTTATAAAGTAAAACGTAATGGGCTCATCTGTTTTTATGTAGCTACATATAGGCTACTACATAGCTACTCTCCTATTCTTTATTATGTGAGGTATGTACAGAATTTGTTCTTTTAATATCCCTGTCTGTAATTAAGCCACGTTAAGCGTGCAGGAAAATGCTTTAAACGTGTATTTATAAACACGTTGCGTTCATATTCTGGGCTCATCTGCCTTTTTTGTGTGCACATGCTTTATTAATAAGAGTGTTTTCACATTAAGCGTTTTAGAATATTCCAGAGGAAACAATGTGAAATTTTGCGCGTTTTAGGTTCATTTTTTTTATACTTGTAATTAATTATCGCTGTCTTAATGCATTAATTCATCCTGGGCTCATCATGTATACATAAGCGTTTTCTCCCATAAAGTCTATTAAAAAATAAAACACTAAATGTGGCTTCCTGCAGTAAAACGGTGATATTAAAAGTAGGCTATACACTTGCATATTAAAGGGCACCTATTATGTAAAATCCACTTTTGCATGATGTTTGAACATAAATGTGTGTTGACAATGTGTGTAAACAACCACCCTATAAAGATAAAAATTCACCCAGTATTTTTTTTTAATCCCCAAAAATCATAAACAGAGTTTCAGAACAAGCTGTTCTCAGATTCTCTGCAGTGTGACATCACACTGCAAAGGCCCGCCCGCAAGGTTTGATTGACACTTCCATTTTAACATAGACCCGCCCTGCGAGACCTGTATGCAATCTGCCATGCACAGGAGAGATGTATATGCAACGCCCTCTTCTAAAGACGGGGCGGGGATATGCAGCTCATTTACATTTAAAACGGTACACACCAAAACAGCACTTTTTATAGACAGGCCTCAAAATGACATTTTCAACACGTTATAATAAATTATCTGTGGGGTATTTTGTGCTGAAACTTCAAAGACAATTTTGGGGACACCCAAGAACAATATGACATCTTGTAAAAAGGGGCATAATAGGTGCCCTTTAAGCATTTTATAATGGTTTTCTATGGGAGAAAAATGTTGTGATGAACAATGTTGTGTTCATAGCCTGATTTAATCTGCTTGCCTATACAAAGTAGCCTTTAATACCTTTTTAACTTTAGCCTGTTAAGCATTTTTCTCGTCTTTATAACGAGGACACAAAGCGTCTTATAGGCAGAATAACGCTCACGGTTCTGGTGTCTGTTTTGGCAGATACTGCCATCTAGTGGCAGAAGGTTTTCTTAGACAGCTGTGTGTGTGGATTGTGCAAGGCCAAACCGGCGAAATTAAAGATCCAAATGAATCACTTAGGATCGACTCACAAATTAGTAAATGAATGCATGTGCATCACCGGATCCACAAATGCACATCTTACTCGTTGCACACACAAATTCTGACCAACATTAATATAAAATCGAAGTTTTGTATTCACAACTATGTCTCTATTTGTACAAATCGCTGCACATTCATGTAATTCTGTATTTTGCACACACAAGTTAAAAGGCATTTGTTTGTGGATAGTAAAACATGTCTGCAACATTTATCAAGTTCATGGATAAGTGTGTGTGAATTTATTAATCCTTTTGAGTCTAAAATCATCCCATACAGTAGCCTTTACTGCTGTCTGTTTAATGTCAAACAACAAAAGACAAGGACATCACTCACTGCTCTTGATTGAATAGCTTTTTTAAGTTTAATAGGATTAATCTTTAATTTATACAGTCAAATCTGCAATGTTATTTTACATTTGATCAATTTCTGTACCTGAAAACTAATGTTAGACCTACCTTGTTTATTTTATTAGTATCTTTGCTCGATAGTATTTATATGTGCTGCTGCTTGTAATTTAATTATTTGTTCTTATTATTTTCTTTATTTTTATTTGACAGTAGTCCTTTTTTCCCTGAACATATACCAAACCGTACCGAAACCGTGAACCTAAAACCGTGAACCTAAAACCGTGATACAAACCGAACCGTGAGCAATCTGTAACGTTACACCCCTAGCATAACGTATGCGAGGGGGTGCCACAAAATTTTGAACATTTTCAAAGGGTGCCATGACTGAAAAAAGGTTGGGAAACACTGGTCTAAACAATAGTGAATAATTGTCAGGGTGATATGAGTGTAAACAATAAAAATGGAGAAGAATGTTATTTATGGATAACGTCATGTCACGTTATATGTGTTAAACGTGCAAGGCAAATGTTACGTCACTTGATTTTGTCTCAGTGTTTTTCTGAATCATCAAATCCACGGTATATAAAAGAGTGTGTAATCTTCTTTTCAGGAAGTCTATCTGTTGTAGCGTTGTTGTGACTGGGCTGACTCCCGGCCGTAAATAAAACTGAATTTATCCAAAGGGAAACTTGGAGTGATGGAGCACTAAAGAGAAGGGATGCACTAAAGATTCTAGCAAACACACACAGTGATCACAGTGACACAGTGTCTTCTTGGATGGGACGCCGTACCCCATGTTGGGTAAATTACATCTGTGGAACAGGTGGTTAGAGTCCACCGTAGGTGTCAGATAAGGAAGTTAGAACATTTCTAAACTCAAAATAAGTCATTTTAATGCTTTGTTTTTTATGGAATTTTAAATGCATCTAACTGTAACACCATTTCATGCTTTTTACATAAGTCTGTGTGTTGCAGAAGCTTTAAATGTACACAACTGACAAGGACACGGGCACCTTACAATCAACCTGTGAATCATCAAAATAACTACTAGATAAAAAATTCTCAATCTAAGAAATTATTAGCTATTCAGGTTGTGAATTGAAGTCATTTCAAACGAGGATTTGCAATTCAATAAAACAAATTGGTTGAGAGTCTGAATACTATCATTTGCAAGGTACAGTGGGGTCCAAATCTGAGGCCGCATTGAACACCTGTGATTCAAAATCTAATTTAAACCTGAAAACAAACCAAATCTTATGATTTCAGAAAATTGTAAAATGAAAGAGATATTTCAGATTCTGCATTATTTGTAGGTCAAATAAGCAAATTTGTGACACCGGTCATGTGAACATTTTCAAAACAAAAGGAAGACATTCAGAAATGTGTTAATTTTTCAGTTAGTCTTTTCTCTCACATTGTTGATAATGATTGAAATGCAAATTATCAAAAATATTCTAAAAATCTCTAGCGGTCACAGACATTTGAACCTGTCTGAATATTCAGAGGGTTGAAATACTGCTAAAGGCATACTTGGAGTAATCTAGGCTAAAAAACACTAAGCTAGTTTTCTTGTCAAAATCCTGGCAGGTTTTATGCTCCTAAACTGCCACATTGACTTTGAAGCATCCTTTCCTTAGAACCCATATGATATTGTTTGTGTTTGCATCTTATTCAGAGCTTGGAATCATTCTACATTACTCAGCTCCAACACCAAAACCTGATGCAGTTACTCTGTCACCTGTTTGTAGTAAAGACAGGAATAGTCTCCACTACACGGTCACAAGATGGATTGAATTTAACCTTCCTGCTGATTTCTCTCCAGATGTGACGAGACAATAAAATAACTCCATCTGTTTTCTAAGAATCATAGACAACAAATCGACGACAAAAACAAGCTGAAATTGGATTCCCAAGCATTTTTCTGAAGCCCATTCTTGAATCAGTCCAAATTAAGTATTGCGCTGTGCCTTTAACAGAAAATATATCAGTGAAATAGTCAAGGGAGCTCAATAGACCCAGTGAGGAATATGGAGAATTAACATTCAAAGCTAGTCTCTGACATTCAGAGAGCACTTTGGGAGCGAGTCTGGCTTTTCTCTTTTTCCACGTGTGCAGGACGCAAAGTCTGAGCAAACAGGGCTATAAATAATATGTTGGGAAACTGCCACCCTACTTACCGGCTCCTACGGGCACAGCTATGGCAGCTTTTAGCTCCTGCAGAAGTGGAATTTGATTCAGAGGGCCGAATCCTTTAAGCAGAAGAAGTAGTAAAGCTAAATCAAATCTTTTATTTATCAGGCCATTGAATGCAGCAGGACAGGAAGTCAAGAGGTCACAATATACAGTGTTTATTTGCAGCCAAGTGTCAATTGGAGCCTGCGCTTCTTACTGTGAAAGAAATACGAGCCCAAGCACAAGCCGTGTCCCGTAAAGCAATCGCAGCCGCTCGACATTTTGAAAGGTGTTTTACTGTGTGTGGGGTTGTGTCTGGTGAGCTGACTGAAGCAAGCTATGTTTTTATTTTTGCCATCCTTTTCTAAGCTGCGATTCATGCTGTCTGGAAATGATGACCAACGCTGTCCTGCACACCCTTGTACCCAGAATCCCGATCCCTCCATTAGCACGTCCATGTGCTTGTGTGTGTGTGTGCATGTGTGCGCATGCTGAAAAGGGCAGATATGGTGGGTGACAGGACCTGTCTGGTTGGGAGGTACACCTGCCTTAGTGTGTGAGAGAGATCAAAGTTTCCTCCATCCCTCCTCATAAATCCCACTCACACGTGTCATCCTTTCCTCTCATGCAGCAGATTTCAACATACAATAATACCCTCATGAGCTCTATTGGAATATATTAAGTTAGAAGTTGAAGTCATAACTCTAATTTAGTAATTCTCCTAATTGTTTTTTAATGTAATTTTGCCAAGGTCATTTGAAAAGGTTTATTTTCAATTTCAGTTTTCAATTTTTTAGACTCATAGACTCACAGAAAAAACAGTACAAAGCAAGCTGTCACTGGGGCAGAACCCTTTCAAAGGATACAAATATGTACCATTTAGGTACTAATGTGTATACTTTAGATAATATATACCTTTAAGATACTAATATGCACGCTTAACCTTTTATTATGATTATTACTTTTGACGACCAGGGATCTTGTTAAAAACTAATCAATAGCTTATTTCTAATACTAGGGTAAAAGTAATACATTTACTTTTATCATAATTTACTCACCCTAATGTCCAGAAGTTTCTTTTTTTTTGTGGAACACAACATAAGAAATTTTGAATAATAATAATAATAATAATAATAATAATAATAATAATAATAATAATAATAATACTACAAGTTGGTTGCAGTTACAAGTAGCATGGCCACAAAAGCAAAATAAAAGTATCACAAAACAAGTCAATTAGACTTGTGTGCTATATTTCAAGTTTTCTGATCATTGATTTGTGTGAGGAACAGACTGAAATTTAGGTCATTATTCACTCTTTATCTTTTCTTTTTTTATATAAATATATATTTATATATACATATATATATATATATATACATATACATATACATATACATACTGTATATATATTATATATATATACAGCTGTGGAAGATACCACTGCAAAATGTATTATTTATATGTAGGGGAGAGCGGGGCACAACCTAACGCTTTTTGACTTTCTCAGTTTGTGTAAATCCAATTGGGGTTCAGAGTTATTATTTTTTCCCACATGAATTGCACACATGTCTAGTACAATTATGTGGGTTTGTTTCATTAATACAGTGTATACTTTTTTTCTTGATTTACCCCGAAAGAATGGAAATGTAACATGACCAAATGACAGCTTAAAATGTTTTCTGATATAATCCAAAAATATACAAGACAAACTAAAATATTTTGTCAATAAAATTCAATTATTAACTTTTTTAAATAAAATAATGGCATTTTTTAATCATTAAAAATATAAGCATTTTTGACTACAAACACATTGCTAAATAAAGCTATACAGCAGAGTTCAAAACATAATAATATATAATAATTTCTGAACATTAACTCAAAGTCATTATTCACCCTTTTCTCATGGTTTCTCAAAAGAATCCATAAAAGTATAGAATATAATGGCATATTTCTAATAGGGGCTCATTGTAACGCAGTGTTACAACGCACCCCATCTGCGCAACTGGGATTTAAATCGCGGCTCATGTCTTCTGCCGGTAAGATCAGCATTAAAGAACGATTTGAACTCTTTAATAACAGATATAAGAATATAATAATATCAGATTTGTCTTATTTTAAAAAAACACAAAAAAACAGAGATGAAAACTAAACTTAAGTAAGAAATTGACTTTTGCTATGGTTAAATACATATTCAGTAATATCTTCCAGAGAATTATGTTATTTTGGCTCAATTTTTTCTCTAAATAATGTTGATATGGCAACTAGTAAATAAACTAAGTTTCGTCATTCTGGCATGTGTGGAAAGGGTTAAAACATGTGTGTTAAAACTAACCCTGCGTTAGGTTGTGCCCCACGCTCCCCAATCTGTTTGAGTAAAATGAACATTTTTGATTGTCCTGCAGGTAAAAGTAATCCTTCAAATTGGGGAACATTGTCAGAGCAAAACGAAGATTTTTTTCTTTCAGGATAATCTTGTACGTGGCTTGAGTTATGGATCCTTCACAAAGATGTATCTGCCCGATTCTAGCCTTACTGAAGAACCACCAGATCATCACCGATCCTCCACCAAATTACACTGTGGGTGTGAGAGACTGTGGGTTGTAGGCCTCTCCAATGCTGCGTTCCACTCCAGTTTTAGACACGCACTTGTGAACTTCCCTATGCACTTCCCCTCTGGGGAATCCCTGCCGCCATTTTGAAGTGCGTTCCACTACGTGAAGTGGACAAGGGAAGTTTATATGGACAGACCCTTGCTCCCTTGATTTTGACAGAGGGAGCGAGTCTACTTAATATGTACACTTCAGGCAGCTTCATATACCACAATGCAACACGAATGTGACGTCACAGCATATCACGTTTAATTTACCCCACCACAAACAACTCTATGATATTTGTATTATTTAAAAAAACATTTAAAACAACCCAACCACACCAATATACATATAGAATGCTGCATTAAACAATTTCGTAATGAAAAAAAATATATATATCAATTCCATAGTGGATTCCAAGTGATCAAGTTCAGCCCATGGCAAAGGTTCCGCCAGTAGTGGGCACTCATGCAACGTAAGCAATGACGCACATCCGAGTGAACGAGATGGAGGGAAGTTAGCAAGTGAGGGGCATAATAAAAACCGACTGGAACGCAGCACAGGTCTCTGTCTAACCATTAGAGGAACAGGTGTTAGGCAAAGCTGAAAACTGGACTCATCAGGGAAGATCAGAATCAGGTAGATCTGTCTTTGTGAAGGACGCGTGACTCAAGGTTATCCTAGAAGAAAACATGCTTCCTTCTGCTCTGACAAAACCCCAACTCAAAGGATTGTTTTTTCCTGTAGGACAATACTCCAATCCACACAGCCAGGTCAATCAAGGTGTGAATGGAGGACCACCAGATCAAGACCCTGTCATGGCCATCACAAACTCCAGACCTGAACCCCACTGAGAAACTCTGGAATGTACGCAAGAGGGTCACCATTCATTAAATAAAGCCAAGCTGGTTTAACTGGTTTTGTGACCGACTGATAGGGAGCATGCCAAGACGCATGAAAGCTGTGATTGGAAATCAGGGTTATTCCACCAAATATTGATTTCTGAACTCTTGCTAAGTTAAAACATCAGTATTGTTTAAAAATGAATATAAACTATTTATTTTTATTTTTTTGCATTATTTAAGGTCTAAAAACATGGCATATTTTGCCATATAAACATTCATTTTCTGCAAATAAATGAAATAAATATAAATAATGAATCCAGAGAAACTGCTAATTTTGCAGTGGTCTCACTGTCATTATACTGAAAAAAAATCATGTGAGAAAGAAAATCTATTTTCCTAATTCATACTAATACATACTAATAAGTCCTTCAAGCAGTAGTGCTTTGGATCATGCACAGGTCTGGGCCAAGTGCCACACCCCTGCCCCACCCCATCAGAGCATGACCTCATTCCACCAGCAAGGCTGCCACCCTCTTATCGGGTCAGCGAAAGCCTGCCGACACGTTTTCACCTCATTCAGCTTCAGTAAATTGAATTTTAAAATACAATCTTCCCTCCGTTCGATATTGATGTGGTGTGATTTTTTCCCTCCCCCTACTGGAGGAAGGGTTGAGTGTATTTCATATGGGATGGGAGGCTAGAAGAGGGGAGGGGAAGGAGGAGGGGTGGTTATGACACTGTGCATCTTACCTTCACACACATACACAACACATGGTATATGGCCTCACAGCGGATTCTACTTAACCTTTACTGTTCCTGAGGTCAGGCTTTAAATTCACCTTTAAAAGAGCACAATGGCAGCTCCGACAGGGCTCATGGGATTTCTGTCTACAGGGCAGGCCTGCGTTTATTTCATCCAGTGCAGGATGTCACCTCCTGCAGCCGTTTTTTTCCTGCAGAAATGCTGCTGGCCAGAGTTATTTGCGGCCGTGTGATTGACTCATGAATCTGTTAGATGGGAACAGGCCGAACAGGCTACTCCACCTCACACTCCATCAATCAGAGACAGTGCAGGATCCCTAAGCCATGTGCGTTCTGTGGGCTCTCAGTCAAAATCACACATTCATACAGAGGAAATTCCCAACCTCACGAAGGGTTGGAAACTGAAAACCAGTTCCATTTTCATAACAAAACGAAAAAAACAAAAGAAAACGAATACCAAATGGATGGTTTTCTGTTCATCGACAAATCCACCAATGTGTACAGGACACCACACTAAATTCCCTGAAAATTCCCCTAAATTTCCTGCACTGCAGTGCTATTGTATCTACAGCATCACAACTGTACATGTTTTAGTTAGGAATGATACACTTATTTAGACAAAATAGCATAGAAATAAACCTTTCATTATGTTCCTTAATTTAACAGCAAATTAAGAATGAATATTAATTTTGTGATTTTCTAAAGATTATTATATTACACGCACTACTACAAAAATGTTTCTGACCAGTATGATTTTTTTAAAAGGGGCCATGAACTGCATTTTTTCATTAAAAAAATAAAATAGTAATTATATATATATATATATATATATATATATATATATATATATATATATATATATATATATATATATATATATATATATATATATATATATAATTATTTATTTATTTATTTATTTATTAGGGGTGTAACAGTACACGAATGGTTCGGTACGGGGCTTTCAGTTCGGTGCACGCGTGTAGGCCTACTGAACGGTTTCCGAATGCAATCTTTAACAGTTAACGGTAGGCTTGTTTAAGCGCAGAAAACATCTCAAACCGAGTTCCCACACGACATATTAAGTATTCAGGCCATTTTATCACGAAATTCAAACGATTCAAACAAAGTTTTGATGCGCTATGTGGCGTGACTGATCACTGATCACCGTTCAAATGGCCGCGCAATGCGCGCGTGCGCTTGAACGCGATCATCTGTGAACGCGATCGATCATCTCTTCCTAAAGAATAAACATGAATGAACATCTGAAGGTATGTTGAGGATACATTACAACTTACTGTCACGTATCATATGTGGTGTAATCGCTCAATCAGTGTTTCAACAGCGGAAAGACCTCAATATAACAGCTTGTAAACTAAACAATGTCATGTAGCATCACATTTACCTCAGGCAGTCATTCAGTGTCCACAGAATTTTATTCACTAGATAAATCAACTCTTTCACTAAATATATGCTCTATATTAGTCTATATATTCATTATATTCTACTTAACCTGTTAGGGATGTCTTGATTATTTCATGTATGTTTAAATAAACCTGTCATGAAAATGACAGTCACTGAGTATGAATGATTATATTTCAACAACAAATTGGAGAAAAAACTATTTTATAATTAGACTTAAAAGTTATTGCAAATACTGCCTAATGTGAAGTTTACATGTTTGCGTACGATGTTATTTGAGTGTTATTATTATACCTAAAAATAAATGAATTTAGGCTAAAAGTTTGGGCTCTGTTGTTAACCTTTAATATAATAATGTGTAAGGAAGGGCGCCCTATATAGTTTACAGCAGGGGTGTCCAACCGTGGTCCTGGAGAGCTACCACCCAGCAGATTTTAGCTTCAACCTCAATCAAACACACCTGAACCAGCTAATCATGGTGTTCAGGGTGATTGATAATTACAGACAAGTGTGTTGGAGCAGGGTTGGAACTGAAATCTGCAGGACGGTAGCTCTCCAGGAGTAGGGTTGGACACCCCTGGTTTAAAGGAATATCTTCAATAAACGTTTAGTTATAATTTAATTCATTTAAGGACAGACACATTTTTTTTCAGTAAACCACTGTTTAATAAAAATAAATAAAAAGCAATTTTGTAAAACTGCTGTACCGAACCCATACCGAACTGTGACTTCAAAACCGAGGTACGTACCGAACCGTCAGGGCCTTCACTAACGATCAACACATCCCACGCCGTTGCCATAATAACAACACCATACACACACACACACACACACACACACACCGATACAATCATGCACTGTATGCACTACTGTTACGAACCCCGCTTTCAGAGTGCTCGTTGGGAAGGGGGCAAGCAACATAAAAGGACACGAGAGACAAAAAGGCAGTTTAACTATTTATTGATACCACTGCACTCACGTGTCACCGTTTAGGCAACTGGTGAAATGAATCAAAATTAACTCACTGACATAAATACTCTTAAACAAACAAACAAAAACACAGAACAACAAGAACATCAAAAGAGACACAGACAAACACAGCTTGTCAGCTAACGTTACCGACTTGACATCAGGATGCACACAAAGCTCGCGCTGCCCGTCATCCGCAGCGGCCATAGCTCATTTCACATAGATCGCTCACAACCTATGCTCACAACCCGCGAAAAGTTCAAAGAGCGGATGACATCAGCGGGGGGTAGCGCCGACACATCTCTGGGCCTCTGGGGCGTTCTATCACTACACATCAAAATTTGATTGGCTGATGACCCACGTAAGTCAAAGTTATGATCCAATGGAAAATGGCATGCTGAATCCCATGCTGAAATTCAAGCCCTGTAACACCAACAATATTCATCCGGAGCAAATGAAACGACTGAGTGAGGGGAGGCGGGTTTGTGTGTAACTCCTTGTCTGGAACTAAGGGGCTAAGTGAAAGTGAAAAAAGTGAAAGTGAAGATGCACACTGTACGCCTCTGCAAGACTTGGTGACCCATACTTGGAATTTGTGCTCTGCATTTAACCCACCAAGTGCACACACACAGTAGTGAACACGCACGGAGCACTGGGCAGCCATATTGCTGCGGCGCCCGGGGAGCAGTTGGGGGTTCGGTGCCTTGCTCAAGGGTCTCACGATCAGTCTTGGTATTGAGGGTGGAGGAGGGCGCTGGTTATTCACTCCCCCCACCGACAATTCCTGCCGGACCTGAGACTCGAACCTGCAACCTTCCGATTACAAGTCCGACTCTCTAACCATTAGGCCACGACTGCCCTCCATAATCCCCCCTCCACCAAACTTTACACATGGCACAATGCAGTCAATTGCTCTCCTGGCAACCACCAAACCAAGACTTGTCCATCGGATTGCCAGACAGAGAAGCGTGATTCGTCACTCCAGAGAACATGTCTCCACTGTGCTAGAAACCAGTGGTGGCGTGCTTTAGCACTGATGCTTTTTACACCACTGAATCCGATGCTTTGCATTGGATGCAGCTGCTCGGCCATGGAAAGTTGGCAACCTATGCACACTGTACGCCTCTGCATGCACTGACCCTGCTCTGTGATTTTACGTGGCCTACCACTTCATGGCTGAGTTGCTGTTGTTCCCAATTGCCTCCACATTTGTTATAATACCAACAGTTGACGTGAAATATTGTCTGGCTATCACCAGACCAAGCTCAATATTTTAAGATTGAACATTAGTCTGGGGAGTCTACTATGTATTTTCTACTGCACAAGAGGCATGATCAACGGCATAGTTCAAATGACTCTGATTGGTTGAAGGATTATCCAATTGCGTACAGACCAACCATCCATCGCTTCTCGATCCATCATCGTGTTAAACCCGCCAATAGTGCGCCAGGTGGATAAGCCGGTTTGTGATTGGTCCCCGCAAATTTGTAACGGAAGCAGGATAGAAAAATGTACAGGTTTCCAGCTGAGCTTCAGGGCGAAATCAAAACGCCGGCAGATTGGGCTGGGGTTTACACAGTCTACATGAAATATTTAGTAGTGAGGAAATTTCACAACTGGACTTGAATGCGCTTGAATTCACTGAGCTCCTGTGAGCGACTAGTGTTTCCCACACATAGACTAATTTGTGGCGGTGCGCCACAGAATCAACACGGGCCGCCACATATTGCGCGTCATTATTCGCTAACTTTTTAATGCCATTTAAAACACGCAGCCTTTCCCTGCTCTCCCTCCATCTCTCTGTCACTCATGTGTCTCTCTCTCTCTCTCTCTCTCTCTCTCTCTCTCTCTCTCTGAACCCTGCTTTTGATATGAAATTCTAAGCTTTTAAAATTGAATACCGTTTTGGCGTTAATGTGGCATAAGCCAGAGGCGTTGAAAAACAGAGTTGCGACATGCTCTCATCTCCCGGCGATGCGCGCAGTCACATGGTTCCTGAGCTCTCAATAGTTCTAAACAAACCAGCGCTGTCAATACATTTGAATCAGCTTCACTATACAGGTATTTGCAGCATTTATTGGTAAACAGTACAGCATAGTTTGCCTTGATTATTACGTCAACCTTATTTACAGTATAATTTTACTATGGAGAGTGATGGAGATGCAACATTGTTAACATTAATGTTAATGTTTTTCTTGTATTTAGCCCTCAGGTAGGCTACTCCTTACTAATTGCTCACACTCATACTCATTGGTGGTCAAATGTGACCATACACCTTAACTGTTTTTCAATTAAATAAATGTTTTATATTTTAGTTTAATAATATTTATTGAATATTTTGAGGATATCTTTTCGGTACTAGATAGGCCTACTATTTGTGCAATACTTATGGTCCATTAATGACCGCTTAAAAATTTTTTCTTATTTATATTACAATTAGTGTATTAATCAAGGTTAAAATAGAGAATTCCAATACAAAGAGGCAAATTAGAGTCATTTTGTGGCTGGAAAAATAATAATTTCCATTTGTAATGCCATAATCCACGAGGTGGCTGTATGGCTCTTTAATAAATATACATGTATCTAGTCTAGTTGCTCAGAGTATTGCAGATCATAACTGCTTACTTATTTTTAGTTTTTACATTTGAATAAATATTTAGACATGACCAAACACTAGATTTCTTTAAATGTGAAATTTAAAAAATGTAATAACTTACATCCTAATATTTTTAATGATACTTATATAAAGCACACACAAGTGAAAATTAATGAATGCGAACAAATATAATTTAACCCAAGAAAAGTTTAAACTAGTGCTAAAAAGGCAAACGTACTTTTCCTTATATGTACAGTAGGAATTGATACTGAATCAAGATCGAAATCGATATTTGTGCCAATCACCAACTCCCACACAACCCCCCCAAATGCCCCCGCCTGCCCGCCACCACAAATTGGTTTCTAATCTGTGGGAAACACTGGCAACCATTCTTTCACAAATGTTTGTAGAAGCAGTCTGGAGTCTCCAATGATCCTTGAAGACCTGCCTAGGTGCTTGATTTTATACATCTGTGGCATACATACATATATACACACACACACATATATATGTGAAGCGCTTTGGATTGTCATGGGTCTGTTGAAAGCGCTATATAAATGCAGTCCATTTACCATATATATATATACACTTATGTCAGGCCTTTTATTGCATGACATAAGTATTTGATACATCAGAAAAGCAGAACTTAATATTTGATACAGAAACCTTTTTTTTGCAATTACAGAGATCATATGTTTCCTGTAGTTCTTGACCAGGTTTGCACACACTGCAGCAGGGATTTTGGCCCACCCCTCATACAGACCTTCTCCAGATCCTTCAGGTTTTGGGGCTGTCGCTGGGAAATACAGACTTTCAGCTCCCTCCAAAGATTTTCTATTGGGTTCAGGTCTGGAGACTGGCTAGGCCACTCCAGGACCTTGAGATACTTTTTACAGAGTCACTCCTTAGTTGCCCTGGCTGTGTGTTTCGGGTCGTTGTCCCGCTGGAAGACCCAGCCACGACCCATCTTCAATGCTCTTACTGAGGGAAGGAGGTTGTTGGCCAAGATCTTGCGATACATGGCCCCATCCATCCTCCCCTCAATACGGTGCAGTCATCCTGTCCCCTTTGCAGAAAAGCATCCCCGAAGAATGATGTTTCCACCTCCATGCTTCACGGTTGGGATGGTGTTCTTGGGGTTGTACTCATCCATCTAAACACGGCAAGTGGAGACAAAGCTTGCCTATTGTCCTGTAGCCCATCCCAGCCTTGAGCAGGTCTACAATTTTATCCCTGATATCCTTACACTGCTCTCTGGTCTTGGCCATTGTGGAGAGGTTGGAGTCTGTTTGATTGAGTGTGTGGACAGGTGTCTTTTATACAGGTAATGAGTTCAAACAGGTGCATTTAATACAGGTAATGAGTGGAGAACAGGAGGGCTTCTTAAATAAAAACAGGTCAGTGAGAGCCGGAATTCTTACTGGTTGGTAGGTGATCAAATACTTGTCATGCAATTAAATGCAAATTAATTATTTAAAAATCATAAAATGTGATTTTCTGGATTTTTTGTACCTATGATAAAAATTACAGACCTCTACATGCTTTGTAAGTAGGAAACCCTGCAAAATCGGCAGTGTATCAAATACCTGTTCTCCCCACTGTACAGGTGCTGGTCATATAATTAGAATTTCATCAAAAAGTTGATTTATTTCACTAATTCCATTCAAAAAGTGAAACTTGTATATTATATTCATTCATTACACACAGACTGATATATTTTAAATGTTTATTTCTTTGAATTTTGATGATTATAACAGACAACTAGGGAAAATCCCAAATTCAGTATCTAATAAAATTAGAATATTACTTAAGACCAATACAAAGAAAGGATTTTTAGAAATCTTGGCCAACTGAAAAGTATGAACATGAAAAGTATGAGCATGTACAGCACTCAATACTTAATTGGGGTTCCTTTTGCCTGAATTACTGCAGCAATGCGGCGTGGCATGGAGTCGATCAGTCTGTGGCACTGCTCAGCTGTTATGAGAGCCCAGGTTGCTCTGATAGTGGCCTTCAGCTCTTCTGCATTGTTGGGTCTGGCATATCGCATCTTCCTCTTCACAATACCCCATCGATTTTCTATGGGGTTAGGGTCAGGCAAGTTTGCTGGCCAATTAAGAACAGGGATACCATGGTCCTTAAACCAGGTACTGGTTGCTTTGGCACTGTGTGCAGGTGCCAAGTCCTGTTGGAAAATGAAATCTGCATCTCCATAAAGTTGGTCAGCAGTAGGAAGCATGAAGTGCTCTAAAACTTCCTGGTATACGGCTGCGCTGACCTTGGACCTCAGAAAACACAGTGGACCAACACCAACAGATGACATGGTACCCCAAACAATCACTGACTGTGGAAACTTTACACTGGACCTCAAGCAACGTGGATTGTGTGCCTCTCCTCTCTTCCTCCAGACTCTGGGACCATGATTTCCAAAGGAAATGCTAAATTTACTTTCATCAACATAACTTTGGACCACTTTTTATCCTTTTTGTCTTTAGCCCAGGCGAGACGCTTCTGACACTGTCTGTTGTTCAAGAGTGGCTTGACACAAGGAATGCGACAGCTGAAACCCATATCTTGCATATGTATGTGCGTAGTGGTTCTTGAAGCACTGACTCCAGCTCCAGTCCACTCTGTGAATCTCCCCCACATTTTTGAATGGGTTTTGTTTCACAATCCTCTCCCGGGTGCGGTTATCCCTATTGCTTGTACACTTTTTTCTACCACATCTTTTGCTTCCCTTCGCTTCTCTATTTATGTGCTTGAACACAGAGCTCTGTGAACAGCCAGCCTTTTTTGCAATGACCTTTTGTGTTTTGCCCTCCTTGTGCAAGGTGTCAATGGTCATCTTTTGGACAACTGTCAAGTCAGCAGTCTTCCCCATGATTGTGTAGCCTACAGAACTAGACTGAGAGACCATTTAAAAGACCTTTGCAGGTGTTTTGAGTTAATTTGCTGATTAGAGTGTGGCACCAGGTTTCTTCAATATTGAACCTTTTCACAATATTCTAATTTCCTGAGATCCTGAATTTGGGATTTTCCTTAGTTGTCTGTTATAATCATCAAAATTAAAATAAATAAACATTTGAAATATATCAGTCTGTGTGTAATGAATGAATATAATATACAAGTTTCAATTTTTGAATGGAATTAGTGAAATAAATCTACTTTTTGATGATATTCTAATTATATGACCAGCACCTGTATATGGGCTGTGTCAACGTACCGACGCATTCAATTAATTTTAAGTCCTTAAAATAATTTAACGCAAATAAATTACAGAAGTACGTAAAGCTGCATCATTAACGTAATTTTCGTGACCCATTAGATGATGCTAGAAGTCGGGAGTTTATCACAATCACACTAAGCATCTACAAGCACCTGTAACCCTAGTAGGAGGTAATTTCCATTCTAACTCTTACTCGATTCTGCTTCTCTGTTTGTGATCAAGCCATTTAAAGTTGTTAAAATCTGGGAAAGTTTTCAGTGATCCAGTAATCAAAATCATTGAACAGTTATCGAACAATCGAACAGTTCAAAACAGCGCTAATGTTAAGAAGGCCAGGCTGATTACATCAGAGATATCAGAGATAATAGAGACTCACATTGCGTTCACATTGTTCGTTCCAGTGTGCTTTGCTTTAAAATACGAGCTGTCGTATTCTGCGATTGTTTCTGAAGAGCGCAATTTTGGTGATGTTCCAGTACATCTGTTCCAGTGTGTGAGTGTCTGATGCACAAACAACAAACCGTGTGTGTGTGCGCGCTCATGATCACTGATCAAACGCTGCATTCATGTACAGACACACAGTACATTCGCTTTGTTTCCACACACACTCAGGGAGGATAATGTTTGATTTGTCATGTGTGTGTTGTGATTAGTAATCGAAGGTTTATGCAGTCAATGCGGTTGATTTAGGAGTTTTTTTGGCGCCTTTGTGTGGTCCTGTTCGTTATTGGAGCTTGACGTCTAAAATGAAAACAATCTCGTTGTTGTTAGGGGTGTCAAAATGAATCGTTGCTTCAATGCATCGCGATGAATCGTATCGAATTGAACCGAATCGATGGCATGATAATTGTAATTGAACCGTGAGACCAGTGTAGGTTCACACCCCTAGTTGTTGTTGCTCTGTACACATACAATACACTGTGAATACTGGAAAGTTTTTTTATATAATGTTTTTTTCATGGGTGCTTAGTTGTGTATTAATGTATTATATAATAGAATTATATGAACTCCTTATATTTGGTTATTTGGTGTCATTTTGGAGTCTCCAATGATCCTTGAAGCTTGCAGAAAATACAGTTTTGTGAGAATCACCCTTCAATCTGATTGTTGTCTGACAACAAAGGTGCGATTAATCGCGATAAAAATTTTTTTAATATAAGTACTACAACAAAAACGTAATGAATGCTAAGGAACAATAACTGGATCAGGATCAGAATCGTCTGATTCCTTGCAACTCCCATCCCCAGGCATCATCACATGATGGCAGTGAAAATACTGAAACATTTCCTTCGGTTCTGCTCGCCAGGCCTAAGCTCATAAATACCAGCCATATTTTGACAGCTTCATTACCATATAATTAGTTCACGGATGGCCCATAGCGGTATTAAGTAACACCACACTGTGGAAAAAAGGATCTGTTGTTCTGGTCCATGTCACTTTGCTGAGTCGCTACCTTTGCAGAAAGCCTGCCGTCTAGTCTTTGCGTCATGCCAGCTCCTTAAGTAGGGAATAAGTGCCCAGTTATAGCTCTGTTTTACAGCAACGCATGTCGGTTGGGGAATAAATCATTTATTGTGATTGGATGAAAACAGCACTATAGACGTCTGCTTTAAAAGGCTTAATGGTTAGACTGCCTCACTCCATAATCAGGCTAGAGTACCATTTCCACACTTGCCGACACAGATCGGGCACTTGTCTGCAAGAGCCTTGGCCATGACCAGTGCCAACTAAAGCCGCCAGGATCGTTATAAACACAGTATTAAAAGTAAGAAAAAAATGCAGATCAGAACAAGATACGTTTCTAAAAAAGCAACCACAAAAATCTAAAGAAACCACAAACCAAAGGTCTGAAATCTCTCGCACATAGCTCTGGTGTAGCACTGAGCTGTGTTTTTGTAGTTGAGCCACACCTGGACTTGAATGTCAATGTGTGCTGTGTGAGCAAGCCATGCGTCGAATGAGGGGCATACAGATGAGGCTGCTTCTTAACAACCACAGATAATGATGAAGAATGGTCTGCTTCACAGGGTCGTAAAAGCACAAGGAGCTTTAGAAGCGCCGATAGCAACCCCAGGCAACCATTCTTCCTCCTGCTGTCCATTTCTTTCCATACTTAGCATGCAGGAGATAATGAGTCAACACTTCTTTCTGAAAACAAAGAAACAACTGTGAGTATGATAACCAAGATCATCAGACTCTCAGAGGAGCGCGGCATCCCGGCTAGACGTTCAGATTGTGTGAAATGTTCTAAATGGCTTGTCAAAGAGAACAGATGATGACGGATGAGAGACGGATAATGCAGACAGAAATGTTAAAAATGATCTCCATTTTACATCTCACGTTAAATGCAAAGCGTGAGTATTGGCGCTCATGCATTTCTCTTTTCAGTCTGCATTCCTTACTGCTGTGGCATCCATTTGAATACATACATTGAATGCTCTTTCACCTGAAGAATACAAGGCCAGAACGTTTCTCACATGTATTTTATTCCTACACTCACCACAGCCTTGATTTATGCCCGTGAGGCATTGTCACCAAGCTCACCGCTGAGGTCCACATCTTTAAATAAGGAGGCTAAACTAGGAGAAGACATACATAGCAACAGCAAGGTCACCATGGATGAATCCTTCCTACATTATTAATATGAACGGGGTGGAGGGGTGAGAAGGTATAGAATATGCATTGAAATGAAATCATGAATGTCCTTAAGCTTCAAGCAACACAACCTTTACCTAATGTTCTCCTGGACATAAATAAATAAATAAATAAATAAAACACATTTTTTGCTCAGGTCTGATGCAACAGCATATTCATCACCCAACTGATCTACCTCACAGCCCTTTGATTGCATTAATTAAATCCTTTTTTTTGTGCATCAGGGTCATTTTTGTTCTCTTTCACAATGTCATCTCATTACTGGAAATTCTTGTGATGATTTGCATATAAATTATTACATCTGTAACTACCCCGCTTCCCTTGGTCAACTTCTCACACACACAGACGCACTCACAAAAGAACTTCATTTTTCACTGATGAAGTGAATCCATTTAATTACATTTAACCACATGAGTCGTGTTTAGTTATTTGGTTAGTTATTCCCTAAGTCAGTCACTCTATTGAGGAGAAAAAAATATGTTAATCTGGTGTAAAATTAAAATATAAAAGAGAGAAAACTCATTCAAATGTTTATGCCAATGAGCGCACAGCAAGAATCGTTTTCTTGATCAGTATTTTTTATCTTAAAATCAATTTACTTTAAAACTGCATAAATATGAATTATTGTTTTCAGAGAAATTGTCTTACGTTTTTCACTAAATTGGCAATTGCTTTTCTTGTTTTAAGCATAAATGAGCTTTATAACTAAAACAATAAAATATTCACTATACTCAAGTATAGTTTTATTCTAAGGATGTTTAGATATTTTAGAAAACCAGTTAATGTCCGATGTCTCAAACCTCAGTTGCAGCTGCAACCCAAGCTACAAAAATATCAAAGACACACACACAAAAAAAATCTCCTGATGTTCACTGTCTTTGATATCTAGGAGGGAGGTAAGACCACTGAAGAGGAGAGGTCATACACAGGAGGGAAGCCTCCCACTTTTGATGTGTATATCAGTTCATTTGTATATCAGAGTGTGAAAGAGCCAAAAGGCGATGTTCTGATGAAAAGAACCAAATGGACTTGAATGGATCTAAATCCATGTCCTCCAACATCTATATACTGCTTTGGCTTCCTGCGGTAGACGGTGTTACCAGCGGCCGTACACCGATTAAATTACTTGCCCACCGAGGTCCTTAGCGTCATTGCCAAATATATTTTCTTGTGAAATGTATAGGGAGCAGCGGTACTGACTGTACATTTCATAAGAAAATATATTTGGCAATGACGCCAAGGATTAGTTGCACCTTGCCGCGACTCTGCAGCTCTTGCTGTATAGACGAGTTTCCTGAGTGAAATAGGCGGGCCGCCATTATCCTTTCACTCTGCCAACGACTTCCGGTTGTGTCTGCCAAGAACTTCCAGTTAGCGTCTTTTACTGTCTTTGGTTAGCGTGCAGAAAAAGTTAACTATGGATGGTGTTACACGCCGACATGGCTCCGGGACATATTGTGCTGTTCGCGGTTGCAACAACTCGTGGCGATTGCTGAATGTTTGGTCGGAAGGAGAATGTTTCGACCATCAACCATCTACAAGGCGCCAATGTGGATGTGCTCCCCCGTATGCGTTGTATGAGAAACCAAAAACAGATGTTGAATCTCGGAAGTGGCTAGCAGCTTTGAAGTTGAAGAATCCGCCCAAAAGACTGTTTGTTTGTTCTTATCACTTCAGTGATAAAAAGCCCACAGAGGAAAACCCTTTCCCGGAACTTTGGTTGGGATACGAGCGACCTCCCCAGCAAAAGAGACGTATACTCGACAGAAACACAAGTGACACGCAATCGGATGGTAAGTGTATCTTGATATTTTTCTGGTTAGCTAAAGTTTGCAGCATAAGTTCGACTGTTGATATATGTGTCTCTGTCCTGTGTTAGTGGGGTATATACATTTATAGTTGATGGTGTTTGTCTTTTAGAAGTGTCCATCGAGCCGAAGTTTAAAGATGCTGCAACACAATGGGAGGACCTAACAAAAACTGACCACAGCTACGCGGCAAAGTTGGACCACGTGAACAAATCGACGCAGACTGGGGGTCAGACTGTGGCTGATGATATGCTCCTGGATGATGATACCTCGCTGCTGTACACAGGACTGCGTCTGGTGTATTTTTTTACTTTGGCGAAAACGATGTTGCCATTTAGTAAACCATCATGTAGTATTCCTGTTGTTGACCAAATACTGATGACCCTCATGAAACTGAAACTGAACCTTGTGTTAGGGGATGTGGCAAAGCGCTTTAAAGTGTCTAAAGGTGAAGTAAGTAAGGTGATTGCTCACTGGATTGATACATAGGTTGAGCAGCTTGAACCCATGGTTGCCTGGCTGCCAAGAAGTGTTATACGTGCTAACATGCCACCATCCTTTAAAAAGAACCACCCCCAGACCACTTGCATCATCGATTGTGCTGAAACGGCTATTCATAGAGCAACAAACCTTAACTGTAGGAGTGCCACTTTCAGTCATTACAAGGGAACCAATACTGCCAAATATCTTGTTGCTGTGTCACCTCATGGGCTGATAATGTTTATATCAGGGGCCTATGCTGGTAAAAGCAGTGACAAGTTTATCACTATAAACAGTGGGTTTCTGGAGGCCCTAAGGCCTGGTGATGAGGTAATGGCTGACAGGGGTTTCACGATTCGAGATGTACTACATGAAAGGAAGGTGAAATTGAATATTCCTGCCTTTACCCACAAGCGTGGTCAATTGACCAATGAGGAGGTAACGCGCACTAGACGAGTGGCCAATGTCCGTATACATGTGGAGAGGGCAATCCGAAGACTTAAAGTCTTCAAAATTCTGTCCCAAACTGTCCCCATCTCCATGACCCCGCGGTTGGACAAGATTCTTACCATATGTGCTACTTTAGCAAACATGAGGTCCAGACTCATACGACTGCCACATGAGGTTTAAGTCCCTATGAAAAGTAAAACCGGGGTTACCTGCAGTTGTTGTTTTTTTATTGTACATATTCCTTTTTATATATATATATACACATACACATACATATACACATATACTTTCAGCTAGAAAAACCGGTGTAAATTTATTGTTGTTCCCCTTCTGGTGGTGTTTTTTTTTTTTTAATTGTACATATTCCTTTATTTTATATATATATATATATATATATATATATATATATATATATATATATATATATATATATATATATATATATATATATATATATATATATATATATATATATATATATATATATATATATATATATATATATAATTTCAGCTATAAAAACCTGTGTACATTTATTGTTATTGTTCCCGTTCTGGTGTTGTGATTATTGATAAGACAAAACAGAGTTTAAAAAAAAAAAAACCTTTTGAGTGCTATTCTTTTTCTTGTATTGTAAATATTGACACATGACAATAAACAAATTGATTTGAGAAGAAATGAATTAATTTTTATTGATCCTATTCCATAACAAAGGGACAATTTCATTAACTCCTTAATGTATGATTTTTTTTAATTAAATAAAAACAAAGTAAATACAGGAAAAAAATCTCACAATATCACAAAAAGAAAAAGACTGGAATAAAATATTAAATCAATAAAATTAATAAATAAAGAAATAAGTGACTGATATAAAAATAAATAAGAGTAAGTAAAAGAAAATAAATCAGTTTGATACAAATAAATAAAAGCTAGAAAGGATTTTTTAGAAAGGACAACAAGGGACAAGGGGTTAAAAAAGGAATGACTAATCACCCCCAGTACACATAAGCAGGTCATGCTGATTTTACAACATCCATGTATCTGGAACACAACTCCAGCCTTCCATCATCGAAGTCATCGACAACTTTTGGCAACATGTGGGTGAAATAGAAGGAGTGAGCCTTGAGATATGTCCCTCAACAAAGGTTTGGTCGTAGAGCACGTTGAGCTGCAGACATTCAGTGTTACTCAAAATCACCAACAAGGCTTGCCGTAGCCCTGTGCAGTGCATGCCCAGTTGCACCTGCATGTAATATCCCTTTGGCCCATTGAAGGACAGATGGAATTCCCCTGTGGGCATGCGTTTGATCTCACTGCTTTTAGCAGCAAGTGCTTCAGTAAGGGACTGGTTTTTGACTAAGACAGGGCACTTGATCTCTAGTAGTGTGTCTCTGTTCATGACACCATCCAGACTCGCAGCAAGCCATGGCTCACTCGGGCAAACCACCAAACCTTTCACATTGATGTCATGACCTTGGTCTTGCAGGTATTGCCTGGCGTGCTCTTCGCCCTCTGCTCCTTGCCGGGTTGCTGCGTTACCGTGAAAGGTAGGATGGAGGTGTTCAGACAAGAATTTGTCTGGTGCTGTGGTAGCCCGAACTGGCACATTCTTGGCTGTGCTTGCTGTTATCCGTACCCGTCGCATGTCATGCCACAGTTGTTCCCTGCTCTGTTCTTTTGTGTGCTGCTCAATGTACATAAATTGGGTTGTGGTCATGTCAATGTATGTGGTGTAGAATGCCCTACATTTCTCACATTCAAGTTGTGTGTTGTGATCACCATGATGTAGGGGCAGTGGAGCTTTTGATGTCTTTGCAGACTGAGCAGGGAGGCTGGTGTTAAAAGTGAGCTGCATTAGTCCACTGCCAGGTGCAGTAAAAAGTGTCGCTATTGGTGTGGAGAGACAGTAATTTTGCCATTCTTCCAGTGTCTCATGGACTTTTACCTTGCGACTCGGTGTAGAAACTATGCTGGAGGAGGATACCTGTGATGCTGGTTGGTATAGGTTATTTCTGCTGTGTCTTTGGAAAGACACATCTCTGATTTTTTGCTGCCCAGTATTGCTTTTTGTCGCGGCATTCCAGCAATTCTGCACATCAGTGCAGGCAAGCCCTGTCTTCCCTTGCTTCACAGCATTTTTTACCTGCAGACAGATAGAAACAAAAATCACACACTTTTTAAATAATGGTTTGAGCATCACAGCACAATTGACTTCTTGTAGAGAAAACATTTTGTAAAACAAAATAACAAGGGTATGATGAAGGTAGAGCGTTTTTGTTACTTTTCAAAACAATTAATGAGCTGGGCCTGCAGCCATTAACATCAATGTTTAACCCCTTTATGCCTGAGTTTATTTAGACTTATATAAAAAAAATCTCGAAAAATATGAAAAGAATAATAAAAGAAAATACCCGCTGCATTTCTGGGTTTTTAATTCAACATAATCAAACAATTTATGTTAAAAAAAACTCAACAGATGTTTACTTCATCCCAAGTACAAGCAATATAAACAGTTTTTATGGTTAATATTTTCCCTTTACCTTTGTTAGATCACATTTAAGAATTGCAACCTTGTGCGGGAACGGCAGGGTTAGTTCAAACTCTCACACTCTCTCACACTTAGACACAATCTCTCTCTCTCACATGCATACGCGCACACACACACACACACACACACACACACACACACACACACACGCATACGCGCACACACATGCATACGCGCGCGCACATGCATACGCGCACACACACACACACACATTTGTATTACTCGTCGTGTTCTGTTATAGATTAACGTTACATACAAACATCTTAATACAAGCATAAGATGGGCTAACGTACCTTCCAAAGCACGGCGGCTGCATGGCTACAGGAACGTCCGGGTCCGGCGATACAGGTAAGTTACAGCCTGCAGTCTCCACATCTCCCGTCTTGGTAACCAAAACCCAGGCATTATGCGCTGAATTGTTAACGGACTGGCTTGGTTGAACATCGGCCTTTAGGTAAATTAAACTGCCCATATCATGTAAAAGTACACAGCCCACTTTGCCTGAATGGAGGTACTGAAACGCCTCAGAGCTTTTCAGGTTATTAATTGCATTCCCATCCACCGCCATGGAATCAATAAAATAAGAAAAGATCTTGGATGTTGTTATGCTGGGCCATATCGACATGTTGTCCGCCCATGATGTTACCTTACTTGGATGCGGAATGGTCAAAACACCATTTTTAACAAGCTTTTCGGTAGAATGTTGCCATTCCAACGCCATTTTTACTCTACTACTCAGCCTGGGCCGGAAGTTCTTGGCAGAAACAGGAAGTAAACCGGAAGTGCCCGGGAAACTCGTCTATAGAGCAGATGATTTCAGTTTATAATTGTAGCGTCTGTTGTCCAACTGAACTAAACTGTTTTAATTTCTATAAAAAAGCTAAACATCAGGAGGGGTGGTACTAGGGCTGCAACGACGCATCGACGTCGTCGATGACGTCGACTACGAAAATACGTCGACGTGCGTGAAATGCACATTATTTACGTTCTAGAATGGAACAGAAGATCTAGAATAATGGCAGCTTCTGCTCCCGGGCATAGTGAAAATGATCATTTATCATATAAAGCCAGACCGCGACATTCAAAAGTGTGGGAGTACTTTAAACAGAAGCCGAAGAAAACGGTGCTTTGTTCGCGCTGTAACGCCTGTTTCACACTGCGCGCGGTGGCAGAGCAGGAGCTGTGCGCGTGGAGAGCGGGAGCTTTCACACTGCCAATCATTGTTGCCAAGTCCCGTTTTTTTCCGCGGAATTGGGCTACTTCTACACTGTTGCCGCGGGCTGTGTCTCATGTCCTCGGGTTGAAGCGATAAAAAAAAACCCACACATATTTAACCCCCCGAACGCGATGTTTACCAGAGAACCTCCCCGAGACGCGATTGGGCTTGTTTTGGGCTAGTTTTGAGTAACGAATGGGTGGGTTTTGTTGTGAAAACCTGGCAACCCTGCTGCCAGTGTTCTCTCCATGGTTCTCTCGCGCAGCTGAACCGTGGCGCGTGTATTGCAACAGACGGTCATATTTTCCGGTGTTCTTCTCCGACCCCAGTACGTCTCGTGCTTTTATTTATTATGGGCTGCATATATCTCCTGTTAATGCGACCCGGTTCCCCTCTGTCCCAAACACATATGCATAATAACATGCTGTATGTAGGTAGTTTGCATGATTAAAGTAACATTAAAGTTAAGATATGCCTCTAGCTTTAATCATTTAAATGTGTCTTTGAAGTTTGGGCAAAAACTTCTGGCAGCTTTAGTCGTTGTTTATGCACATGTATCTTCAAAATAGACGACCGGTTATACTATATTAAAACTATGCTGAAAGCTCCTGTATGTGAACCTTTTGCAGATAAATACAAGTGCATTTTCGTTTACTATTGACACAAATCAATAAGTAAATCATACTCAACTACTATAGTAAACAACTTTTCCTAATTAGGCCTACTCTGTATACATTTTATGATGAATAGTATCATTATATATTATGTTTAAAAAGCTTCTTGTGTTCATATTTCATTATAAAGTGGCATACTATGTACACTACCCTTCCTGAAATACAATTAATATTGTCATCATTCATTGATTTCATGTTAAAATAATATACAAATTCACTACCCTCTTTGAAATACAATAATCAGTAAAAAAGAATCATAAGATTAATCCGAAAAAATAATCGTTAGATTAGTCGACTAATCGAAAAAAATAATCGTTAGATTAGTCGACAGAAAAAATAATCGTTAGTTGCAGCTCTTGGCGGTACCTCAGTGGCCATTTTGTAATCGGTGTACGGCCGCTAGTAACACCATCTACCGCAGCAAGCCAAAGCAGACTGCGTAGGACACTAACTACCAAGGGTGCACCACCCCCTTATCAAGATCACAAATTCTAAAGTGAAAGAAAAGAGCGAGGGCAAATCAGTGAGAATTTCCTCACTGTGACATCCCAAATATTGACACACTAGGCTCTCATTGAACTCACTCACACTTTTATAAGCCAAAACTCTGACCCTATTTGTAACCATAACTTGCACTTTGTTGTGTTACATAAAGTCTGGTCTACTTTGTATCTTATTCTGGCCAAGAACCACCCACTTAAAACCATGGTAGGTACTACCACAAAAATAGATTGGCACATTTAAAAAAAACACATACTGGAGAAATTAACAGAAAATGCCAAGCAGAAAATGATCAGGATTTCTATTTGCCCAGAAGACAGAACATTTGTGGAATTTACAGTTCTGCTTGCAGGGCTCAATGGTGCAAGAATTCCAGTCACATTTGCATCTGAAAATAGTTACAGTACTGATATACAGCCACATCACACGGCTACGAGTGTGATATTCCGTTCACACAACAGTTTGACGGCACAAGTGAGTAAATAAATGAGACAACAACGGAGTGTCTTTAAACATACTTTTTTTGCGCAGAACTACTTGCTTCCACCACGGATTCAAATAAGAGGCTGACATTTTTTTGGGAATCCCGCGGGATGGGAAACAAAATCACTATTAATCACGTGATTGGGACGGGAGTGGAACATTTTTTAGCAGGAGTGGGCGGGACCGGGAATCGTAATGATACTATATTCACAATATTAACTATTTTTCATTTTTAACTCAATTCTAGTTGCCCTGTCTCTTTATGCTCTCCTGTTAGCTTTGGTGTGGCTGGTTAAGTGAATGATGTGCTCTACACCCGTAACAGTTGGTGGCGGTAGGCTAATGCACCAAGCTGGTATGCCAATGCCAACCACCAATAACATAAGAGAAGGAGGCTTCCCCATGCACTTTGTAGCCGCGAAAATCATAATCAAAATGGAGTCAGACATGAAAGCCATGCTGCAACGACTACTGTCGGAAAAGGATTACCTCAGTTGTGCTCACAGACATTTCTGGGCAGTCTGAAGTAACCAAAAAGACGGCTTGAAAACGCCATATGCCAGCTGTAAGACATTTATTGCGTGTCTGTGTGTGTTTTCATAAATTATTTACATGAAATTTAATGTGTGTGCATTGTTTAAGCTGGCTTTCAGTTCAATAAAATAAACTACATTTTGGATTTTTATTCAACTAAGTGGGTATGCTGTGATCTGTACTGAATTTTTTACTGTAACTGACACAAAAAAAAAAAAACAACACGGGAGGGGGAGGGAATGGGAATCGTTCTTCTGGGATTGGGACAGGATGGGATTTTCCCCCAGTTTTTTCGTGTTATTGGGATGGGAGAGGATTTTTTTTGTGGGAGTGGAACAGGAGAGGTTTGAAAATGCACTCCCGTGTCACCCTCTAATTCAAATCTCTAGTTGACAGTTTAACAGTTGAGCCCAAGCCTCCGTTACTAATTCTAAAACGTCACTTTAGATCTAGTAACAAAGGAACTAAATCCTAAATTAGATGCACCTGTTTGAGGTTGTTAGCTGCATAAAGACACCTGTCCACCCCTGACAATCAGTAAGAATCCAACTACTAACATGGCCAAGACCAAAGAGCTGTCCAAAGACACTAGAGACAAAATTGTACACCTCCACAAGGCTGGAAAGGGCTACGGGGAAATTGCCAAGCAGCTTGGTGAAAAAAGGTCCACTGTTGGAGCAATCATTAGAAAATGGAAGAAGCTAAACATGACTGTCAATCTCCCTCGGACTGGGGCTCCATGCAAGATCTCAATGATCCTAAGAAAGGTGAGAAATCAGCCCAGAACTACACGGGAGGACCTGGTCAATGACCTGAAAAGAGCTGGGACCACCGTTTCCAAGGTTACTGTTGGTATGCAAGGTTCCCCTGCTTAAAACTGCACATGTCCTGGCCCATCTTAAGTTTGCTAATGACCATTTGGATGATCCAGAGGAGAAAGTCATGGGAGAAAGTCATGTGGTCAGATGAGACCAAAATATAACTTTTTGGTCATAATTCCACTAAACGTGTTTGGAGAAAGAAGAATGATGAGTACCATCCCAAGAACACCATCCCTACTGTGAAGCATGGGGGTGGTAGCATCATGCTTTGGGGGTGTTTTCCTGCACATGGGACAGGGCGACTACACTGTATTAAGGAGAGGATGACCGGGGCCATGTATTGCAAGATTTTGGGTAACAACCTCCTTCCCTCAGTTAGAGCATTGAAGATAGGTTGAGGCTGGGTCTTCCAACATGACAATGACCCGAAGCACACAGCCAGGATAACCAAGGAGTGGCTCTGTAAGAAGCATATCATGGTTCTGGCGTGGCCTAGCCAGTCTCCAGACCTAAACCCAATAGAGAATCTTTGGAGGGAGCTCAAACTCCGTGTTTCTCAGCGACAGGCCAGAAACCTGACTGATCTAGAGAAGATCTGTGTGGAAGAGTGGGCCAAAATCCCTCCTGCAGTGTGTGCAAACCTGGTGAAAAACTACAGGAAACGTTTGACCTCTGTAATTGCAAACAAAGGCTACTGTACCAAATATTAACATTGATTTTCTCAGGTGTTCAAATACTTATTTGCAGCTGTATCATACAAATAAATTGTTAAAAAATCATACAATGTGATCACTGGATTTTTTTTTTTATATTATGTCTCTCACAGTGGACATGCACCTACGATGACAATTTCAGACCCCTCCATGATTTCTAAGTGGGAGAACTTGCAAAATAGCAGGGTGTTCAAATACTTATTTTCCTCACTGTATCATCGGGATCATTGTGTAAATTGAGGGAGCAGAAGCAGTATCGGCTCCAAATATCGGCTCAAGAAAATCGGCAGCCCGTATCGGTCATCGGCTAAGGCTGAAAAAAAAAAAAAAAACGATATCGGCATCGGCACAAAAAAAAAAAATCCATATCGGTCGATCCCTAGTCGGAAACAATGACGGTGATCCTTTCACAGAAAATGTTTACTGGAGTAATTGTTAGATGCCATTTCCATTGAGTACAGATATATCTCCTTGTTTACTAAACGTCTGGATGGTACAGACAAATTTACGGAAAACCAAGAATTATTTACAGCAACAATAGTGTAGTAGTAAGACGCATGGTAGAAAGATTTGATGCAAATCTACCCACGGTTCGAATCCGCCTTTTGCCGAACTCGCTCTACTCCCTTTTCCCATCACATATCAGATCAGAAAGGCATTTATTTTCAATAAAAATGAAGAAAATATTAAAAAAGTGGAAATAAAGCGTCTAACGTGTTTAAAAATAAGTATTTATCGGTTAGGGGTAGGTTAACAGACGTGCTGAATTAGAGACGATAAAAGTGAGTGGGTCCAATATCATTGTGTCCGACGCACATGCCTTTAGAATTCCACAGTAGATGCCATCTCCTGGCGAGACGCAGGAATTCATTCGATGCGCGGCGCGACTCTCACAGTGCATTAAGGGTATTCTCTAGCCGTCAAGCGTACATCGGTTGTAAACTCGTTATAGCGGTGCATTGTGGGATTGAATGAGTGCACTCAATAACGTCCACTATGGTTTCGGACACCACTACAATGGTTGTTCCCTCAAATAGTGCCCTATTCAAGGGTATAGGGGGAGATTTCTGCCAGGAGATGGCGCCCGCAGCTGAATCAATCATCCATCCATCTGCACTGGCCCACGCAATATCATGCATACAGGTATAAATTCCTTTTTAATTGATTATTAAATTGTTTGATTAAGGTTTATACATGGGAGTTTCCACGGCAGAGTTCAAGATAAATCTTTTCATTATTACTGGAGCTGCCGGTTAGCTACGTTTCAAATAAACAGCAAGCAGAAACTGCAAGTGGACTATATCAGTGGACCAATGTAGGAAATAGTGAATGAGTATAGGGGGCGATTCCAAACACAGCCATGTGGTTGTTTAAATAGGCAGTGGAAATGAGGTACAGATGTAAACAATGAGTGATGATGAGTCCGGGCAAAGGATTATTTGTAATGTAGTCCTTAATGGAGTGACAGTCGGGGGTGGAGTGCCCTCTGGTGGTAATCAGGGGCACTCTTACTGGTGAATCGTGATAATTATAATGTAATATTTCTGCTGCGTTGCTGAAAATGCTTTAATGTTAATCAAACAACAAAAGACATTCGCTCACTACTCTTGACTAACTTTCATAAGGGTTCATGTCCGTGATGCAGAAAACGCAGACGGAATCTAGTCAAAAAAACGGAATTTACTGCATAACGCGGAATGTCACGGAATTTGTCAAAGTTTTGATCAATAAATAAAATGTAGGTCAGTACACTTAAATCAAATTGCGATATATACTAGTGTATGTGAATATTAAGCCGCAAAAATAAATGCCTCTCTGTGTGAATGAATGGCGCAGATGTGCGGTTCCATTTACTGTTTTCAACCTCTGCTGCCTCAATATATGAGGACATGAATGAATGAACCTCATCTCCAGTCACTTCATGAGCATTTTACCGTTTCATTCGACAAAATCTATCGTCAAATCATAAACACACTTACACAGAAACTCAAAGGACTTTGCGGCAACCCATCAAAATAAAAGTTCAGTTTAACCAAGTAATTGTGACCGAAATATATTAATAATGGACTGTAGAACTTAGCTACGTCTCAATGTAATAATAATAATACATGCATTTAATTTATACAGTGAAGAATATGCAGTGTTATTTAACATTGGTTTACTTTATTTCTGTACCTGGAAACTGTTAAACCTACCTAAAAAGCACTGTTTATTTCTGTTTTAAAACATGATCAAAACACTATCTATTTTAATGATAAAATTTCAAATAAGAGGGCAAGTGACAAATATTGGTATCGGCCAATAATTGTTTGTTTAAATCAGTATTGGTATCGACCCCAAAAAATACTATCGGTGAATCCCTATAATCCACCCTATGATAGGGAGCATCTATCCTATGCTTTACATTTATGTTCCTAATTAAAGATATGCACATAAAACAGCTTCTGCTGGAGAAGATAAGGACTATGACTAATTAAAGTGGTATTTTGAAGAGGAAAGCAGGAAGCAATGGCATCTAGAGCAAAGGGTTCACAAAATGACAGGCAGTGAGATCTGCCCACGGACGGACTGTTCCGCAGTGTTTCTGCGTCTGAGAGCGCAGGGCAACGCGGTGACACAAACCATCTTGTATATTCACAGGACGGTCCATAGGGAAAGACAGAAGAGACAGGAGACAGGGATTTGGTTCACTGGCAAAGTGGAATTCCAGAGCTTAATGGGCTTGTGTAAAAAAAATCAGGCTGCCATTCAACAGACAAGTGGAGCGTTGGAGAAAGAGAGGGGGGAGGGATTTAGCACAGGGATGAAGGAAGGGGTGGGAGGGGCAGAAAAACCTAGTACATACTGCATCCCATGAGCAGAATACAAATTGGAGAAAGTGGGAGGAGAACCATTATATGGTCATTAATGTAGAAAACAACTCTAGCCGAACTTTTTATGGCACGGTTTATGTAGACTACAGTCATAACCATTTATAAAGCTCGACATCAATTGCTAATGATTGTTCTCTGCAGATTAGGGACGATGCATGAAAACCACAGAGTGAAACTAACAGTGTCCCTGAATGCACAGCCAGACACCTGAAGTCACATGTCTTCTCTTGAAAGAAGCTGTTTTGTCAGGGTGCGGTGCGAAAAGAGAGTGAGGCATGGAAAGGTAATGTTCTTTACCAGCTCCCTCATGGATTGACACAAACCAACCCGAGAGACGACGAGCATTCAGAGCTGACATTCTCCCTCTCCCTGTGTCCGAAGAAACGTATTTCCCTGCTCCACAGAATGCAAAAAGAGCATGTCAAACGAGTAGGATATCCACACTCAGTATTCATGACACATAGGTGAACAATACCCGGATGATGAACTGCATCTGCTGAGATTTTGAAGTGTGCAACCAGCAGACGCTTTGCTATCCCATAATGCCTGAGCTGTTAGCCAGATTTCTCTTTTCAAAGTGCTTTAGGTACCAAGAAAGCTATTCCTTGTGGTTAAAATGTACTTATTTAACAACATCAAAGTACAAAATGTCTGCATCTGTTGATAGTGCAGCATAGCAAGGCTCAACATTGCGACAATTTAAAGGCACCGATATTCTTCAAGCGAAATTGAAGAACGAACTGATGTGACGCCATTTCGATTTTGTATAAAGTGCTATACGTGACGTGACTTTACTAGAGTGCCAAATTGCGGAGCTTGTGCAAACATATTGTTGCCATGATCAGACGCTTTTCTTATGCTTTTAATAAAAATACTTGCCGTTTTCTCAATTGTGTGTTTATTTTGTTATTGAGAGGAAAGCGCACAGCACATACAGCCATGTGGGCGGTGTCAGATGTGCGCTAACAGTATACCGTATAATCGCTGATCGCGTATTTCGAACTTCGTTTTTCCCTAAACAAAAAACTAAAAATACATTTACCGTAAGTATATCGGGGCATTAAATTGCATTTGTAGTCTGACACACTTTCCCCTGGTTTCACAGACAAGGCTTAAGTTTAGTCCCAGACTAAAATGCATGTTTGAGCTGTTTTAACTGAAAGCAACTTGCACTGACATATGTTAAAATATGTCAGTGCCATTGTTTTGTCTCAAGATGCAGTAATGTTTTAGGCATGTTTATAAAAGCTATTTAAATGTCCTAATTGAACGAAGACTTCAGGCTTAATCTAAGCCCTGACTTGGAAACCAGGCCTTTGCTAACTATGACTTTTGCATCAAAAAACTCCTAATTACTGCTTATTAATAAATCATAAGGTAGATTGTTAAGTTTAGGTATTTGGAAGGATTAAGGGATGTAGAATTTAGTCATGCAGAATAAGGCATTAATATGTGCTTTATAAGTACTAATAAACAGCCAATATCCTAGTAATATGCTAAGTAAATAGTTAATAGTGAGAACTAGGGAACATATATTCACTATTAACTATGACTTTTGCCTCAATAAACTCCTAATTTACTGCTTATTAATAGTTAGTAAGGTAGTTTTTGTAGCATTTAAGTATTGGGTAGGATTAAGGGATGTAGAATATGGTCATGCAGAATGGGGTATTAATATGTCTGTTATAGTACGACAAAATAATAAGTATGACAAATAAAATAATTGCATATTACAAAATAATTTGTATTCCATGAAAACAATTGTATAACGCCATCAATGCAGATGTAATGTATTTACATTACTATGAACTACTCAGTTTGATATACCGGTATGTAATAGAAAGTAAATTATGAAAATAATTTAGTACTACCTTCACTTTACATTTACATTACAAGTGCTGACATGCTAAACATTTTATGAAACTAGTTGTCTCTATGAGTTCCTGTTAATCGACAGTATCTGGTTATCCATTATACAACAAGAAACAATTTGGGTTCTGTAGAAACATTGTAATGGTAATTCAACACCACTAGTAGATGCTTTGATATTGCCAAGCTTTAGGTCAGCAGTCTTTACAGAACAGATATAACTTTATTAGTTCTGGAGTGGAGGATACTAGATTTTTAGATAGGGAGGATGGCAGCAAATACAATCATGGTTTGAAGAGGAGGAGACAGAGAATGAAACCCTGAGGGGAACTGATCATATCTCTTTTGTGTGTCCTTCTAATGATGCGGAGCTTCTACCTATTGGCACTGATTTATTAGCCATGTCTAATTTATAATATGGCGATAATTTACGAATAATAATTTTAAACAATTGAAGTAATTAATCACAATTAATATCCAGTATGTATTTATTTTCCTGTAATTTTACCTCCATGTAGCCCTATATAGTAGGCCTAGTTGGAATGCACTCACCATTTATCAAAATGTTTTATTTGTATTACACAGCAGGAACTGGCTGTTCTTTCAGGTTGCTTGACAAAGAAAAGCTTTTAAAAACATACTTTCTTGCCTGACAGACTCCCATTTTGGACCATTTTCCATGATCACAAGTAGTTTTGATACATCTGAAGGGCCTCGTGCCATTCTCTGATATTTGAGGGATGTATTCTCCCCTTCATCAATCATAAGGCAGCTACCACTATCATAATTGCTGTAATGGGCACGCTAAGAATTTTCTCCCGAAGTTTTTTTTCCTTCCAATAAATGCCATTGAAGTCCACTCAACACATACTGTAGATCTGTGTTCCATTTTGCAGATGCATAAAAAGAGGGATAATGAATTTCGTGGAATACCTTTAGACATCACCGATATTGGCATCCTGCGCTATTTACACTGATCAAAGTGTAACACCATTGATTCACATAATTTTATGACCTTGAGAGACCTAAACAGACAAAAAAAAGAAGGAAAAGGGGAAAAAATTTACTCTGATTTAATAAAAATATACGGGTTATTTTAATAATTTATCAAAGTAATTTAATATTTTAATTTGATTGGTTTCATTTTTGAATCTACTCATATTGCACCACTTTCCATTATAATTCGTTTTTGTATCTATCAGCGCATTTCTGTATTTGTCTTGCTTTTATTTATAGGACTGAGCAAAGGTGACAGGAAAAGACAGAAAACACACTGAGAAATCTGGGAAAAGACCCGAGCCAGACCCATTATCAGGTCTCCCACACACATCGTTGCACGTTCATTACCCACTAGGCCACTTCTCCAATAATGCTACAGTTTATGCTGTAATTTGTGACCTTTTTAAATGGTAAAATCAAACATAAAAGCCCAAAATAAATTGCACGCCTTGTGTAAATTCACTGCTGTGACATGTTTATCCAGCAGGTAATAAAGGAGCAAAACAACAGATCAACATTGTGGCAAAGGGACGAGCCCCAAAACTCATACCTTTAATAAGGGAACCAGGATTTATCAGCTTTCCCAGCTGTGCGAGAAATAGTGTTAATCAGACTCTGCCAGTGAGAAAATCCTAACTTTAATTTTAGATAGCAGTTTTTAGCATATTTAAGCACAGTGTTGCCAAGAGCAAACCAAACAGACTTTTGGTGAAAAGGGCTTAGTCCTGTATACTGTTCGGCGGTGATGGCTGTGCTTCTAAACCTCATTACAGTTATTAAAGGAGTTCTCAGTCTTAATCCATTCCTCTCCTTTTTTAATTAAGTTTAGCATTACTATGCATGTATGTATCGTGTTTAATTGTTTAAAGGCTTGGAGAAACAGAGTGACTTAATTATCAACATATGATCATATTATAAACAGAATGTAAGAAATCCATGCAGGGACTCAGCTTATATTTATCATTGAGTTTCTAAGGACTAGCCAACATAAATTAGAATACTAAATCCTTCTGTTCTTTTTCTTGTTGACAGTAGCAGATGGAAATACAAATTCTCAACAGACATGGAGAGCAAAAATACCCCCATAGTTAGCTTTACCAGCACATACTACTACAATTTATGTACAAGTCTTCAGAGGGACATTCAGCGTGCGTATCAAACAAGAGAACGGCAGGCTGATATTACAAACCTAAAGCTTTTAATTTTCACCCAAACACTCAACAGAGTCATATTTTAAATATGTCTTACACTGGTAAAAATGATGTGTTGGATTTACTTAAAATATATATGCACCATTTTTGCATCATACTTTTTAAGTAAACCCAACTTGGAATAATTTTACTTAAAATTAACAAGAAAACATTTGTTATATGTACTTAAATATTTGAGTTCCCTCAACATTCTTTACTTAAAAATATATGTTACATGATAGAATCTACTAAGTAATGTTAAGTAAACACAACTTGCACATACTTGCATGTTACACATATTTTTAAGTAAATAATGTTGAGTGAACTCAAATATTTAAGTACATATAACAAAGGTTTTCTTGTTAATTTTAGGTAAAATTTTTCCAAGTTGGGTTTACTTAAAAAGTATGATGCAAAAATGGTGCATATATATTTTAAGTAAATCCAACATATTTTTTTACTTAAAAATGTAAGTGCTTACTGCACTTCTCCAGTACATTCAATGTCTTAAAATAAATTAGACATGCAAATCACAAAATTAAGCATTTCACTTTATTTTTTTAACACAGGTTGCAAAGCAATTGTGAAGCCTGAAACCACATATCAGGAATGTACAACAACATTTGGCAAATCGGCAAATGAAAGCTCACTTCCAACAGGCCACTTCCTTGATTTTTCAAACTTTGCAATATTTTTTCCAACATTTACTTTTGGAACATGCAAGGAATAAAACTAGTACAAAACCAAAGCATTTTCTTTCTTTCTTTTTTGTAAGACAGAGATTGCAATCTTCACAATAGGTCACTTCCTTGATTTTTTTTTCACTCTTTGCATCACTTTTTTAAATATTCTGGGGCTGTTAAACGATAAATTACATCCAAAATAAAAGTTTGTGTTTACATAATATATATGTGTGTGCTTTGTATAATTATTATGTATATAAAAATACACATACATGCATGTGTATATTTTTTATATAAAATATTTATATTTATATATAATATAAATATATATGCAGTATATACATGCAACTATTTCTTTAATATATATATGTATGTGTGTGTATTCAAATATGCATAACAATTATACACAGTACACACACATATTATGTAAACACAAACTTTTATATCGGATGTGATTAATTGCGATTAATCGTTTAACAGCCCTAACATATTCAAATTTTTCCAAAACAAAAATGTACTTTTGGAAAATGCTACGAACTTCCTGAGAATAAAACAAGACTGCAATCAAATGTTTGCATATTAACACTTTACTAGAACCAGATGCGTATGGCTAAACATGTTTTGTGACTCAAAGATATTTGGAGTCGTAATGGTCAGAACAACACCATCAATATATTTTATTTCAGCAACGAAGCCTGTTCTTCAGAGAGTAAACCTTTGGAGAAAGTTTGCCACTGTCTAGTTCCAGTAGAATTTTCTGAAAAAATTCAAATGAGTATCTGAGCTCTTTGGGGTAACTCAGATTAATTGCGTAAATTAGGCCAAGTAGAAAAACACAAGCCTTCGCAACACCTGCCAACCCTGTCATCACCTCTATGCCTTCCAGCACTATCCCAGTCTGTAAAGGATCATCTGTTGAGCCACTTTTCGTGATGATCCTCAATGTGAGCTGTCCCAGTTCCTCCTCGTTCCCATGAGTATCCTTAATAAAAAATAAAAAAGCAAATGTACATTTTCTTGCAACCACTTGGTATTGTTCAGATTGTTGCAAAAAATACATTGTATTGAAATAACAAAATGAGACAATGTTTTAAAAATGTACGCACACACACATATATATATATATTATATATATATATATATATATATATATATATATATATATATATATATATATATATATATATATATATATTAAATAAAGTACTAAGTCTCTCACAGCCTATAATTTGATTTATATCAAATTTGATTTAAATTAATTAATTGCCATTATACAAGTCGTTTATTTAGGTTTGGAGTACAACTTGGCTCTTGTATGTTTTTATATACTCACCTGATAATGTTTGATGAGATTCTCAGGATTTTCAGAGAGGTAGACAATTAAGCATCGAATGACAACTTCTCTACGTTTTTCGACAGGACTTGTCTGAAAGGTACATAAAACAAAATTGCGGCTTTTTTAATCCAATTTTACAGAGACCAACTCATCTCCATTGACGGTGTAACTGCTGATGGCAAATGGAGTTAGAAGCAAAATTTATTTAGAAAGAGAACAGAAAAATCTGCTCAAGTTCTGCTGCTATACACCACAACAAATTAATGATGCCAACAAACTAGGATTGTCAAAAGTATCAGTATTCAGGTACCAAGTCGGTACTAAAATTTAAAAAATGTGACACTACCAGCATTGCCCCCTAGCATTTTGAGTGCTGTTGAGCGGATTAACTTAAACACCTATGATTGGCCGTTGTGTTCACATGCTCAACAGATATGTCTGTGATTGGCTACAGTGATCAATACTTTAAAAACATGTTGTAATCTTTCTTACACTCTCTTTCTCTACACTCTTTCTTACAGAGTGCTTACACAGATACACATATGAGCGTTTGAAAGCAGCCATCTATCAGCGGGCTTCCGTGCGTTGATCACTGTAGCCAATCACAGACATCTCTGTTGAGCATGTAAACACAATGGCCAATCAGAGGCGTTTAAGTTAGTCAGAATCTGCTCAACAGAGCTCAAAATACCAGGGGGAAATGCTGGTATAAGGGTCACATTTTTAACATTTCAGTAACGACTTGTTACTGAAGTACCAGTACTTTGACAACCCTACAACAAACTAGTAGCCACGTACTTGGTTTAGCATAGTCAAAATTTCACCAATTTGCTGTCCAGCATTTCCTCCCTTGGTGCGAAACAAAGACAGGAGTGCATCCGTGTGTTTATCCAGGTTTGCCATGAATGTTGTTTCCAACTCAACAGCTGTTAACCTCCTGATTTCTTCTTTGACCTAAAAAGACAACAATACATTACTCAAAAAACTATGGCCATCTAATAATTTTTGACTTTTCAGTTTGAGTTAAAGGGATAGTTCACCCTAAAATGAAAATTGTGTCATGATTTACTCACCCTCAAGTTGTTCCAAACCTGAGTTTCTTTGTTCTGCTGAACACAAAAGATGATATTTTGAAGAATGTTTGTAAGAAAGCAGATAGAACAACCATTGACTACCATAGTATTCTTTTTCCCTACTATGGTAGTCAATGGTTGCTCTATCTGCTTGGTTACAAACATTCTTCAAAATATCATCTGTGTTCAGCAGAACAAAGAAACTCATACAGGTTTGGAACAACTTGAGGGTGAGTAAATGATGACACAATTTTCATTTTAGGGTGAACTATCCCTTTAAATCTCTTTTTTGGCTCAATTTATCTGTAAAAGAAAACATGCATAATAATTCTGCACACCTGAATATAAGGTGTTTTTCATTTCCAGCCTTCATGAACAATTATATGTCACTTATACATTATTAAATACTAAATGAATAGTAGTTATTAAGTTTAATGTGGTTTGGAATTGGTAAAATGTGCCTGGAAAAAAAAAATATGATCAGAAAATCAACGTGCCTAATAATTCTGCACACAGTGTAAATCAATTAAAAATACTATTTGACCAGAGGAAAAGATTGAGAAAAACTTTCTTTGAAATTTATTTTTGTACTATTTTGATTTATTTATAAAAAAAGTAAAAAAGGCAGGGAAAGGCTACTGAATAAATTTGAGCAATGTTACGTGATGCATAGAAGCGCATGATGCATTATAATTGTTAAGGCAGGCAACATATTCACTTAAGATTGTACTTTTTACAGTTTAGTAAGACTGTAAATTGTAATAAGGGCCAATAGTATAAATTAGATGCTATATTATTTTATTGTTGACTGTATAATCTGTATTTTTTGAAGACATATGCAGATGAGATCACGTTCCTCCCACGATTCTGAAAACATTAAACAGCCAAATAAAATAAAATCTATCTACAAAAAAATAATACTAATGTGACCATAATTTCGATGGTTTAGACAGAGTCGTCGTTGTCAATTAGGGATAATATTGCGTGTGTGTTTGAATCGAGATCGCAATTATTTAATTATTAATCGTTCATGATGCATTTTTGAATATAATATTTGTACCAGATCTCAAAAGTAACCCGCACCCAGGCCGTCCCCCTTTCCCGCGATCCATGTACAGAGAACATAAGAATATGAATGTGCAAGATACAATTTTCACATTTGAACACTCATATGCATATATAATAATATACTTAAAAATACGTGACAATAACGTAAAGTAGGCCTACATATTTCTCCGTGGGGGAGCCTCTCAATACCTCCGTACGAATCGTCCGTATCTTTATGCAATTTGAATGCATATATGGCCTACGTGCCAAGTGCCAACGCAATGCATGGTTATATACTACGGGGGAAAAAAATATACTGACCACTATTAACACTTAACCATACATTCGATGGAAGCACACTCGTTTAAGAAAAATAACTTACTCACGGCTCGCGTGCAAACTCGTTTATCCTTTCGTTCATCCATGTACAAAGTAACTCAACGTTTTCATTAGTATTCGTTAGTAACACGTGTCTAATTGTAGAAGCAAATTCGTAGCAATTCAGAAGTGAGTTTAAAATTCATTTCTTGAGCATAAACGCAATCAACGAGTAGGCTATGTAAAAAAAAAAAAGTTACACTCACCCCTAGCGTCTTCATCAAGTGCGTTTCACTGAAGTGCAATCTTCACCCACTAAAATAAACATGTGTTTATTAATGTTAAAACGTCAATATTGAATATTTGACTTATAAGTAACTATAGTTTATAGAAAGTTATGCTTACCTTTTTTTTCACCGTCTTCACATGTGCTTCACAAAATGGCTCCAATTTTTGACTGGAAAGGCATATCACGTGAAATTTCATATCACGTGGCTCAGTCATATACTTATAATTTTCTGCTAGATTTACTTAATTTTGGCGTAATTGTAATATTAGTTGATGTGAATTAGGTTTTTCCATTTTATTTATGCATACACTTAAGTTCACCTTGTAACTTATATTTTTGTGTTACACGGACTATATATGTTATGTAAAGGTTGAAAAGTTATGAATAATAAAATTTTTATGTTTAATCTATTTAGTTTTATAAGTAATGGTTGTTCAGCCAACGAATCGTTTTTTTCAGTGTAGGAAGTGCTTCAAGTAAGAGCCACTTGGGTATAAATGAACTTAGACTGCTCTCAACTTCTCATTTGAGACGGCAATCCAGGGAGCTTTTCTCTTTGAAAGCTTACAGAGAGAGGGTGATAGAAAAGAGAGAGAGAAAAACATAGACCCTGATCTTGATCCAAAACAGTACTGTGAAATATTACAATTTAAAATAACTATTTGGAAATATTATTTATTCCTGTGACGGCAAAGCTGAATTTCTACGTTGTTCACGTACAGACAATGTTGTCAAAACGATCCATATTCTCACAGATCTGTGAAAACGACTAAAAATGCTGTATTATGAATGTCAGGCCAGTAGTTGGCGATGTCACTTTATAAAGAAACACTATGCGCCAATAGACTGAACACATAATATGCAAGCACATAACCATTTTCACAAATTCATGTTTTTGTAGTTTACACGGAGACGATAATGGTATAGTTTTCAAAAAATTTTATTTTCCAGGGGGACGTTAGAGAAATAAATGTTTCAGAGACATACTTTGCGATTTTAATCTCGTTCGAATCTGCCAAGTCTGTGTTTTTCTTACACGACCTCTGAAAAAAATCCAAACTCAACGATCCTCTGAGGAAGTCGATTTAGTGGGTTCGCGGACAAACACCCCAGAGAAATCCGAATGTGAATATCTGTGATTGATGATGTTGAATTATTCTAACACTTCTCGTCATGTGTTTTTTAGTAAGTAAAATAATGCCTATTTTGGCATTTTTTAAAGTAAAATAATAATTTTATTTTTAGGGCTTGCATTTTTATGGGCTGAAATTCCACATGGTTGTATATTTAAGATGTGAATATTTCATTTCATATTCAAAACATTTCACACACATTTTCATTATTACAAATTCAATCCATATTCACCTCAGACTTCACTTCCAAAATATTAATTTTGTTTAAAAATACAACCTATAATATTCGGCAGGCAATTTTCGTTCCATTTTATTTCGCTTTACAAATTAGCTACCACAAATTCAGTGGTTCAAATTCAACAGAAAATTCAACGGTTCACATCCGGGAACTGCAGGAATAGCAGTAGATTACCGAGCATAATCTCCATCTGCTGTTAGTCGGTTTCACCAGCAGGTGGTGCAAGCGGCTGTTGACGAAGGACAGAGCAACGTGTAGAGAGAGTCATTTTTTAAAATACCACTAAGCCTGAATGAAGCCTTGATTACATATATTCACAATTATTGAGCTGCTGATATAAAATTAAGAGACATTATCAACAGCATAATGATTTTAATTTAAAGTTAATTATTAGTTTAACTATGCTTTTTTTTTCTTATATAAATGTTTTCTAAAGAGCATGTCAGACTTTTGCAATACAGGGATTTTCCTGCATTGAAATGTTTTTGCCGGCCGCCAAAAAAAATAGTTGTGCCGCCAAAGCCTAATTTGATGAGTTATTGTGATTTATGAGTGATGTAGAATAGACTGCTGCGCTTGTGACAGGGCACTTGTTAACTGAGTGACAGAGAGAACAATCAGAGAGCTCCTCCTCCGTGCGCACTCTCTGGTACCCCTTTTCCACCAGAATGAACCGGGTGCTAGTTCAGAGCTAGTGCTAGTTCTTAGTTGGTTCCACTGACGAGCCTTCTAAGAACCGGTTTGCCTTTCCACACGCTGAGAGCCACAACAGAGCCATGTCTTACGTCACTGTATACGTCTCATCTTTCTCAGCAACGCTAGCGAGGCAGCGGGGAAACACAAACACACCAGGCTTGTTCGAGATGCATCGGCGCTGCGCAAACCGATCCGCGTAGTATATCAAAACACCGCATGAATTAATCAAAAGTATAAGGAGTCGTGTGCTCTCGCTGTACTCTGATGTCATACGGCGATCGGTCTGCACAGCACCGATGCATCTCGAACATTAGCCTTCCATCAACAATGGCGAACGTTGCGTTACTATTGATGCATATGGCTTTACGATCCTACATCGACATCAAAACACAGCGAATCCAACGCATTCGTGCAGCTCACCGTGATTTGTATACACGGAGATTACAAACGAGCAGCAGCTATTAGCTCAATTAGCTGCTATTTAAAAAATGGCGGTCACAAGTTGGTGTTCATCTTGTTGGTCATGGTAACCCCGCCCCCAGCGCCTGACGCGATCGGTTCTTACTTCTAGCCCAGCAATGTTTTGGTGCTACTTAAGAACCGCTTTTCCTGGTTCGGAGCTGGTGCTTTGGATGTGGAAAGACCGATTTGAAACTAGGCTCCGAACTAGCACCAGCACTGCCTTGGTGGAAAAGGGGTATGGGTCTTCAAAATAAGTACTGTCTTAGCTCTCATATTGCACATATTAATCCAAATCAAAAGGCCGGCAGACTGAATCCATGTTGCACATGGCGCATTCAGAATTTTTTTTCCTTGAATTACCGCTGGGTGTGAATTGCGCTCAAAAAACGTTGACTCTTCTCTGACCAACTGACATAAAGCATACTTTCAATAAACGGGAAACAAATTATATCCAGTTATGAAGTGTTTTCTGTGAGTTGACAAATCTCTTTCGCAATGTTCTAACAGACGGGATTCGCACACAACGCATCTGATAATGTCTGATTCGTGACCTAATGACTCCTTTGAAACTAATAATTTTAACGACTGGTTAAAACAACTGATCAGTTCAACTGAACTCATGAATCAGTTTAATCATTTACTCAGAACACCTCTGAAATGAGAACACAAGTGTGCTTACCCAATTTAGCAAGAGTGGTTAGTAAAAATTAGTTTTAATTATCCACAGTATTTCAGCTTATTTCTGTTGACAATGTGTAGTAAAATAAATAGCCTAAAATCATTTAGACTGGAGTGAGATGAAACCAGAACAAAGTTGTTGTTGTTGTTAGCTAGCTGATAATTTTATTAAATTGTATACGGCAGAAAATTAGGCTATTTGTAATTATTTTTAATGCTACTTTTTAATATTGATATGATTATATACCAAAACAATCATCTGTAAATAGTGTAAAAAATGTGGAACAAAAGAAACAAACATCGAGGTAAGAGATCATACATAATATGAGATATCAAAATAAGATAAGCAAAATTACTAACAGTTTCTGTGCATTTTTTTAATTTATTTTCTTGCGCTCGCAGATCACGTGGGTAGGGTGTGTGTGTGTGTGTGTGTGTGTGTGTGTGTATGTGTGTGAGTGGATGACCATGTGTGTCAGCCACCACCGAAGAACATTTTTGACCCAGGAAAAACCCTGCAATAGCTCTGATTTAAACTTCAGTAGCAAAAACAGAGTCAAGTTTTGATTCTGTGATTTGTATTACCACTTAAAAATTTTCTCAGTTAAAGTTAAAGGCATGTTTCATATTTTAAAGTATTTTAAAGAAATTTCAGAACAAACTAATACTGAATGTCATTAATAGGCTAAAAAATATTGGAGACATTTCTTTTCAGAAAATATTGCAAATCTGCAACAATATGACAGTGAAGCGCGCACACATTTAGCGTCCTTTATCTGAGATGTTAGTAAATCATGGCAATAAACACACAGAAAGAAATCAAGATTATCCAGACTGAAACAGAGGAAAGTGGACGACGAAGAGGAGAGAGAATGATATGTGGAGCATTATACGTGAAGGTTTGTGTTCTGTGTGATCAGTGGTGCATTAGACAGAGGCAGGCAGGAGTGTTGAACAGATGTGTGACTTGGCCAAGCGTAACTGATTTTTGCTGTAATTAATGAGCCCTAACACAGCACTGTTCAAGAGACTTCTCTCCTCTCTTCAGATCTGAACCAGCAGCTCTACGTCGGCTTCAGACGTTACCATAGTGATAAAGGTAGACTCAGTTCAATGTCCATTCATAGGATCATTGCTGGGTTCACCATTGAGCCTACACACTGAGTGAAAGTGAACAAAAGACTGCTTTATGATTGTCATATAGGCCTACTGTATTTTCTGTCTGAATGTAGCCTTTTTGACTAAGATTAAAAAAAAGAAATTAAAAAAAGTTGTGTATTCATATTTTCATTTCTACCACTCTCCACTACACAAAATCTTTGAGCAGAATTTCATGCTCCCACGCCCTTGCTTTATTTAATCTCCTTTATTTAATTTCAGCTGTAATTTGTCGTCCCTGCTTCATTACTGCCTGCTCTGCTGGTCGGCCAGAATTGTTTTCTTTGCTTTGGTCGATGGAAAATGAGAATGACTTTTGGAGGCAGACTGACATTAGCATCATTCAATATTCACCAAAGGTCTCTCTCCACAGGAGGGGAGAGAACTGGCTGAGAACATTACTGACTCATTTCAGACATCTACCCCTTTTTTTTGCTCATGTTGCCCACCCTGAGATTCTTTTCACAAATTTGTGGATTTAACCCTTCTCTAGCTTTAACTTCTTCTCTGGCTTACAGAATTATTTGGGGTTAAATACAAGTCAAGCTGAATCAACAGCATTTCAACACACTGGGGGTTGTGGGATTTTCTATGAAACCCAAAAATTGCTAGTAAATTTCACAAATTAATAACGGCAATTAAAGGTGCCCTAGAATGAGTTGAAACAATATTTTAAATTGTTCTCTGATATCTACATAGAGGGTATGTGACTTATTAAAGGGCAAAAATTGTCCAAATACGGTTTTACAGGTCCATTTCAGGGCCGTGCAGAGAGTTCGTCAGGGGCAGGGGCTCAAATGTAAAAAAGGGGCAATATATAAATATATATAAATATAAATATATATAAATATAAATATAAATATATATATATATATATATATATATATATATATATATATATATATATATATATATATATATATATATATATATATATATATATATATATATATATATCTCTATATCTATATCCTGTTCGGGCGAACCAGCCTCTTACTGCATTTCGTTGCCTTGTACCTGTACTTGTGTAATGACAATAAAGTTGAATCTAATCTAATCTAATCTAATACACACACACACATATACATACATTATATATATATATATATATATATATACATGTATATATATCCTTATGCTCATCAAGCCTGCATTTATTTAATCAAAAATACAGAAAAAAACAGTAGCCTAATATTGTGAAATATTATTACATTGTGTTCTTTTTAACTTTTTATTAATTAAAGAATCTTGAAAAGAGTATCACAGTTTCCATCATTGACATTAAATCCTCATATTAGAATGATTTCTGAATGATCATGTGACACTGAAGAGTGGAGTAATGATGCTGGAAATCCAGCTGTGATCACAGGAATAAATTATATTTTAAATTATTTTAAAACAGAAAACCATTATTTTTATATATTACGCAATATTGCTGTTTTTTATCAAATAAATGCAGGCTTGATGAACATAAGAGACTTCTTTCATAATGCTACATAATATTCAAAAATGGTAATCAGTCCTTTCATGTAACCATTTCGCCAGCCTACACTTCGCTTAAAGGGTTAGTTCACCCAAAAATGAAAATTCTATCATTAATTACTCACCCTCATGTCGTTGGACACCCATCAGACCTCCGTTCATATTCGGAACACAAATGAAGATATTTTAGTTGAAAGCTGATGGCTGAGAAAGGCTTCAGACAGGCCTCCATTGGCATTCAGTACATTGACACTTCCAAGATCCATGAAAGGCACTTAAAACGTCGTTACAAAGTCTATCTCACCACAGTGGCTCTACAATAATCTTACGATGAGACGACAATAGTTTTTGTGCGCAAAAAAAAATCAAAATAACACCTTTATCCAACTTGTTCTCGACTTCCGTGTATGCCTCCACGACGCATGCGCGAGAATATGACGTAGCGCCGGTGTTCGGGAATCCATGAAATACACACTTAAGCCCCATTTTGAGCACTACGCCGAGACCTAAAGCACGATCAATGTAGAATTCAACAGCTTAGACACGCGCGTCTTCCTCTGCTCGTAAACAAATCGCTTCTGGGTCATGTGTCCGAACGCCGGATCTGCATCATATTCTCGTAATAGTAAACGGTGTATCAATATACATAAGTACAAGTGAATTTAACACTACTTACCATTAATGCGACGTTTGCTGCTGTGGTTTTGTGCAGGGATTTGTTTGTTGTCTGTTAAAATCCATTTTGTCAGTGATGCAATTTATAAAATGAGACAAACCGCAGGAAATCGTTCCACAAGCGTTAGTTCGTCTGTCCATGTATTTTTCAACCGATTTATGAATAAGAACAGAAAATTACCGCTTCTCATCGCCCAATGGAATTTGAACTTGCTTTGGCAGATCACGATTGGTTGTTGTATAGCCTATACATGACAAACGGGCATTGGTGAATTGTGTAATATTTTAAAATATATAGCTAATATATAGATTTGTAATTAAATCAACACATTAGCTCTGATTATGGATGAAAAAAAAACATTGGCTTACTTTTTTCCCGCGAGGCCACACACTCTCTGAAAGGACCATATTTGGCTCGAGAGCCATTTCCGAACAGTGGAAATCAGCAGTCAATCAAAACGCACGCAACCCATATCAACGCGTTATGGCTCAACAGAAATTATCCGACTTTTGAGCCGTTCGTTACTATTGTATACATTGTCATGTTATAATAATCACATTTATTTAGTTTTATTGACCACGATATTATCCTTGATATTTGTCTGAGAGGGGCACTTTTGATTCATTTTGAAAAAGGGCAGGGGCTCGAGCACCCAAAGCATATAACATTAACTTTACACGTTTACGCATAAAGTCAGCAGTCACAACTTTGTTTTTAGCATTGTGAAAATATTTTAATTATTGTAATGCGTCACCGTATGATTTTACAATGATAGCTTCTTCACTTTGAGTCACAAACTCTAAACAGTGAACTGGGTAGCGCGTAAATGTTGTTTGTACAGTACAGTAGAGTATTTTTTTTTCTTTTCAAATTGACTAGATGCCTTGTCAAATGACTATCGTTTCAACTTAAGTGAAGGAGAAGGATACGTTAGCTAGAAGGATCGAGTGAGCTATCTGTAAGCATCTAAACTAACAAAGTTAGCTCCTGAGTTATGTGTTGTTGATGAAATATAGGCTAAATTATAATAATATCCGACAAAAGGGATTGCCATATGTATCTCCGGTTGTATTTTGTAGATTTAAATGACAACACTGGCAGGAAATAATATTAACCTGTATGTAATATCATTTGTCATACTGTTATGTATGCTAGTTGGAGTTTCCACTTGTTACTGTACTAGCATCTTGCGTTGGATCTAGACAACACAGAGGATATTATCGTTAATGTTGTTTCACTAAGAAACTTTCAATTTAATCAGAAATTGTTTAGACAGTCAATAAGTGGGTAAAATCACTACTTACTGCTTGCGGGAATATAGTTTGAATTGCCGCTTCTTCAGTATCAGACACTGAGCGAAGACTTTTTGATATTGTCCCAGCCAGGTTAGAAAAACTGTCCGTGGTGAAATGGACCGAGCAACCGAACAACTTTGAATTAAATTGTTGCGGTATCTGGTTATAGATAAACATCTACCATGTCTGTTGACAGGTTTGTTCTGTGGGAAGGGTATGACAAGTCCTCACGTCCCCTGCTCAGCCTGGAACATTACATTTATTTCCATGATCTGCCATTTTCGCTATCCTCGCGTCACGCTTGTTTCTTCACAATACCTGCAAATACGTAACTTCCAATGATTCGGCTGTGCAGTTCCTCCTGGCCTTGAACATGCAAATGTTGGGGGCGTGCATATAAATGATCCCGACGGTTGCGTCACACTCTGTGTTATGTTGAGATTTGCCTGTTTTTCTGTGGTGTTTTTTACAAACGAGATTTACATATGAAGGAGGAAGAAATGGTGTTTGAAACTAACTGTATGTGATGTCCATGTACTGAACTCTTGCTATTCAACTATGCCAAGGTTAATTCAATTTTTCATTCTAGGGCACCTTTAAAGCACATGCCTGAGCTTGCATTTTGGGTTAAACTGCGTTGGTTTGACATTGTGGAAAATAGAATAATAGAATCCAACTGTATTAGCATTTTTACCCACGCTTTTATATTTCGTGTTGAAATCAATTCTTCTGCGATCATCTTGTCATTCAGCTTCTCACTCTCGTATAATGAATGAAATCGGACTCTTGCAGTGCATGTTCAGTTTTTAATTGTAGTTAATCTGTTCTATAACTGAACTAAATTATTTTTACTACTATAAAATATCAAAACGACGGTGGGGGTGGAGCCGCAGTGGGCAAATGATGTTACCGGTCTTATGCCTGAACACTAACACCGACTATCCCAGCAAGTCTTATATTACCCGTTATTATCAATGTAAATTAATGTACTGTGAAATATAGGGGCTTGATACTGGGACATAACAGATCTGTGTGTTTTGTATCACTAGTGCAGTGTCCATTCTCTGAACATTTAAGCCCTGAGGCGCGCTGCTTCTCGAGATTCCTGCCTTTATTAGAGAAGAACATGTTCAGCCCCCTCCCTCCGAAGCTTCGGTGTTGATTACTACCGGAGCTTCAAAGCTAATATCAAATATCAACCTAGTTAAGTGATTCAAGGATGGACATGAAATGGCTCTTTTTAATTCATTAAAATGAATAATAAAAGCTACATAAGTTATTCTTAATAACTGACCAAAGTATTTAAAATGTGAGAAGGATACATAAAAACATTTTAATTTTGATGTTAATTCAACTATTGCATTATATATAACATGTACTGACACTTTATATGTACGAACACTTGAGTATTTTAACATTTAGATATTTGTCCCATTCACTTCCTTTATAAATGCCTCACTGTAACCCACATTTTTGCGAAAATAAATAAATAAATAAAAGTAGAGGATACATCGCTCGACCGGCCAGGGATCAGAATCAGCCGATTTTCCACATGATCGCCGGACCGGTGACCGGCCGGTCAGTGTCTTTCCGATTCGGAGCCCGTTCGTTTTGTTGCCTGCGGCACAGGCAATAACGTCAGCTGCGTGTTCACTCTTCTCGCCAATGGCTAAGTGACACACTTCTGCCTCCTCTCACTCACTCATCTCATTCGCTCCGATTAATTTATGCGCTTGTACTATGCACAATTTACAAATTCCTGCAGGTTTCGCGCTCACACCGAAAGCGTGCATTTCACTGATCTATGTAAGTGGCGCACAGATAAAGTCACCTCTCAAACAGCTTGTAAGTGGCAAGTACCAAAATGAGCGTCTTACTGTGCCTAAACAGTCAAATACACACAAAATTATGTCAAAATGCCCGTCTTGGCGAGTATTCAGTTAAACAGTCAGTTTTGGAATGCAAATAGTTGAGAAAGATGACGCATGTTGTGTAACAGTAAATTGGAATTACTTTTGCAACTTGAATTGTAAGCATTAATCTGTATTTAATTTTTACAACAAAGACTATTCAGTATTATTTGATTAATTTCTGTAGTATTTCTTAACAGAATATTAACCAACTGTTAGAGCCACCTGAAAAACTTGAAGAAAAGTTCGGCAGCTCACACTTACAAGAAAAGTGCAATCGATGAATCTCTAAAAAGGGAGACTATTCTAAATACTTTTTTGTGGTAATAAACATTGTGCAACCTTGGATCTTAAACTTTTCTTTTTACTCCCTTCTTGAAATCATATAAATTCTTAACTCATTAATAGCATTTCATTTATAAACCTTAAGCCTATACTTAAGGTTAAAACCCACAAAATACACTGCCTATTCTAGTTAATCCATTTAGGCCTGGTTGACATTGTCTGTTTATTATCTGCCCTTGAGAGGATCTATTTAGATTTAACAGAATGCACAGATTCATGTCAAAAAGGCCTTCATCCTTTGCTACATCACATGTCGTTATCACAGTGGAATGAAGGTTTAATGGCCTCGTAAATGATGTCAGTGACTAGCATTGTCATTTTTCCCCGGCTGTCGATCTGGACAGAGTCCACAGTGGCACACATGCTCTCCGCATACATCTGCTGTGTGCAACTGGCCCATTAGCGCAGCCCTCAGCTAGAGGTCAAGCATCCCATTCTGGCCAAAAAAAAGAATACAGCACAGACACATGGCCTATCATTCTGTGTTAAAGCTAATTAACACACTCGCTCTCAAACACACAAGCACAGGCAATATGAGTGTGCTGCCCACATAAATAATTTCATTACACCCTGTCAGTTTTGTGTCAGGTAACATATACGTACATTTATTGCCACAATTCATTCATTCAATTCATGTCATGACAAAAAGGATTATGATGTGATGTATTTTTTTTTATTATTATTATTTAAAGCAATCAAATTTGTCTGTCCATTTACCTTTCAAAATACATATTAATTCCTTATATCATTAAAAAGTTTGGGATCACTAAAGATGTTTTTATATTTTTGAAAGATTTTCTAATGCTCACCGAGGCTTTATTCATATTCATTTTTTATTTTTCTCTATTTAAATCTATTTAAAATGTAACTGATTCCTGTGATGAATTTCAGCAGTCATTACTCCAGTCAAAGTTGTGCTGCTTAATAATTTTGTGGAAACTGTGATAACTTTTTTTCACAATTCTTTTTAGGAAGAGAAAGTTATACTGGAAATGTCTTTGTCACTTGATCAATTTAGTGCATCCTTGCTGAATAAATATATAAATTTATGTATTCATACTGTCCCTAAACTTTTTGCTGAAAATGATGTAAGAATATTGCGTAGTAGTGCTTGGAGTCAATTGTTTTATCTGTGATAACGCAATGAAACAACTAATTCTGCGGGCATAATTTTTGGCCAGGCTGTCATACAAAGAAAATATGAACAAGCAAAAACAAGAGAGAACCAAACAAAATATTAATTACTGATTATGTTGTACTTAATGTATGCTTTTTCCTGTGAGCTTTTTGTTTTTCTATAAAAAAAATTTGCCCCGTAAAATAAATTTAAGCTGTAATCTGACAATAATTTTGTTTAATGTTTTGTTCTTCCCTCATATATTTAAAATATTTAAATTGAACTTTTCTCCTCATATTTTGATGGTTTTTGTTGAATTTAAGTCAAACACAGTTCATAAATTTTTAGTTAGCAGCAAAGTAATAAAGCAAAAATTAGAATTAATAATGAGGAAATAGAAAGAGTGTATAGAAATAAAACCACATATAAATAATGAAAAAACTAAAATGTCTAAATCTTTTGCATTAAATATAAAACATATTTTGAATGAAATCTCATTATATATTGTATTGTTCGCTCATAGTTCCAAACAATGCTTCCTGTGTGGAGGTATGCATATAAAACCAATATAAAACCAATATATATACGTTACAGAGGATTGTAATAAGGATTGTAAAACAGGTATATTACAAACTAACAAATATATTATTCATTAAATTGTGCTTTAAAATTTGTTGGTTTAGTTTATTTTTACACTACACAGATAATATAAAGTATATAATAATTTACTTCCAAATTGTATTCAAAGGCTGTTCGAAATAAGAGAAAATAAGTATAAACTAAGGGGAATGTAAACCTATAATAATTGTGATAAGGAATTAAAAATGTCTATTTCACGTAAATTCAAGAAAATGTTTAAAAATAAGGAGATATATGTAACTCAATATGAATAATTTGTGTATGTAATATTTAAACTATAAATGTCTGAAATGTGTACCTTTAAATTTACATTTTAGGAAATGTTGTAACTGTTTTTGTTTATCTTGTATGAATCAAATTCAGAGAGAAAAATGATGCACATTAGATAAATATGTACAAAGGGTAGGCATAAGCAAAGGCTTTTCTGTATATTTCTGTATATTTTTGTATTCTGTGAGGAGAGGACCGAAAGATATTTGCTGTTGTTGTTGAATTGTTGGTTTAATCAAACTTGTAGTGTCATTTAAAACAAATATTCCCTCTGGACATCACTTTTGGCCACCACTGTACATGAAAATATCCAATAACTAAGAGTTTAAACATTAAAAAAAATTCTCCCGTGTGCAAAAAGACAATAGATTGAAACTAAGCTGACAAAAATGCCTCATTCTGAAATCCTTGGATTTCTGATGTTAAAAGCCTGAAATATTAATATATGACTGCCCACATTAAAATTTCAACCAGCTATTTGGTGTTCAGAAACTTGGTCTGCCCAGTCATAGTAAGAAAATAAGGAGAAAAAAGGGCTGGGCAATAAAATATATCATATCGAGATTGCAATTTATATAAGTTTATTTAAATTTGTATTAAATCATAAAACAGAGAATCCCCCAACAAATGTAATGGAAAACACATAATTTAGGGAATAAAATAAAATGTATTTCATGGGGCCCTAAATTAAAAGGCAGCTTACTCAGTGGAGTTTAAATGTGAATGTGAACAAACAAGTTTGCATGTTTACATTCATTAGGTCTAATATGTAAAGCATTTCCTTCCCCATTAATGGTAAATTAAATTCGTGATGAATATCAATATTGTATGATATGGAAAAAAATATTGTGACAATATGTTTGGCCATATCGCCCAGCCCTATGAGGAAGAAATATTCCCAGCACCACAAAAACTAATGAATACTGAAATGTGAAAGTCAAATTATGTTTCTGACTGTGAAGAACCTGCTGCTCTACATATTGCCTAAAAAGGATCACAGCGTTAAGAAAGAGTGGCTGAAGTTTATTTCTAGGATGGTAATTTAAAAGGCACAACAGCAAAAAAAAGTCAGAAAGATGATTTTTAAATGGTAAATGAAAAACTAAATTTAAGTACAAAATCTTTGCATTTTGCAAAAACATAGTGGACATTATAGTGGACAAATGCTAAAAATGTACGATGGCAAGTCCAGTAGTTGTTAGACAGTGTGATTGGATATGAAGAATGATGGTCCTCATGGAAACATGCTCCACAAAAACTGAAATCCTTTGACACAGAAAACATTAGACTAAGTGCTAAGTTAGCATCTTTAGGCACCTCATATAGATGGAGATCTTTTATGATGCTACAAATATACAGAAACCTATTGATGATTTGACAGTAGGTGTAAGAAATGCACTGAGAAAACGGATTTCCTGGTAAAGTATGTGACCAGCATTATTATTATTATTATCATTGAAGGATTATTGATATGTTGACAAAAGGAACACAGACAAATGTAATTAACAAGAGAGGTGAGAGAACGGCTGACATTACTCTGTAGTGTATTGATCAGATTACAGTTTATTTGCACCATCAGTCTGAAAAGTACATAATTTGGGTATATAGTATAAGTATATAGTAAATACTGTAAGTATATGATCTGCTACATTATAATGATATTTTTTAACTATTCATTTAGTGATTTTCTTTAAGGTCTGTAGTTGGATCCAAAAGTCAGACACCAAACAAAACATTTGAGAAAGCTGACATTAAAATTAATTACAAAGATTCTGCGCTATTTCTAGGTCACTAATCAAATATGTGATATTGATTTTTTTGACTTTTCAATGCAATGTTTCACTCAAGTTTTGCTGATTATATAATCAATTCATGACATGCTTCACTTTATTCTATATTTATTTTTTAGTACATTAAAGCTTAAACCTGCAGTCCGTAAGTTTTACCTCTTTGTCGCCATCTCTGTTTGAACCCTGAAATTGATTCAGTATTCAATTGCATTATTTGTGGAGTTATCTTCTTTACATGGGTTGTGCATTGGCACGGCTTCTCAGCGCGGAAGAATCTAATGTTTTGAGGTGTGTGTGGGATGTCTATCAACGCAACTGTTGTCAACGATGATTGTTGTTTTGAACTTTCTTGATTACAAGCCGCCATCAAAATGACAATTTTAATTACATTCCAACTGCTGTAAGATAGGCCGCATATGATATCTCCACCTGCAGCATCCACACACACGATGAAGCCTACCAGCCCGGACTCCTTTATGTTTACAGACATGACGTAAAGACGAACGGCCGAAGCTTGTATTTCCTGCGGAAAGCTACCAGTACCACTCAAATTATAACATTATTACAAGCTTGCCATTGTGAATCAGGAGATCGTTTTGAACACTGACTGGTTATGTACTTGTTCAAATACAATTTTTAACCAAAAAAAAGTTATGGACTGCAGCATTAAAATTATAAATATTATTTTATGTTTTGGTATCTTAAATCACCAAAAATATCAGGTGATGCAACCGTCCGCGCAAGTGAACAGATGAAGAAAACTATTTATTACAATGGCATATTAATAATGAGAAATTCAAAATAAATTACTATAGCATAATAAGTTTGAAACATCTCCTGTAAACAAATTATATAAATATCAGTAGTTTTAAAACTGCTGAGATGATTGAAAAACTTTTGTCCAGCAATGTTTATGTTCTCAAATGTCAGGGTGGCACAACTGCATTCATGGGTCAAGTGGCAACCTCCCCGAGTTTCTCTTGAAGCCAATACAGAAGTGACTTAAACTGCAATTCATCGACTGGCCGCTAGGGACAGGCTCCAAACTTTACAGCAGAAAAAAACATGTTTACAGCCTGGTACAAATTGTGGTTCCCTCTTTTTTCCTCAACGCCCCTGTCTTTCAGGCCGGCCTCTTCGGTGATGCCATCGAGTACTTCGCCCTGCAGTTCTCGGTAGCCCAGAAGCAGACAGAGGTCATCAAGAACATCCTGCCCCGACGACCATGCTGCTGCCTCCACCCAGTCGCCTGGGCGTAAGGGAGGCACCCAACCCGCCATGGGATCCGCAAAGTCTGCAGGCAAGCGTAAAGGCAAGCGGCCCTGAAACAGGCAGCCCAGGGAGAACAAGATCTGCTCTCGGGGAGATGGTGTCCGTTTAAATTATATTAAGCCTTAAAGTTCTGCATAATTAAGGGCGTGGTCACTTGAGCGACAGGTGGATTGCCACTGCTGTCACTACTAGCCGTTTGTCTGCTGTCTGTTAGCTGCACCCACTCCACCTGTTAGCTCCTCTTTGCCCATTTTCAGTTATCCGGGAGTGACGGGCGGTGACGCGCTGCCAAGATGGCAACAGCCGCACTTTAGGCTTCAGAAACGCTCTTCAGAAACCTATGGGTGACATCACGGACACTACGTCCATATTTTTTTAAAGCCGATAGAGACAGAGCGACAGGCGTCATAATCTGAAGACCACGCCCACCGGGGGGGGTGGGGGGGGGGAGACAATCGAACGCTCTCCATTGACTTTGCATTGCGTGAAGTGGCATCCTTGTCATTTCGGACTTATAACAAAAAACAGAACAATGTCTAACAGCGGATATGTGACAAAGTGTGCAGCAAACAAGCTAAACAAAACCCAGGACCAAAAACCCAGAAGTTTTTATAAGCTGTTGACCCAAAAAACGAGCGTTTAAGGACAAAAAAGTGGATACAGGTCATTGAGACAGAGCGCGACACGTTATATTACACTGAGAAGTACACACACTGGAGGAGAACGTAATCAGCGACAGGAAATAAAATATATAAAACTGACATTTGTATATTTGACTTAACAGTGACAAAATGTTTACTGCACACATAGGCATACTGAGGCATATTGAGTGTCAGGATCCCAAAATGTACCCATTCTTCCTGCTGAAGCGTCACGTTTTACTGCCTTTATCCACTTTAGTCTCCTCAAACTCTCGTTTTTTTGGGTCGACAGCTTATAAAAACTTATTTCTGTGTTTTTTAGCTTGTTTGCTGTACACTTTGTCACATATCAGCTTTTAGACATTGTTCTGTTTTTTGTTATAAGTCCAAAATGACAAGAATGCAGCCTCATGCAATGCAAAGTCAATGGAGAGCGTTGGATTGTTCCCCCCCCCCCCCCCCCAGTGTGGGCGTGGCCTAAATACGCTCTGTCTCTATGGTCTTTTATCAATAAGTGAAAAGGTAATAACAGTAAGCATGATAAAAACGCATCATTCATAGGGCCCCAGTTTATCTTTGTGGCAGAGTGAAAAGGTTTGTAGATCGCTCTCAAATACTGATAAAAATAGCTACTTTCAATTAGTTGTTTCAACTAACTACTTTGGTAGTTGGTACACTTTTCATGTCAGGTGGTACAACCAATGTAAAAGTAGGAAAATGCCATTTTATCAAACTTATATATTGTATTGAAAAATTCTATGTATTTCAAAGCTAATACAGGCATCAAAGTAAAAGCCTGTTCAATGTAAAATTAGTTGCAAAAGTCAGTGGCGCAACCAGGAAGGCAAAAACATTATTTAATAAATAAAATATTTATGCTACGCTTGTCTAGTATTATTACATTTTTTAAACTATTGTTCTAAAATGTTAGTTTTAAGTGAAAAATAGAAAATACATGCGATTGGAGTCCCTGGCTGGTAGATTGGTGCATCTCTGGTGATATATATACACTGTATATAAAATGTAATTTAATTGCATGTAATTTAAATGAAAAAAAAAAAAACGATTATTCAACATATTCCCTATCATTATTCCGTCAGGAGGCACAGAATATTCATCAGTTGGTGCAACCATGTAAATTCTTGATTTAAAGTGAGAAAATGGCAGTTATGATGATTTTTATGTCTTTAAAAGTAAAATCAGATGCTAAATACCTGGCCACTAAAATGCAATAATTTAAAATTGATATTAATAAAAAACACAACCACAAAAAAATTGTAGGCCCGGTTTCACAGACAGGGCTTAGACTAAGCCAGGATTAGGCCTTAGTTCAATTAGGACATTTAAGTAACTTTTATAAACGTGCCCAAGAAAAAAACATTACTGGTGTGCATCTTGAGACAAAACAATGCCACTGACATATTTTAAGATTTGTCAGTGCAAGATTCTTTCAGTTAAAATAGCTCAAACATGCATTTTAGTCTAGGATTAGTTTAAGCATTGTCTGTGAAACCGGGGGATAATGTGTTAGGCACTGTAGACACTCTAAAGGTAATCCACAGGGCAACGTTTTGGTGCAACATTGCTCAAAAAGTTGCCCCGTGTATCATCACCTTTAGGTTTACTTTGCAAAGATTTCACTTATAAATAAAATTATACACAGTATACATACAAATATTTGGTTGTACCACCTGACGCATTTTTTTGGGTAGTGAAGTAAAAAAAAACTTTAAACTCTGTTATATCAATAAACAACTGACTCAAATAAATGCATTACATCCATTTTTTAAATTAAAAAATAAATAATATATATATATATATATATACACTGTATATATAACATTTTTGAAGCTTTATTTGTCATTGACCCACATATATTTTCTCAATTACAAAATCCAGTTCTCTAAGTTGCAGCCTAAGAATATTTTTCTATTACAGTGAAAAAAATTTCCCAGGACACATTCAGATTTGACATAAAATGTTCTTCTCAGCTGTGCTCCTTCCAGAGGAATATTGTTCATGTAGAGCTTTAGTGAAGAGCTTCAGGGTTTAGGTCTTGTCATAGCATGGAGACAGCACTTGTCAGAGTAACTTAATTACATTTGATGATGGATGTATCCATTTGCTTCTATTACTAGACCTTACTGCTGCATTTGACACAACAGATCATAATATCCTTTTTCAAAGTTTGAGAACTACTGTATGTCAGCATTTGCTTGCCTGGTATATTATCTCATCTGTCAGATTGAGCCAGATTAATTCTCTCTTTTTTTCTTTTTTACATTAGCTGGCGGTAATAAGGACATAGGCTGGATGACCAGTAATTTTCTCTTCCTCGTCTTTGATAAAACAGAATTATGAGTCACTAAACCTAAATAACATCTGAATAAATCTCACTATTCACAGGTGCAATTTCCATTTTGATGGTTTCATGTACTACAAGATGTGGTGTCCTAACTGACAGTAATTTAAAGGTGCACTCAGAATTTTTACACAAAAAAAAATCTGGGAGACGACTACTAATAAAAGCAGTGAGATTACTTTTTGAGTTCAAACAACAAATTGAATACTACTATCATACAACTTAAAACTAAAAATTAAAAAGTGCACCTTTAAATGAAAGGGACAAACAGCCTTGAATATTGAGGTCTATAATTAAGATGGATGTCTTTTAATTGCATATAAACTTTCCATTCATTTGGATTACACATTTGTGATGCACATTTGTCAGTCATACATAATTGAAACAAAGTAAAAATAAGATTTATGTAGTAGAACTAACAAACTGAATGAGTTTTAAATGCGCAATAACCAAGTTTATATATTTATCAGAAGAAGAAAAAAATCTAATTGATTTAATGTACATATTAATTCATTTAATTTAATTCCTTATTATTAATTAAATCTTGCTTGATCCACAGCTAGCCATATTTGAACCGTTTTCATACTTAACTGATTAAATTGAATTGTTTTTTCAATTAAAGGTAGGGAAAACAATTCCTGAGAGGCTAGCACATCACAAGCTTTGAAATCATGAGATCCCACCCTCCCTTCAGAGCACTCTCCAAAGCCATGCCTCCTTCAAAACACATGAACAAACACATGCAGCAGATTCTGCAAAGTGTCACAAGATGAGGGGTAGCGTTAAATTACCTCATGTCTCAAAGCACATAACATTACAATAATAATGAACGGAAACAACTTAGAGCTCTAGTTGTACCACCTGATTGCTGCAGATTCATTTCGGCATTGATAGTGTATACAGAGAAATGCATAAATCTGAGTCTGAGGATATGAACCGCTCCGGGTAGAACGTCATGGGTTGCCATCTCGTAATTCAGTCCCTCCAGAAAAACGCGATTATGCGATCGCGTGATTTAACGCATAATCAGCCAAAGTCCGCATATTCATGCGGGGGCCGCATTTTTTCAAATACGCCGCACTTTCGCCGCATAAATTGCCTATTCCCGCGTGCAAAATATGCGGGGCTATCATGATTTCATAATCCCCGCATTTTCGTTGCAAAAAAAGTCATATATATTAGCAGAAAGTTGAAAAATTTTCGTTTACTTCACACAAGAGCCGCCATTTCCGCCTATTGCCATGGGAACGTTTTGAAGTGACGTGATTACCCAACGCGAACGTCATCGAAAAGCTTCAAACCCCGTGGAGAAACCATAGATACCGGTGAAACCATGATGAAGCACAAACTCCCATTGGCCAACAAAAATAACAGCAAAAGAGCAAAGCAGTTTCCCTGTGTGCTGACTGATTTCAAAACACAGCATCATGAAGCTTTGAAGCGTTATGAATCAATGAGTCGATTCAGCGGGTTGGATCGCCAAAGTCACGTATTTCAGCAGTTTGACACGCGATCCGAATCATGAATCGACTCGATGATTCATAGCATCATGATGCTGTGTTTTGAAATCAGTCATCACTATATAAGTCGTTATTTAGTTTTTTTTTTAGATTGATTTTTTGAGATGGACTTTGTAACGACGTCTTTAGTAGGCTACCTTTTATGGGTCTTGAGAGTGTACATTGTGCCAATGGAGGCCTTTCTGAGCCATCGGAATTCAACTAAAATATCTTAATTTGTGTCCAACAACATAAAGGGAAGTCATTAATGACAGAATTTTTAATTTTTAGGTGAACTAACCCTTTAAGAGATTGCACTTTGTGCATTGGAAGCACTCAAATGTCTGTTTTGTATAGCGACATCTGTAAAACAGGAAGTTATTTATTAATTTTTTCAGAAGTTGTAGCATATTCCTTTTGTAAAGCTACAGAACTTGATTGACTAAATGTTTTGTAAATTTGAGCCATTATTAAGGTCTTCAATAAAACAAGATGAGAACTTAAATATTCCAGCACTTTCTGTGATGTAGTGCTTTTTTTCTCTCTCATCAAACCGCAGTTTTTGCAAGTTCCCGCAATTTTATCGCATAAAATTGCATAAATATCCCGCATTTTTCATCGCATTTTTTAAGAAAACGTGCCGCATAATCAAGGATTTTTGCCCGCAACAATCACAAAAAAAAGCCGCATTTTTCTGGAAGGACTGGTAATTACGCTTACAACATGGCATGAACGCAGCATAAGCTCGTTGTTTAAAGGATACATAACACACACAGTTTCTGCCAGTCTCATGTTAATCTTGAGTACATAGAGTAGTATTGCATCCTTCATATCTCCGAAGAGTCTTTAGTTTGATCATATTTAAAAAAGACAGATACGCTGTACAGATTCTTTACGAAAACAGCCGAACTCCTGAAGGCATGCAGTAGGCGAAGCTACACACACACACACACACACACACACAGAAAATAAAAATAAAATGACACTGATTTCATATAACAGTTCCAAAAACAATGAATTAACATCAAGTCACTTACATTTTAGATGCAATATTGAGTGTTTTTGTCCGATTTCAGCAGCGAAAATTGTTCAAAACAATAATCACAGCAGAACCATAAGGTATCTCACAGCAACAGTTTGTTACTGAAGGATTCAGTGTTTTAAATGAATAGTTTGAACCAAAGATTCAATGACCCATTCATATACGACTGCCTCATTCTTGACTGTTTGAACGAATCAGCCGTTTGAACGAATCGACTCAATTTACTCACTCATTAAGACCTGCCGCCACCTACTGGCGGTTAAGTTTCATGTTTAAACATTTTCCAACATTTCTTATTTGTATATTCAAAAATATTTAAAGCAATCTCATAAAATGTTTTAATGCAGTTGTAATTTTCAGTGTAAATTATTTAATTTGATTGGTAACAGCCCTATGGTGTCTTTATTATTCTAATTTAATTTATAGATCAAATTTAAGAATATAAACTAAAAGCTGAAGCATATCCTATATTTAATAAGATAATGAAAAAAAAATGCCCTTTATAAAAGGTAAAAATATAAAAGATATACAAATTAAAATATGTCAAAGCTGATTGAACACTGTTGAGAATATTTCTTCAGAATAAATTGTATTACAACAAAAAAAATAAAAAAAATTCCGGACAAGCACGTGAACAGGCTTAATGTTGAGCCTTGTGAGGCCAAAAAAAGTGGCTGGTAAAAAGTCACTGTGGCAAGTGGATTGGTGGTCAAAAAAGTTAATTTCAGGCCCTTTTTTCCATTATATACAATTACACACCGATTGCCAATAAAACACAGACGCAGTTTCACTCACCGCCTACGGTTTGATTCATGACCAGGAACAAACAAACACACTTGCTGCGCCGGAAAAACAAACTGCATCCACCGTTTCCTTAATGCTGGATTATTTGGGAAGCTGAACATGGTTATCTTTCCTTTAAAACCAATAACACACTTCTTTAGTGACATTGTTGATTTCATTGTCTAAAACACAAAATGACAGTGCTGCCAACGACTTCCGTAACAAAGCTTGTTGATGGACGTGCTCTTGCTCTTGTTGTGGTTGGTGTGCGCACGTGCTCTTCCGGAAGAAGTGCCCATACAAGGAATTCCACCCTGTATGACGCCATACTCGGTCATACTCTAAAAAACTTTCCAAAACTTGTTTGAATCCTAAAGGAGTGTATTTGGCACAGAAATACGTCTAACTCGTTTTTGGAAATTTTGGCCATGTTTAACAAGTCAGATTGCATGAAATAGATACGACTGCACATGAGATGCATCCGGACGCAGAAATTAAAGAGCACCTATCATGGAATTTTGAAATTTACCTTTCATGTAGTGTGTAACATAGATCTAAGTGAACAAAAACATCCTGTGATAGCTTGAAATATGACAGTGCACCGTATATATAGTTATTTTCTTTCAAAAGTAAGAGTCGACTCTGAGTCATTTTTAAGAATCGTTAGAAGACCGAAGCTTTTTCTCTGACTAGATGACGTCAACTTGTCAAGTTATTTGAATACGATACGCCCACTTATTGCGCTCCAAGACGCCAGTGAAAACTAGAAAACATCATGGCCACGAGACCCTGTGTTCTGAAGTGCGACTCAAAAGCAAACTTTTTTCATCTGCCTAAGGATGAGCATTTGAAGACTAAGTGGCTTGAAGACAAACCATACATCGTCGCGATTGAGTGTTTATTATTAGTCGTCAAATGTATGTTTCGCGATCTCAGGAAGCTTTTATTATGGACTTCTATTATGGCACATGGTTCTTCTTCGTCTGTCTGTACCATATATGGATTACATGTGCACAGAGCGCACTCCGGCTGCCAGTATGAATTGAAAACAACACATAAGAGACTCAATCGCTCATGATTAGGCTATTTCTGCCCATTTTGAGGAAGTATTGAATAAAAAATACTCCTCTGTTTAGAAATTTGACACAGACATATGAGAATCTATTAATATGTCTCCTCATCTGCACACTTTTGAACTAAAAGCCCCGAGGGATGTTGATTTGTCGCGAGTCTTCGTGAGGAGTTTTTTTATGAATGAGATCAGCTGAGGCTCATATTACAATCAAACAGTACCGACGCGGTTTTCATATTCATAACTCCTGACACATATTAACAAATTACTGTCATTATAAGACTTTGATGGGCGTTCCGTTTCCGAGAATATCTGCACAGACTATATCAATCACAACTGACTGGGTCATCGGACCAATCACCCCAGATTAGCGTCATGTAAAGGCGGGGTTTTGAAAAGTGAATCACTAAAGGAATCATTTGAGAATCGCTGTCAAAACAGGTAAAAATAAATGCATATTATAAGAAAACTAAAGTCTTTTTTGTCATTGCATGCATGCAAAACTGTTGTTGGGGACTTCTAAAACAATATTTGGAACATTTTAAATGCCATGATAGGTGCTCTTTAAAGTATACCTGGGGCTTTAAAAGATTTAAAGAATTTGAATAATAATCAACTAGATGGAAAGAAATAATAATAAATAAATGCCTTGATTTATTTTTTAGTGTAGCCAAAATAAGGACAATTTTTTCAATATCTGATTTGGAGTAGTGAGATAAATAATACATTCATAACTTCAAATTGCTAAGGAGTATAATGTACTATGGCTGGATGCTCCATTGTCTCCATAATCAAGTTTCTAAAACAGAGCAGCCTTGAAGTTCATGGATCCATAAAGTTTTAGCATGGCAGGGCTATTTTATCCACCCTGCTGGCTCCTTGTTCAGCTTCTTATTGACTTAAAAATACTGCTATTGACATGTTCAGCTCTAAACAATCCACCAGTACCTGAGAGATCTCCAAAGTCTTATAGCCTTTTGCACCCCCTACAGTAACAAAAAGCAGGTGTTTTATACCTAACAATAATAGTGAAATACAGAGCAGAAGGAAGATCCCTCTCTTATGTGGCTTCTACAGCCTGAGAAGCCACACATCCAGCTTTCCTTCATCTCTCATGTGTAAACACTAAACAGTGATGGATCTAAACAGGGAATGATGCTACTACAGAAAATCAATGCATCCCTGCAGTGGAATCTGGACTTTTGGCAAGCACATCTCATCTTCTGCTCCCCTAACTGTAGGGGAGTCTAGCTTGTTCATTATCATTTTGCTAGCATTACAACATAAATGGCTGTTTACAGTATCTTCATTTTTGAAGTATATACAGTGCTGGTCACCATAGTGCCCGAGACAAATCAGACATGCAGTTATTTGTTATATTTAATAAATAGTCTGCAATACCCTTCACTCAACAAGCAAACTATGCATTAAGGTCGTGACACACCAAGCCAATGTCAAAGAACTAGCAGTGACAGAAGCTGATTGTGTTGTCGCCCCACGTCTGGGTTAAAAAGCTGCGCTTGAACACACCACAAAGACTATAGCCGGCTGCCACGTACCACATGCCTTCTGCACCTTTTGCAGTGAGTATTTTGTTGTTTCATTAACATTGAAAACAGACAGCAGCAGAAATATTAGGCTGCTATCACTTTAAGACATAATGTTTACTTTCACTTAAAGGAATAGTTCATTAAAAAATTAAAAGTACCCCATGATTTACTCACCCTCAAGCCATCATAGGTGTATAAGATATTCTTCTTTCAGACAAATACAATCTGAGTTATAAAAAAATGTCCTTGCCAATCCAAGCATTATAATGGTAGTGAATGGGAGCCCAAAATTTGAAGCCCAAAAAAGTATATCAATCCATTATAAAAGTAATCCACATTGGGGTTAATAAAGGCCTTCTAAAGCGAGACAATGTGTTTGTGTAAGAAAAAAATCCATATTTAACACTTTATAAAGTAAATCCGCCTTCCGTATTCAACTTATGAAGAAAGTGCAACTGACGTCAGACGTAGTGCAAGTGTTTTGAACTGCGAGAGGCATTACACTTTCTTCGTAAGTTGAATACGGAAGGCAGTCTGGTGGAAGCTATATGTTTTGCTTTATAAAGTTTTGAATATGGATATTTTTCTTGCACATGTATGTGAGAGAAAGCGATAGAGGCCGATCTCAGCCAAGCGACGGTGCATAAAAGCCAAAAGACTTGTTGCCTCCAACTCAATCACAGGCGACTGAAATCGTACTATTTACTAGCAATTGGCTAATTAAAGATATTTTTTAGTCGCCCAGCGTGACATTTGGTCACATTTGTGAGTGATTTACTCGCATTGTAGAGGGTTGAGATCACTGGCTAAAAGTCATCAAAGGGGAGAATGAAGAATTAGAAAGTTTGATGTGAAAACAAGGATGCTGAGCTAGAAAACTTCGAAGAACACAAATCATACAAATAAATAGTTAAAAATTCATGCATTGTGATTTCTGGATTTTTCTTTTTTTATATTATGTCTCTCACAGTGGACATGCACCTACGATGACAATTTCAGACCCCTCCATGATTTCTAAGTGGGAGAACTTGCAAAATAGCAGGGTGTTCAAATACTTATTTTCCTCACTGTATATATCAGAGTTTGTCTTTTTATTTGATAAATTAAGTATCACTTACCCCTTTTCACAAAGGTGTGTTCGAAATTATAGAAGAAATTGATGTCTGCTGAATATCAAATACTGCATAACTTCATGCTTTTATTCTTTACTCTGCTTCAGCTTTAACCCTCTTACAATGTGTGTGTTAGAATAGTTCAAGTGTTTAGAGTAGTTAATAAAGTCTTTATTAGTTTGTATCACACTTGATGTTCATTGTTTTGCTCATAACCTTGGTACCTAATCATAATGATCACAGCTAACTGCTCTAAGAAAGTGTTGGATAAGTATTAGGACATTACTGTCTAGAGCTGTGTTCGATACACCGGTACGACGATGTATCGTCACATACTACAGCTGCTTCTGTATAATATAACGCAGCACATGCGCAGCAGTGGACCATGCTTAATTTGAATACAAGAGGTATAGGTTAGAACCAGGTTTAAATCTGGCCCGCAGAGGAACATAACTGGGGTTGCCTGATATCAAGAGACGCAATCCCCCCAATGTGGAAATATTTTCTCCACTGTGGATAAAAGGGCTGGCTTTCTGAAAACACCTGTAAGCTTGCAGTTTAGTGATCCCCAGTTCGATATTCTATTCACAGAAAAGAGCAATACATCAAGTCTGTGTTCAAGGGAGAGAGATGTATGTATGAATTACTTCAGTCTGTGCCGCGTTTCTCTATTAATAGTGAAGCGGTGAGTTTAATTGCTTCAAAAACAGTGATGTCATGTTACAAACTTCTTACTGAGAAAGTTATTCATTGATAAAAATTGCAGGGCAGTGTTAAGAAATTTCTGTGTTGCTGAATCTTTCTGTGTGCGCCGTGTGAGCTACAATGAAGAAAGCACATTTAGAACAGTTCTAATTTTTGAATAATTGTTCTTAAATGTAGAGTGTGTTAATGTGTGTAATTGATAACAGCAATGTAAATATGATTTTATTAATATATTAGAATGAGTAGGCTACATTATAATATAAATTCATTTATTAGAATAAGTACATTACATACATACATTTATATACAGTGGAGGCCAAAATTATTAGAACACTTGGCATCTGTGAGTCGTCTTATTGGGCCTGTGTTTATTTTCCAAGAGGACAATGATCCGAAACATTCTTCTAACTATTGCCGTAATCCCTGCAACGGAAGGAATCTGCTGGAACATTTAGTCTGATGGACTGGCCCCCTCAAAGTCCGGACCTCAACCCAATCGAGCACATTTGGGGTGAGTTGGAAAATAAACTTGACAGATCTATTGTACATTCAATTCATAGGAAAGCCTTTGGCTTCAGTTGCAGAAGGCATGGGATAACATTAGTGTTGACGTTCTCAGAGGAAATATATTGACACTACGCCAGAGAGATGTGCTGCTGTAATTGCTGCAAAAGGTGGACATACCAAATATTAAAGTTAAAAGTGGATAAAAACAGTATGACTCACTTCATCTGATATTTGATGGCCAGAGCAACCATCTGCATGTTACATTTTGGAAGCAAAAAATATCAATATTTTCAGATCTCTCAGGTGTTCTAATCATTTTTGCCACCACTGTATAATTTATACTTTTTTCAATTGTAGTCTTTTAAAAAAGTTATCTGAAATAAACTGCAATGAAGTGTTGTCAAAAATAAAGATTTTTCTATACATACCGATACTGAAATATCTGAAACGCTTCCAATAGTCATTTTCCGCAGAATAGATACACGATACCAGCTTTGCTTTCTCATGCTTTCATCTCTCCGACAGTGCGTTGACACACAAATGCGCCTCCCCTCACTCACTCGTTTCATTTGCTCTGGATGAATATTGTTGGTGTTACAGGGCTTGAATTTTGGTGTCGGATTGCACCTATTGCGCATCATTTTACTCATTCCCACAGATTTTGTGCTCACACCCAAAGTGTGCGGCTGTGCGCACTCTCAGTATGGATGGTATGGATTTCAAAATTGTGGCCAGTGAAAATGCTGAGTGGCTAGTAAAAATGTCAATGAAGTGTTTAATAAACAGCTGCTATACTAAATTCTGCTGAGGTGAAATTTAGTACAGACCCGTATCGTGAGATATATCGTATCGTGGCCTCGGTATCGAGATATGTATCATATCGCGACTTTGTTGCCAATTAGGCATGTGCCGGTATCAAATTTTCATGTTGCGATTAATTGTTGAAGCTTTTATCACGGTATACGGTATTATCACGATATTGAAATAAGTTGCAAAAAAAGCAACTTATTATAATAACTTTCTTATAACAAAAAAACAAACATTTAAATACAATAAAGCAATACACAAAAATGTATAAAGTAAACATATATTTAAAACAGATTAGGTGCAAAAAGAATTATAAAGAACAATAGGTAACATTACAATAATGTCTCACCAGTTAATGCATTAACAAAGAATGAATAGCTACATTTTTACAGAAGTTATTCTTCTTTGATAATGTTAGTTTAAAAAAGCAACTGTTAGTTAGAGTAAGCTCAGGTCCATTAAATAATACAGTTACAACTTTTGATTTTAATAAGGTGTTGTTAAATGCTGAGATGTACATGTAACTAAGATTAATACATGCTTTAGAAGTATTTGTCATTGTCAGTTTGCTAATAAATGAACTAATGTTAAATAATGGAGCCTTATTGTAAAGTGTGTGCTTGAACACCAGTCAGAACATTCAAACAATATCTAGGGCATGTCATTTAGTCAAGATTAAAATGTTTAAGTTTGAAAATGAATAGCATTTAGCAGTTGTTCATTTTAAACGGTTGATGTGTAAAGTATTCTTAAAGGTCCCATGGCATGGCATTTTTCTATTATTTTATAGTGTTTCCTGAGGTGTACTTATATTGTTAGTATGATTTTTACATCATAAAATGTCATAATTTAGAAATAAAAGGCATTTTGTCTATACTGCTGTTTGCCCTGTGGCTGACTGCCCTGTTTCAAGAGGCTTGTCTGCTGGGAGACTTCAGTAAAAACGCCTACTGTTGTGATTGGCTGACATCTTTGCATTTGAAATGAGCGGAGGGGGCGTGGTTTAACGAGGTCTACGACGCACGAGCTGCTGCCAGAGAGACGGATGGACCTGAGTTCACTTCTCATCAGTTCTCTCAGCATGTCTCAGTTCAGGGTGAACTGTTGTAGTTACTAGAATATACTTCAGGTTATTAGTTTATTTTTTTAGTCGGAGGGGCTGTCACTCATGTCAGAAAGTTAGTAACTTTAGTAAATTATGGATCAGCGCTGACTCGAGACGCGAACCGTTTAGAACGATTCAGTCCGATTTGGTGAACTGGTTCGGTTCACTAAAAAGAACCGATTCAAAAGAATGATTCGTTCGCGAACCGGACATCACGGAGACGGAGCGATTGCTAACAAAGTTATTTATAGTAACTACTGAGTTGTGAGAGCGCTGTCTGTCAGCGCGAGTTTATTGTGTTTGTATCTGAGAGTTCTGAATAAACACGAGTCCCAGTCACGCAGAGTCCGTCTTCATCATTATTCTACCAACTTTGTAACACATGCAATGTACCATTACAGCGAGATGAACGAGTTAGTAAGTTTGATTAAAGCATTATTTCTAGATATGTTCCAATCATATGAAAAGCGTCAGTGACGCGCATTGAGTAACTTACACAGCGCAAACAAAGACACAACAGCAGTAATCGAATGTAATCCAGTTTATTGTGGGGAAAGCTGGCTAGCCTAGCCGGATACCCTCACGCTTACCCCCCTTCTGCTTAATCTCACGCCGCGTTTGGTGCCTCCGCTGTGGGCCAGATGCAGTACTGGGGGTCGGGATGTTGAAGGCTGAGCTTCGGCGTGCGTGAGGTTTATCTCTAAAGATGTGGCTCTGCCGATGTTAAGCAGAAACTCCCGACTGTATGCACATTTAAGAACAGATAGACGCGACGAGGACGTACAAAAACACTGACTCACAAGATAGAAAACACGAAAACACAGCTCTGTCGGGAGAGAGAGAAGCCGCAGCGTGTGCACAAAGAATAAATAATTAGCTACACATAAGAAATCACTGATCACAGATCAGAAGGAACTGAAAAAAGACTTCTGTTTTCATTTGTACATCCAAACACTGAGAAACTGCCAGCGTTCACAACCCATGATCTCTTGAGCGTTTGCATGGGCGTGCCAGATTCTCTGGGCGGAGGAAAGGGAGGTAACCGTTCCTGCTTGGACGTCAAACCAGGAGACTTCAGGATTGGCTCGTCTGGCCTGTCATTTTCTCAAAGGCAGAGAAAGACAGCCAGAACTCGGTTTTACACCGATCAACATTTCTATCCACTTGGGGACAATATTCAGGCTAGGGGAACTCATATTAATGTTGAAATACCTCATAAAATGAAAATTTCATGCCATGGGACCTTTAAAATGCATTCTAAAAATCTGAATAATTTGTTATAAATAATTATTCACTGTATTTTGAAGTGCCCACGATAACAATATAGTGCATGTTTAGTATTGCGGTATATCGTATTACCATTTACCGGCACATTTCTATTGCCAATACACAGCCCTATTATTGTCTTTGGCCAAAAGAGTTATATCCCACTACAGTCTATAGATGTTCTCACTAAACTACACTGGCAAGTGTTAGCAGGACGTCTAAAGGGGGTCGCACACCGGACGCGAAGCTCAGCGCCTCATTGTTTTCAATGAGTGTACGCACACCGGCGGCGACATTCGGCGCCTGTCCGCGGCGCCCAGCTACGACTCAGGAAGTTGTTCAAAATCCTGCCGCACCACAGAGCGCCATTTCAAGGTTTTATATTAAATGTATATTATATTTCCCTCAAATCGTCAATGTACATACTGATTTCACCCTGTGTTACAAGAACTCACCCATCGTACAGCTCTTCTGTCAGAAGTCAATTCAAAATTGAGCTTGCGCGTATAAAATGTGCGCGTCCGGTGTGAGATACCCGAGACACTGCACTGCGCGGCACTGAGCTATGCGTCCGGTGTTGCAACCCCCTTAAGACTGAATCTAGGCGTAATCCCCCCAAAATCCCCCATGTTACTTGGTCCAAATACTTTTACCTATCATAATTAATAATACATACTTCCCTTCTGGGCTAATTCACTCTTTTCAATCTAAAGTGCATGTATTGGGAGTTTGGAATTGAATCCCTACATTAAAAAAGTGGTTATGCACTACAATCTAAGTTTTCTGAAGAAAAACGGCGAAAGTCATTATTCACAGATTTATCTTCCAATTCAATGAGCTGTTAAGTGTAGTGACTCGATCGTGAAAATGAACTTAAGATCCGGATCAGTCTGATTCCTTAAATAATTTAGACGTTTTGTAAAGTGGATCAACAGATTCTTTGAAGAGCTGGAGCAAATGTCAAGATTTTCAGTCAGGAACAACACATTTTTCATATTGTTTTTTTTTTTTATTGTTATGTTTGGCCGCGCTTGACGTTAAAGGTAGCACGACAATGCGGGTGCATGAAACACAGAGCTAAAGCGACTGACCTCAAAAAATTGGGTGCTTTGGGTTTAAATCAAAAAAGAAGTATGCACTAAAGGTCCTTTTCCGTCATTGCACCTAAACTATGGAACTCTCTACCACTGGTACTAAGGACTGTAACCTCACTCTCTGTATTTAAATCACAACTCAAAACCTACTTGTTTACCCAATACTATCAGTCATAATAGACTCCTAACCCTATGCTACCAGCTGTTTTTCCCTGAATATTTATGTTCCTATGTTGAATCTACTATTCTGTTTTGTTTTTCTTATTGACACTTGATTTTTTGTTTACCTAATAACTATGTACTGTATTTCTGTTCCCTTTCGTTCAGTCACTACGACGTACGTTAGTGACTAACGAATGGGGGTTTCGCTTAGAAGCCAATCATCTTCGAGTATTCAACAGCGCCCAATGGCAGTGCCAATGCCATGGGCATGCGGAATTTGCATGCGTAACTCCGCCCCACCTCGTGGGTATATAAGGAAGTACGCTGGCAACATCGCATTATGTTTCTGCTTTGGAGCCAAGAGGATCTCTTCACTCCTACAAGCCTGAATTCTGAAGTCTTCTCTTCAGTCTTCGAGACCAGCGGCTCTCCAGGGTGTTGGTGTTACGGCGCGTTCCAGCGATCTCATGCTGCCTGCCTGCTGATCTGTGCAGTGATCTGCAACAGCTGTGTGTGTGTTTCCCTGGGCGCTTCGGCACTCTGCAGAGCTTTCCTCTCACAAAAAGAGCTTGCGCGTGGCACGTCTTTTTCAAGACGGTTCGCCCGTGCACTTCCGGGTGCGATCGATCTCCGTTGCTGTCTATGGGCACATTCACTGCTCGATGTGTTTGGGCTTCAGCACGTTCGGGCAGTGTTTGTGGATGCGTCATGTTCCCACTGCGGGAACGTGACCATCGCGATGTTGCGGTCGAGACTCAGTGATCTCCGTGAGGAGAGAGAGTCCCCTCTGCCACACCCCAATCTACCGTCTCCAAGTGAGGTGGTACATTGGCTGGTGGCCAGGGTGACCTGAGTGCGGTGCCGTGGTATTAAGAACCCCGACGATCATTCCTCGGGCCACGCCCCCTCTCGCACATTGCTTAAACCCGCGAGTGTTGGACTGAAACAGCGGCCCGTCTCTGACGCCTCGTTCGTTTCGTCCACGCTCCAGATAGCAGTGAGATGTCGATCGCCGCATCCCAAGGTGGGCTGGAGTCCTTTGGGGATGACGATTAGGAGTTGTGCTCCGCCTCCGGGTGTGTCAGCGCTGCCTGATCCGACCTAAGGTTGACAGCCATGTTATCTCGGGCAGCCGCGAGTCTCGCGCTGGTGTGGAACTCCGCCCAGTCGCGAGTGCTCGTGGTTGCGCGATTGGTTTTTGGGGACGGCACCCGACAGCTGTTGGGCCCCGCCCCCAATGCCTTTCGCTCCCGAGGTGCATGAGGAGATCACGCGGTCCTGGAAGTCCCCGTGCTTCCCGCGATCGTTTGGTGGCCTCCTCCGCCTTCTCTGCCCTTGATGGGGCCGCGGCCTAGGGTACACTGGGGCCCCCTCACCCCCACTGTTGAACTCTCTGTTGCGCACTACGGTGTCCACAGAGGGCTTGACGTGGCGTGGTGTGGCTGTCCTAAGCACCCTCCCAAAGCCTGTGGGCTCGTCTACTTCGGTGGCGTGGTCCTGCAGAGCTACGGGCAGGCCGCCGCCCCGTTGCACATGCACAAGGGTGGAGCCGACCCAGGGCTCTTCATTGAGCTGCGTGCCGCGACTGATCCCGCCCCCGGGCGGTGAAGGTGGCCACACGCTCCCTGGGTCGGGAGATGTCCACAGCTGTGGTCCGGGAGAACACCTGGCCTTACCTGGTGATTTGGAGGACGTTGAGTGGGCCCGCCCCCTCAACTCACCCATATCCCAGGCTGGCCTCTAATGCCCCCGTCATGCGAGCGGAGGTTGCCACCCTACTGGCGAAGGGTGCGATCGAACCTGTCCCTCCAGCCGAGGTGAATTCCGGGTTTTACAGCCCGTACTTCATTGTACCCAAAAGACCGGTGGGTTTGACCGATCCTGGACCTGCGCGTCTTGAACCGTTACCTCCACCGGTTTCCGTTCAAGATGTTGACAGCGAAACGCCTTTTCGAATGCGTTCGTCCAGACGATTGGTTGCAGCGATCGACCTGAAGGACGCCTACTTCCATGTCTCCATTCTACCTCGACACAGACCGTTCCTACGGTTTGCTTTCGAGGGGCGGGCATATCAGTACGCAGTTCTACCATTCGGGCTATCTCTGTCCCCTCGCGTCTTTACGAAGATTGCCGAGGCAGCCCTTGCGCCCCTTCGGCAGCACGGGGTTCGCATCCTGAATTACCTCGACGACTGGCTCATACTGGGTCACTCTCGAGAGCAGGTTTGCGGACACAGAGATTTGGTGCTCCATCACCTAGCCCGTCTGGGCCTTCGGGTCAACTGGGAGAAGAGCAAACTTTGCCCCGCGCAGAGGATCTCTTTTCTCGGTATGGATCGACTCGGTCGCCATGTGCGCGCAGCTTTCGAGCGAGCGCGCGCAGTCTCTGCTGACTTCCCTTCGACAAGTCGAGGGCAAGAGTGCGGTTCCACTGAAACTGTTTCAGAGGCTCCTGGGGCATATGGCATCTGCAGCCGCGGTAACGCCGCTCGGATTGCTTCATATGAGACCGCTTCAGCACGGGCTACGCGATCGAGTCCCGAGATGGGCATGGCGGTCTGGCACGCTCCGGGTACAAGTGACTCGGGCCTGCTTACAGACTCTCTCCCCGTGGTCGAACCTCAGTTTTCTACGGACCGGAGTGTCCTTAGAACGAGTTTCCAGGCATCTTGTTGTATCAACAGATGCATCATCCACGGGCTGGGGTGCCATGTGCAATGGACAAGCAGCCACGGGCTCCTGGATAGGACCCCAGCGCCTTCTGCATGTCAATTGCCTCGAGTTGCTGGCAGTACGGTTCGCCCTGCACCGCTTCCGAGCGTTGCTGAAGGGTCAACATGTACTAGTCAGGACAGACGACACGGCCGGGCGGTCTACGCTCCCGCCGTATGTCTCAACTCGTCCGCCATCTCGTTTTTTGGAGTCAGAAGCATCTGAGGTCCCTTCATGCTGTCCACATCCCGGGAGTCCTGAACCGTGCAGCCTACGAGCTCACGGCTTCAGCCACTTCCTGGAGAATGGAGACTCCATCCCCAGACGGTCCAGCTGATATGGGAACGGTTCGGCGACGCACAGGTAGTCCTGTTGCCTCCCAGGACTCTTCCCATTGCTCCCTGTATTTTTCCCTGACCTATGGTCGGCACGGATGCACTGGCGCACAGCTGGTCGTCGGGGCTACGCAAGTATGCGTTTCCCCCAGTGAGCCTTCTCGCACAGGTACTGTGCAAGATCAGGGAGGACAAGGAGCAGGTCATGTTGGTCGCCCCGTTGGCACGGCCGGACCTGGTTCTCTGAACTGCTACTCCTTGCGACAGCCCCTCTCTGGCCTATTCCTCTGAGACTCCTCACTCAGAGACGGGGCACCTTTTGGCACCCGCGTCCAGCGTTCTGGAAGCTCCACGTGTGGCTTCTGGACGGGACGCGGCTGGTTTGAGTAGCCCTCCACCTGCGGTGGTCGCTACCATCACTTCCGCTAGGGCAGAGTCTACACGACACCTCTATGCGTTGAAGTGGGACCTCTTCGTCACATGGTGCTCTTCCCGCCAGGAAGACCCCTGGAAATGCCCGATCGGGTCTGTGCTTCGTTTCTCCAGGAGGGGGTGGGACGAAGGCTGTCTCCTTCCACCCTTAAGTGTACGTGGCCGCAATATCTGCCTACCACGATCTCCTGGGAGACAAAAAGGTAAGTAGCAGCACGACCTGATCATCAGGTTCCTGAGGGGGGCGAGGAGACTGAATCCTCCTCGCTCTCCTCTCGTTCCCTCTTGGGACCTCTCAGTAGTCTTAAGTGCTCTGCAGAGGCCTCCCTTTGAGCCTTTGCGGTCGGCTGAGATTAAGTTCTTGTCTATGAAGACGGCTCTGCTGACCGCATTGGCCTCGCTTAGAGGGTCGGGGACCTGTAAGCATTTTCGGTTGACGAAGCGTGCCTTGAGTTCGGGCCGGCTAACTCTCACGTGATCCTGAGACCCCGGCCCGGATATGTGCCCAAGGTTCCCACCACTCCGTTCCGAGATCAGGTGGTGAACCTGCAAGCGCTGCCTTTGGAGGAGGCAGACCCAGCCTTGGCATTGCTCTGTCCAGTACGCGCTCTCCGCGCCTACGTAGACATGACGCAGTGTTTCAGGACCTCAGACCAGCTCTTTGTCTGTTATGGTGGAGAGCGGAAGGGAAGTGCTCTCTCAAAGCAGAGGTTGTCTCACTGGATAGTGGACACCATTGTTTTGGCTTACCAGCAGCAAGGCTGACCATGTCCCCTTGGTGTGAGGGCACACTCCACCCGGAGTGTGGCCTCCTCTTGGGCTCTAGCGCATGGCGCCTCGCTAACAGACATCTGCAGAGCTGCAGGCTGGGCGACACCCAACACATTCGCCAGATTCTATAATCTCCGAGTGGAGCCAGTGTCCGACTATGTACTCGCCCCTACGGGTGGCCGGTAATGGGCCAGGCTCAGGTGTCTTCGCTTGCTCGCCATTCCACTCCCAGGACTGGATACGTGCGATATTTTCCTCAGGTGAGCTCCCCGAGAGCCCTGAGCTCCTCCAGCACTGCTTACGCCGACATCAGTTCAGTCTGCCCTTTCGAGCCCAGACCCTCATGTCCGGCCAGGTGCTCCGTGTGCATGGTTCCCTCCGGCGACCCCCACACGAGTATTTCCACCGTAAGCCTCCTCAGTGAGCAGGTGTCTTTCCCTTGGCAAGTCCCTGCCACCCCTAGGGTTAAAAATCCACCTTCGGCTGGTACCCTAGTGATCTTCCATATGCAGCCCTTAGCGGGTCATATGTGTATTCTCTAAGTCCTCCCCACGGGTAGGCATCTTGGCATTCCTTCACTGGGATATGCTTCCCAGTGTACCTTGGTAATCCTGTGATAAGTGGGAGTCCTTCGTCCGTACTAGTCTTACGACAGGGTACTCACACTTACGCAGGGCACTGGATGACAGCTGAGTGGCGTTGTTGTATAGGATCCCCCATTCGTTAGTCACTAACGTACGTCGTAGTGACTGAACGAAAGGGAACGTCTCGGTTACGTATGTAACCCTCGTTCCCTGAGGAGGGAACGGAGACGTACGTTTCCTTGCCACGTAAGCTGTGCTGCCTGGAACGCGGAGTTCAGTCTTGGCTCCTGCAGCAGTAACATAATGCGATGTTGCCAGCGTACTTCCTTATATACCCACGAGGTGGGGCGGAGTTACGCATGCAAATTCCGCATGCCCATGGCATTGGCACTGCCATTGGGCGCTGTTGAATACTCGAAGATGATTGGCTTCTAAGCGAAACCCCCATTCGTTGGTCACTAACGTACGTCTCCGTTCCCTCCTCAGGGAACGAGGGTTACATACGTAACCGAGACGTTTTCAGTTCATATGTTGTACCATGATTTGCAACTCCATCTCATTTCTATCGCCAGACTGGGCAAATGTCTACACGGTCATACATTTAACTGATTAATTAACTATATGAAAATGAAATGTTTATGATTGTGTGAATCGACTGTCTATTCTGTTACTGCTTGTAAAGTGTCCTTGAGCTTGGGAAAGGTGCTATATAAATTAAACATATTATTATTATTAAATAAATACATTTACCCATGCCTTTCTAAACGAAAAAAAAACATCTACAAGGCAAGAGAAACAATAATGCTGAAGAAATAAATCACTGGTTTGAATACTTTTAACTGACACCGGTGACAAAAACTACACTACTTCCCAGAATAAAGGATCCTTGTAGTGGAAGCTTGACATGGTGCCAGAATTGTCCGATACAAGATGGCACAATCTCAAGAGACCCTCATCTGAAGGATGAGCATGCACTAGAAAGTGCCAGCTAACATTACAACCCCCCTGAGCTTTCCAAAGCCCAGTGAACTACCCATGTAGGCAGCATTTTAATGCATCATAGGACACAAAAGCTGTGCCAAAAGGCATGGAGCATAATTATGCCGCCTTGTCTGGGAGCATCACATGTATAATTTACAGAGGAATCAATCCCACAATCCACTGCATGTCGACGGGAAGGCAGCTCACTGGGTTATGGAACAGAGCCGATGTCTGATCTTTCAGGCAGGTTTCACAGAGGGTCTGCCAACAGCTGTGCCAGACCTGGCATTCAAGGTTTTGGTCTGGCTATTTGTGGACCACCACTAAGTCTTCTGTCCTTCTTTCAAAATGATAAAAGCGAACAAAAATATGAACAAGCTTAGATGACTGGTACAGCCAGTCATCTGTGCATTTAATGCATTCAACCACAGCAGTCCCACATGGGCAGCCATGGAATACAGCAGTGGGCAGGTGTTCTCTTGGATCGGTCTTATTTACAGTATTGCCAGCCTAGTGCAGATGCTCTTTTAGGCGATCATCATTTGCCCCACCTTATGGCAATTTCAGTTTATTAAGCCAATTATGGGAAATAATTTGCAAAGGGAATTAAACGCATTACAATTTTTAACACTGTACATTAAGTCTTGAGGTTGTAGCTTTGGAAATATGTTATTTTTAATATAATGAAGTCTCAGATTTTTAACATTGTTGTTAATATTGCTGCAATCTCATCAGAGAACAGAGGTGCCGTTGCAAATTATCTTTTAAAGATTATGAGGGCACATGAAGTAAAAAAAATACTGATGTGCACAGATTTATAATGCTGCAATATTCTATTAAAAAAAGAATTGTCAATTTTGATTTCATTGTAACTTTTTTCTCCTTTGATGAATACAAGATTTAAAAAAACAACATCTATTTGAAATTTAAAAAAGTTTTTTAACAGTCTTTACTCCACTTTTGATCAATTGAATGTGTCCTTGTTAAGCAAAAGTATTATTTTCTTTTTTTTTTATTTATTATATTTATATATCTTACTGACCCTTTTGAACGGTAGTATATTCATTAATCAAAACGAACAAAAAGACTTACAATAAGTATCCCTATATGAGTGAACTGTAAACATAAACATGTTTAATCTTTTAAAATTGTTTAAATCTCAGAAAATGTATTTTAGACATACCATACACACACAAGACAATGTTTTACAACGAGCCTTAAATTCTTGCTACAACACAATCAGAGGGTTTCATGAAATCTAGTGGTTACAATAAGCTAAATGTTTATATTTGTATGGAATTCAGCATAATATAGCTTTCACACTCTTCTGTCCCAAATTATCATCACAAAAAGTACCATTATAATGCCCGTACAACATTAAGTGCAAGATATTTTCATTTCACAGCTAATTATTGGCAAGTATGGAAAGTTGATTTAATTTCCTGAGGAATAATCTAATTGGTAAAGTAGTGTGATTCAATGTTTAAGGTGATATTTAAATGAGGAGGTTTTAATAAACCTGAAGCTTAAACTGTAGCGAGAGCAGCACAGTGTGTGAGTGTATATGCAAATCGACGTCTGAAATAAGTTAATTAAGGCAAGATGGTGATCTGCTCCATCTCTTCACTCTAAATCGGTCAAAGTTGCCCCATGGGGTTGACATGGCACCTCTAACAGGCAGAAAGTACCTCAAGCAAGCATGGACACCTCTGCCCCGCCAGAGGGCAGCTTTCTGTTCGTCTCTCGAGAGGTCAAGTGTTGAGTTTCATGTGACCACACAGGCCCAGTTTTCAGAGCGTGTCCATGACAGGCTGCACAGCCTAAGGGAAAGACCAACAGATCAGCCTCATACTTCTGACAGACTGTGGAAACAGTACTTTGCCGAAAAGTACTGTGATTTCCTCCTCCAGACATCCCTTGTCTGTTCGCAAGACTGTCAGATTCTTTATGGAGTGACCAGACAACAACCCCATGACTTACGATTTGGACTTGTTTTAGGGTAGATTACTTTACTTATCTTTAAATCAGTGTGTCTCCACCACCCTCTGCTGTGCTGAGCCTCAGACTGTGCAGGAGGATCTGGTGGGATTCTGTGAGTCACGGTGTGCGAGAATCTCAACACTTTCTTGGACTACATCGATCGACTGTAGGACAAAAAAGGCAGAGAAAATGAGGGATACATGAGTGGGAGTTTATGATTTTATTTGCACAGGCAATTAAGGCTGACTAGTTTATAAATTCATATGCTTGTTTGTGTATGACTGTTTTCCCCCCATGTAGGATGCGTAATCATGAACTCCTCTGTGGCCATCTTGATGGAGGCTGTAAATGCTGCCTGGCTGAACATTGCTGCAACTATTTAAAGAGCTTGAAAAGTTCTACATAACGTCACGGTGTGTAGAGCCACGTGTGATGACTGGAGAACATGCGACAGTGAGATGTAATGGTTTATAAATAAACTTAAGGCTGTCGCACTCCAAAATGGCCAGAGTTTTATGCACGCTTCAGCACAGAGACATTTTTTTTTTCCATTGCAAATTATATTATCAGCATGACTAAGAGTGAATTTGAAGTTGAATTCAAAAAAAGTTCTGAATATCTTTGGAACGCTTTAATAAAAGCAGCACTTGAGCTGCAACTCCACAAGGTTGTTGAGTAAAAACAATTATGATCATGACATGTTATTCAGGGTGATTAAAGAACCTGAACTTCATTCAACTTGTAGAACATGGTGCTAAAAACACCAAGACTGTGGCTGCATCCAAAATCACATACTTCCTTACTAAGTAGGCAAAAAACAGTATATCCGAATTCACAGTATAAAACAGTTAGCAAAAAGCACCTGGATGTCCTACTACTAACTTCCAGCAAGATTCTGAACTGTGCATCTGATGGACACATGAGGCTACAGGAGAGGATTTGTGAATGGCAGTTAAGCAATGAAACTGACACTAGTACGTCACAACAAGAAAATTACAACATGGCGAATATAGTTTGCCCGGATTGCAGTCATACAATATACATTCATACTATATAGAAAATACTTTTTTGCAGTCAATAAGTAATTACTTATTCAAAAGAAGTGCTTACTCAGAGAGTATACGTTTTCGATGAGTTCAATTCCCAGAGAAAACAGAGGAACTGTTACTGTATAGCTTGAATGTCACTTGGGATAAAAGCGTATATACATACAATGACAATTTTCATACATTTTTGTTTAATTGAATAATTCTTATGAAATTATTTGTAGCGTCTGGAGTGTCTCTCTCATAGGATCAAAGTGGTGAGTCGTCTGGAGAAACATCAGAGATGCTTTCCTCCAAACAGCTCTGCATATAAATTAAATTCCTGCTCCAACGGCTCCAACAAGTCTGAGTCAAATGGCACCACCGACTGATTAAGACCGGCTAGAGTGTGACCAGAAGATACTATGATGGCCCTTTCTGAGCTTCAATCAGATTCTAATCAGCCAGGACACCTACCTCACCCTTTAGTCTAGAACGGCCGGGGGGTGACCCTAACACACACACACAAGCATTCCTCTCTATTTAGCCTTTAATTAAACTATCCCAGAAATTACATATATGATGATTTCTTAAGTATATGCATGCTCCCCATATTTCTTATGTTTGCGTGATGTAAGAGCTATCTTAAACGCTCAAAATTGCTCTGTATAGAAGATGCACTGCCTTTAGGTCTGTAAACCAAGGCATGTTTGATGTCTAAAAGTTCCTTTTTCTTTGTCTTAGTCAATGGTACAAAGTATATGATTATGAGATGTACCGCTAGTATGTTTAGTCCTTTTGGAGTGAAACTTTACTAGTTTTGGCTTCCAGCAAGAACATTCCATTGAGTAATAAAGTCCGAAAAAAGAAACTCTCTCCCGCCTGAAATTCACACCAACGATTGGTCGCCTCAGGGAAAATGGGCGTAGTTTAATGGACTTTAAAGGACAGAAACACCAACACATTTGTTGCTCAGTCAACTTGCAAGGACCCCGACGAGACAAATTTCCTTTTCCTCCCATCTCATCAGCGCGGCTCGCGGGCTTCGACCTGCGAGCCGGTGCGGTCCAGCCAAGCTGTTGTTTCCTTTGAGGATCGACGCGCTCCGCGACACAGCCAGCGGCGCGCTCCATCAGACCGAGGAACCTAGCTTGGACGAGATGAACTTTCCCTTCCAAGACGCTCCCTTCCCAAACACCTTTAAAACTCCCGCGGACCAACTAAGCTCCGGAAAAACCAAACGGAGAGAACGTTTCAGCGCACGGACACTGAGAAACGCCAACGCACGCATCTCGCTTTACACAACACAAAGAAACCATGCAAGTATCAATTCTATCGAAATTTAGATGCGTTGTGATATGCATGTGATATGGTTCTTGCTGGCTCTAGTGGTTATGTTCGGGAAGGTGTCGGATCGGACACAATCATACCCTTCTTCCTTTCCCTTCTCCTCTGTCCTCCCTCTATTTCTATCCTTTCCATCCCCCTCTTTTCTTTCCCCTATTCTGTAAATACATGTATTCTTTATTTTGTCATATGTAATCGTAGTATTAATCTTTATTAAAATCATGATATCCAAGTTTTGATTGTCATTGTTTTGCTCACAGAACACGAGTCCCTTTAATGTCAGATCTAAGCTACGAGCTCTCATAAGCATCGTTGAATGCTTTAATTAATACCATAACTCGGAAAGTTTGTCCTTTGTGGCCAGAGGGATAAACTTCCCGAAAATTGTAGGGCTGTAATCAACCAAAGAAAATCTTGGTCGACTGGAGTCCTGAAATTTTCGACTAAAAATCGACTAAAAATGACGTTAGGAAAAAAAAAGTTAAATTAATTAGCTGCGCACTGTGCGCAGTACTTGGTAGCCTTGTTGTCTGCATAAATTAATTATAAATAAACATAAAAAACTAGTAGGCTATTTGCAGTATATTAAATAGTTTTTGAGCTGATTATTTTGCACTGAAATGAGTCTGACACACGAGTCTGTCAGCTCTGACAGCGTCGCATCAAGTGCACCTGTGCAATATCATAGCCTATGACTTCCCAAAATATAGTACTATTGTCAACTAGATATCATCACAAGAACTTTTGAGGAATATGCAACATAATTTAGACAATTGTTTTTGTCATATGTATTATAATAACTGACAGACAGTATAATTTCAGCCGCTCTGTGCAGCTCGAACGTTAGGAGCTCAGCTGAGCTCAGCTTCGCGGCTGAGACACGAAGAGACTATTAACTTAAAGCTTTTACTCTTAAACACAAAAGGCACGTCCACTTTAATAAAAAAGGAATATTTATTAAACAAGCCAGATCAAGAGCAGAAAAAACGCTCTCACAATTAAATAAATAATATAAGTTACAGAAAACTAGCCTTCTTCAATCTGTCTCTCTTCTCCAGTGGGTTGGGCTAATCCAAAAGAAGTGAAAACAATGGGGGTGTTCTGAAGGCAGACTCATACCTGTGAAACAGGGGTGCTCTGAAAACACCCCCATTAGCAATTAGTGTTTTCCACCTGTTGAAATGAACGCGGCGCGGCAAAACTGATGAAATGAACGCGGCAAAACGGACAGTACAGATCCACTTTTGCGGCACGACTGAAGCGTGGTGTTGTGACGCTTCCCCTCATATGTATGTTGATGGGCGTTCCTCAAGTTTACCGCTATGGGTGTGCGTTTGAGCCAGCGGGAATGAAAAACAAAGGACCGGCGAGAGACTTCTCTTCGCCAGTTGGTTGGGCCAATCCAAAAGAAGTAAAAACAATGGGGGTGTTCTGAAGGCAGACTGATACCTGTGAAACAGGGGTGCTCTGAAAACACCCCCATTAGCAATTAGTGCTTTCCACCTGATTAAATGAACGCGGCGCAGCAAAACTGATGAAATGAACGCGGCAAAAACTAATGAAATGAACGCTGAAAAAAATCGACCAATCAAAATTTTGGTCGAGCCAGAACGTATCGACCAATAATCGACTAATCGACTGGGAGATTACAGCCCTAAAAATTGGGTAGGAAGAATAGACCTAGTGAGTGGATAAAGAATTACAGCTCGTTCTTTAAACAGAACGGAGAGGAATTTTGAATCAACTCCCTAGAGGTTATTCTGTGATTATTTAATATGGATATATCTGTAGTTAATTGCAATAAATTGTTGTTAACCATATATATATATTATATATTGCATAAATACCGAGGTTAGGTATTCCCCTTTTGGGTGATTTTGGAGATTTGTGATTAGATTATAACCCGTTATGATTGATCATAAATCCCTAAATATTAATACCCACAATTCCCTATTGAGCTAATTTTTTATTTAAATATATATGTAACCCTAAGACGCTACATATTTAATATGAATTTTATATAAATACTATATTGCTTTTCTATAATTATTTTAAGATATTTTTAATTTCTAGGTTTTAAAGGCCATTCGATATGTAAAACCACTCTCTGTGCTATCATGTCTCTAAACCGAAGCAGAATGTGTGCATAATGCGGTGGTTTCACAAAATGCCCCAATATACTCATGGCAAAGTTCTTTTTCATTCTTCGTTTAGGGGTAAAACGCTCAACCAGCGAAATACTGTTATTAAACATCTGATGCCACCCCCACTGCTGAGAGTGACGCTTTTAGATGAATATGTAAATATGTGCTGCGCGCTTTTCTCTCAATAACAAAAACACAACAAAATTTAGAAAACAGCAGTCATTTTATTATAGCATAAGAAAAGCATCTAACCATAACAACGTGGCTATGTTTGAACAAGCTCTATGGCACTCCAGTTAAGTCACGTCACGTTTATTTATATAGCACTTTATATAGACTGAACAGGAGAAATTAACTTCATGTGAAAGAAGGCGGAGTCTCTGTGCACACCTACCTAGACCACGGTCACCTCCACGGTCACCACGGACCAATGATAGTACAAAGTTTACCAGCCGAAGTGAACTTTTCTGGAACGTTCCTAAAACGAATTCTAAACTAACTTTGTTTCGGCCTGATTTTGTTCAAAATTACGTCACATCAGTTCGTTCTTCGATTTTGATTGAAGTATATCGGGGCCTTAACGTGAAACCAGACTCCATTCGCCCCAATGGAAAGCATATTTACACTGTCTGAATCGATCCCTATGCCCTATATAGTGCACTATGTGCCATTCACCATGTATAAAATAGAAAATGTGTGAAGAGAGACCAATTTTTGCCGCAGCTTCAGCGTCATTTATAATGTAGGGGCGGGACGTTTCAGATTCTAGAGAGCATTTGATTGGACAGAAAATCTGATGCATAGTGATGTCATCAAAATCATGATCCATATTGGCGAAAGGGAGAGACTATACATTTTGAATGCTTATATCTTCTAAATGCAAATTGTCATTGTTTAGGAGCACACTAGCTTATAGATAACAGTAAGGCTAACATATAATAAAAGCTTTAAATTACATTTAGACTACCAGACTTTCAGTGTGGACTTCAAAGCCCCACTCTACCAATATAATAGAATAATATTCCAATATAGCAATAATGATAATCATAGAAATGACAATGAATACATGTTTTGTGCATCAGGAAGGTGCTTTTATCCAAAGCAACTTATACTGAATTCAAGCGATATATTTTATCTGAGAATCGAACCCATGAACTTTTCCGTTGCTAGCACTATGTTCTACTGAACTGACCAAAGTGATGAAAGGGAGAAAACTATACAAGAATCAAATGCTGAACTGGAATCATACAGAAAATACAAAACAGAATAGCTAGGGGGGGGAAACAGGTCACACCTTGCCTCTATGTTGGTCTGAAGCCTTGAAGATGAACATAAACATATGCTCTAATGTTTTTACAGTTTTACTAAGAAACCACTGGGGTTTTCGGCCCACACTTTCTTCTTTCAGACAAATACAATTGAGAGATATATTAAATAATGTCCAGGTCTCCGATTGTATTCGTCTGAATAACCCCAACCCTTCCCCTTCCAAGCTTTATAATGGCAGTGAATAGAGGATGATATTTTGAAGCCCAACAAAAGTGCATCCATCTATCATAAAATATATCCACACAGCTCCAGGAGGTTAATAAAAGCCTTTTGAAGCAAAGTGATGTGAGTGTGTAAGAAAAATATCCATATTTGAAACTTTAAAAACTAAAATAACTAGCTTCCGGCAGACGGCCTACGCAATTCGACTTACACCAAAAGAGTAACCCGACGCGATGTAGGAGTAACGTAAGCTTTGATGCCTCTCGCGGTTCAAACAAATAGGGATGAGCAACAAACTCAAGCTCCTCTTATATCGAAATCCTCTGACATTTCTCTTTAAAAATTCTCGTTTTAGACTTCTAATTCATGACCGGTGTTTTGTTTTGCTCTATCCTCTGCACTTCTGCGTTCATCAATACGTCATTCATAAGGTCAGGGGTTACTCTTTCGCCGTAAATTGATGCGTACGGCCATAAATACGTGTTTTGTGCATCAGGAAGGCGCTTTTATTGAAAAAAGCAACTTATACTGAATTCATGCAATATATATTGTCTGAGAATCGAACCCATGAACTTTCCGTTGCTAGCACTATGTTCTACTGAGTTGACCAAAGTGATGAAAGGGAGAAAACCATACAAGAATCAAATGCTGAACTAGAATCATACAAGAAATACAAAACAGAAAAGCTAGGGGGGAAACAGGTCACACCTTGCCTCTATGTTGGTCTGAAGCCTTGAAGATGAACAGTCCATATGCTGTAATGTTTTTACAGTTTTACTAAGAAACCACTGGGGCTTTCGGTCCACATTCACTGGATCGAACAGGCATTTGACCAGGTCGTTTAGAGTAGCCAGTGGGCTGGGACAGAAATCGAAGCAGAGTGAAGCTATGAACAAAAGAAGGATAATGACTGCAAGAAGCGCACTGACCCCAAACATGCACACAAAAACACACACACACACACACACTTCAACTTCCTCTAACACAGCATAAACTAAAGTGCTAAATAAATCAGCTAATGGATGTTTTAGTCATCGTTGATGTGAAACTTTAGAGGACTTTCTTAGTAGTGCCTAGCTGATGAACTCCATCAAATACACCTCCGGCACATCTATGACAGCACAAACGGAGGAGAAGAGAGCACCTCTGCTTTCCACTCATATTCCGAGGTGCTGTTACCATGGCAACAGCCTCCTAATATCCTACGGCAAGGTTTCCACGACAGGCTCTCTCTGCACCCATAATCAAAGGCACATATTTGCTCACTCAAATCTAGATCTCGTCCAATCCAGCTGTTCTGTAAACATCATTGATGACACACTATGACTTGATGGGTCACGGCATTCACTTGCACATTAGCATATTTTCAGGGGGGAGCAATGAAGACGTCAAATGTCAGATAAATGTCAAAATGCAATAAAATATTCAGCTTTTAAATCTTTCATTTGATGCAGAATGAGAAGCGTGCTGGCTCCACTCCTGCGGTGTAACCGCATTATCTGTAATGCGTTTGAGATACACAACTGAAACACAGGGCAGAATTTAGTGCGCACAATTCCAGCAGAAACACTTCGATGATAATGGTAATTACAAAGGCAGAGGTTCATATTGTTGTCGCCTATGTACTGTTCTGCGGAGACTGACGTACCCTCGGCAGTAATGCCCTATGCCTCTGCAAAACATCAATGAGAGTGAATCAATGCAATGCAGTTTATAGTGCTTTTAAAGGGATAGCTTGATCTGTCATCATCTACTCAGTTAGGACTTTCTACAAAAAGGAGACATTTTGAAGAATGTCAATGCTGCTCTCTTTTTTATACAATGAAAGTTGGTGGAGACCAGAAAAAAGGACTTGAAAGCATAATAAAAGTACTCAATTCCTCAGTTTTACACACAAAGCTTAAACCTAGTCCCAGACTAAAATGCATGTTTGAGCGGGTTCTAACTGAAAGCAACTTACACTTAGCCCCTAGATATCTAGACACACCCTAGCGGAAGCAAATCTAATTTGCAGCAAATCTAATTTGCAGCCAGGGTAGTCTAGCAACTTTCCGTTAGCTTGCGAGCTGGAAAAACCAAACCCTGGTCAGGGCAATCAAATCGTGTATAGAGTCGGTGGGTGGGCTTTTGAAAGACAACTGTTTATCCCGCCCCTCGGATTGAGCCCTGCCAATGGTGAGTTCCCAGACCCAACATCTTGGTGTGGGTCTGGCTTGTCAGGCTAACTTACACTGACATATCTTAAAATATGTCAGTGCCATTGTTTTGTCTCAAGATGCACACTAATAATCAATTTTTCTAAGGAACATTTATAAAAGCTACTTAAAAGTCCTAATTGAACTAAGGTCTAATCCTGGCTTAATCTAAACCCTGTCTGTGAAACCAGGCCTATATGTCTTATGCACTATATTCAAAGTCTGCTGAAGTCATATAATAGCTTTAAAGGGATAGTTCACCTAAAAACTAATATTACCTCATGATTTACTCACCCTCAAGCCATCCTAGTTGTATATGACTTTCTTCTTTCAGATGGATACCATCGGAGATATAATCAAGCAGATAGAGCAACCATTGACTACCATAGTAGGGGTAAAAAATACTATGGTAGTCAATGGTTGCTCCATCTGCTTTGTTACAAATATTCTTCAAAATATCTTCTTTTGTGTTCAGCAGAACAAAGAAACTCATACAGGTTTGGAACAACTTGAGGGTGAGTAAAGGATGACAGAATTTTCATTTTTGGGTGAACTATGCCTTTAAATAATGTCCAGGTCTCCGATTGTATTCGTCTGAATAACCCTAACCCTTCCCCTTCCCAGCTTTATAATGGCCAACTGTCAGAAGCTAATAATTTTAGTTTATAAAGTTTTAAATATGGTTATTTTTCTTACACAAACGCAATACTTTGACATGCGAGACCGCGTGCTGCATAGAGCGGGACACTTCAAATGCAGATTTAAGGCTGAGAGGATGCTAACATTACTAGTACCATAAGTGGTTAAAACAATGTGGCAAAAACAATCCAAAGGTTTAATGTCACGATTGTTACCATCAATTTGCATTAGTTTAAAAAGCTGGTTGCTTTTATGCATTCGTTATGCAGCAAAGTTGCATATTTAAAGCTATGACTGAAAAAAGACATACCAAATCCAGAAGAACTGTGGCAACGTCTAGCTTTGCAGGTTGGTTTATTCAAGTGTCTTGTAAACCTTTCCACAGTTCTTCTAGATTTAGTCTGTCTCAGTTTTTTCGGTTTCTTCATGTAATCATAGAAAGACTCGATGATGGTGAGATCAGGGGTCCGTTCTTCGTACCTCGCTAACTCAGTTAGCTGGATTTGATTGTTGACGATTTGGCATGATCTTGGATTGTTTGGTTCTTCGAAGCTCATCCTGGACTTGCTGTCATAGTAACAGGTCCGTAAGCTTAAACCTGCTCGGGAGCAGGCCTATTTCATGTAAACAGGATTAGATTGCATCTTGAGGTGATACTTAAAATCTGTCCCAGCCACTGCTACTTTATTACAAGAGTGCATTACTGAACCAGGGGCAATAATAATAATTTTAAATAATAATATAAAAATGTTATATTGTATATGTATATGAGAATGTATAATGTTTATAATAAGTGTATAATACTATAGACACAGCCACTTGATTGAGCGATTTATTTGTGATGGAATAATTACTTTATATAATTTTGTTTTTATTGGTTTACACACATGTTGTACAGTTCATCTGAGCCGTGCATTAAGTGATCACGGATATTATGGGAGTGGCTTGATGCAGCGCAAGAGAGGATAATTTGATCTTGACCCATAAGAAAATTAAATACTGTCACGTTACAAATCTGCTTCAAATTTAATTAAAAATTAAATTACAACATTGAAATAAAAATGTAAAGGGTGTACAAATACTGTATAAAATCGTGAATATAAATAATTGGTAATCATGTTAAAAAAAAAAACATTTATAATTTATCTATTATAACTTTTATGTTGGTTTGGTCGTTTGGCTGTTTCCTTATAAAGGTTCAGAAATTCGTGGGTTTTTTTTGTGTAATTTGTCAAGTTTTTTGCCAGGTGGCTTTTTAATTATATGATGTCATTACGTTGCTGTCTTGACGCCAGCCAATCGCTGCATTGCTGATCGTGGTTTCGAGTATCGATGCATCTGCCCTCTTCAGGGAAAAAAAGAACGCTCAGTAATCTTAGATCATTTAATCCAGATATTTTAATCCAATCCGCAAATTCGTTTGAAGAACCAAATTAGCCAGAGATCAGTTATCACGATTAAAAGATCTGGGATCTGTCAAATCATCTTAGATGTATTAAGCGAGGTATGAAGAACGGGCCCCAGATCTCCGTGTGGAGCATACTGGCTGTTGTCAGACACAAATCTCAAAATCTATACATACAAAACACTGCATACTAAATTCTCAATTGATTATTACAGTTAAAGGCAAAAGGAATGTTTGGAAATGTAAACTTATATGTCCCTGCTGACATGCTTTGTCTCAAGTCTTTGTCTTTTTTTAAAAGCTACTTACATGTCATAAATGAACGAAGGCCTTATCCTGGCTTAAACTAAACCCTGTCTGTGAAACCAGGCCTTAGATTCTGTCCTGCTTTGAGCTCTTATTTATCATAAACGGACACATTTCACAGACAAACTATATGTTCACCACAATATCCTGAAAGCTGATTGACAGACTAGAGTGGAAAAACAGAGACAGTTACACGCTGTGGTGCGAACATGTTGTTTAGCTGTGTTTTAGTCACACTGCCAGGCACCGCACGCCTAAAAGGCTTGTCTATGAAAAGGTTTAATAAGCATCCACAGCTGATGATAAGGACTCTCTGTGGTGGTCTTACGTTAGCGTACATGTATGCGTTTCATCAGCAAACCACATTATGTTGAGTGAAATAAGGCATAGCATTAAACTGATTTCACATGCAGGCACTGCCTGCAGAGTTAAATACCCTTGGTAACCTTGAATAACATGAACATACACATAACGCAGCACTTCAAGTTAGAAACATACCATTAGCTGCTATTACATTAGGTCAGATTCCACATGGTGCCAGAAAATCATTGACAACATTACTCACTCTGTGCCTGTGGGCACTGGAGAATATTTCTGGCAAGTGTTTCCTACGGATTCTTTCTTTGCAGTGTAGGTACCCAGAACTCCCATATATAGATATGTAGATACTGCTCTCTGGCCCATGGACAGCAGCTACTCTGTAAAAAAAACACACACACACAATCATATGAGAAAGTGGAAAAGGAAATACAAAAATAGCCCATCAGGACAGCTGTGCCTCATCAAGACTGATCAGCACCTTCATAAGGTGAGCAAGTACTCCAAGCCAAGATTTCCAGTCCTTTTCAGCTTTAGAAGTCTAACCTGAGCCGCCTGTCACCTCGCGCTCACCCTGGTTTGCCATCATTGCAATGCACCTGACTTCAACATAGCGCCTAAGAACCTTGTGCATACTATTCCCTTGACAAAGGCACTAGAGACTCTGTCATGTGAATTTTTATTTTAAAGTGGCTCTCCTGGGCATTTTCACTCCTTGTGCTCATTTTCATTCCCTGCCACATTATGTAATACAAAAGCTGATTTCTCCAGTGCCTGAAGGACTTTCAGCTCTCTCTTTAAGTATAATTAAAGAGATATACTACAGGTCTCCTGATTTAAAAATGTCATTACTAGTGTTACCCCATTTCTGCGGCCAAAAATGAGAATTATGCTGGTAATTTCTGGAAATCACTTTTTCTTTGATCTTTAATTCAAATGAATGTTAAACACCTTGGAGGAAACGGCACTGAGAAAAAGTGTTCCAGCTAAGGGAAGATGCTTTTTTTCTCTCTCTCTCGATAAAACAAAAAAAAAGGCACCAGATCAGATCAGGCGCACACTGTTTTTGCAAAAAAAAAGAAAAGAAAATGTATGCCTATCTTTCAATTTTGTTAGTTAAGTTTTCCATTAATTGCATCATTCTTAGATGTGAAAGAATAGACGTTCCCTTTATATGAAACTCCAGGGACACTTACTGCTACAGTTAAAGTAGCTTGGCAGCATTGCATCCCTTATTAAAGACAAGAAAAACAATTTGCCACAGCAAAAGCTAATTCTATGATGCTACAGCACTGGAAAAAACAAGAATGGGAAAGTTAAAGCACAGTTAACATGCATTGCTAGTAGTGGTTGCCCTGGTAATTGTTATGCTTCACTGCCACTGTTTTTTAAAAGGTACACCATGTAACTTTGGGGAAAAAACTAAACAAAACTGCATGCATTGTGGAAGAACATGAACGGATGAATATGACCCTCCACAATAGATAATGTTTCACAATGAAATCTGTTAGAGAGCTACATGGCAATTTAATCTGTTCAATAAAATACCTTACTCACCTATTGAGTAATTAAAACGACATCTCTGCGTTGCTTTTACAACATATCAAATCCCTCAGTTCTCACCATCTCTGAAAAGCCAAGCCAAGCCAATGTTGATTCTCGTTTTATTACAAGCTGTCACGTTCTCTTTTTGCAAGCTGACTCCCCTCTGTTCTGTGTGGGTTTTTTTTATTTAAATGAACGATTCCCTGGAGGTTTGAGATTTAGCAGCTCCATGTCTTCTGGCTTGTTGTTGTGACAACTAACCTAAGCCACTGCCACATGTGTCAAAGTAGCCAGCCAGAGGAACTTTTCTCTATGGATATGACAGGCACGGGCAAAGTGTAAGTTATGCAACTTACGCAAATGTGTTCCAGCAAAAGGTCTAAAATATAAACACTTATAATAAGCATAATTAATCAGTGTCAAAGAAAAAAAAACACATTTTGGAAGGATTGATGATTGACTTGTTTTATTAATTTTGAACAAAAAAGTTACATGGTGTACCTTTAATTTTTTTTGTCAAATACATAAGATTAACAGTTGGACGGTTACATGAATTTGAAAATATTTATAATTTGTATTGTTTTTAAATTTTCGTATTTTGTGTTCTCACGTTTCTACGACGTTGTTTTTATACCCATAACTAATGGAGAAATAGGTGTGTCCTTGTAACGACAAAACTTTTACATTTTGATTTTTTATATAGGCTACCTTTAATATACGTTGACCTTAAATATACGAAGATCTCGATTGATGTTGTTTACATTCACTACATTGCACGCTATTACCAAATATTAACAAAACATACAACTTTCTGGCTTCAATAGTCTTACGATACAAAATGCTACAGCGACAGTAATTTGTGTGGTAACGTTAGGCTACTCAACAAGCAAGCAAAAATCAAAACGAGTGATATCGACATTAAAAAGGTAAAACGCACATACCTATTAAATCCTGTTCATTTGCCAGGGTAAACAACGTCCATTTGTTTTGTTTTTTACAAACGAGTAATTCTTAATGTTTACTTTCCACTAAATTATATGATATGATATGATGAGCATGGCGGTCAAACATGTTTTGTTCAATTCCTCCAGAAAGGCAGAGGGCGCCCTTTAAACACAAAACAGCCAGATATGAAACGCATTATGATTATAAAATGTGCTATCCTAGCTAACCGGTGCCTTTCTCTCTCTCTCTCTCTCTCTCTCTCTCTCTCTCTCTCTCTCTCTCTCTCTCTCTCTCTCTCTCTCTCTCTCTCTTTTAATGGCAAGAGTTTAGCAATAGCCTACCTAAAAACAATATTAAGTTTGAAAAAAATGCTATAAAAGGTATCAATATTTGAAAACATTTGAATTGTTTTTTATTTTTTTTACATAATTATTTTTCTAATTACATAACTTTATTTATTTTGTTTATTATCTTTTTGTTTTTTTATCCTAATATACCCCCAGGCTGTAAATATTTAATATCTATATAGGCTATTCCTGGTTACACATATTTAGGTTGTTTATCTTCGTGCTCATAAAGCCAGAGTTGAGCTAGAAACGTTTTTGAAAGATGAAACATTAAGCCAATAGCCTAATGATTACGACAATGTGGGGGTTATATGTAGTTATTGTTGTTTTATATGAGAAACAGAGTATTGTATATATATAATAATAATAATAATAATAATAATAATAATAATAATAATACTATAATCTGCCTATAGCCTATAATAAATTCTAAAATATAATAAATTATAACATATCTGCATCATTGAAAGGAATCCACATAGAGACAGAATTTTGCGCACAACATTGTGGTATTGTAATATAAATTGTATTAACACAATAAATATGGGGCTCATTCTGTTTTTAATAGAAAGACAATTGTTAAGGGAAAACGGGTCAATCTTGAGTGGAATCAAAATAATCAAACTGGACAGGTAAAGAAGATGATGGAGAAGTCAGATAAATAGATGAATGATGTGGACGTTATATGTAGTTATTGTTGTTTTATATGAGAAACAGAGTATTGTATATATATATAATAATAATAATACTATAATCTGCCTATAGCCTATAATAAATTCTAAAATATAATAAATTATAACATATCTGCATCATTGAAAGGAATCCACATAGAGACAGAATTTTGCTCACAACATTGTGGTATTGTAATATAAATTGTATTAACACAATAAATATGGGGCTCATTCTGTTTTTAATAGAAAGACAATTGTTAAGGGAAAACGGGTCAATCTTGAGTGGAATCAAAATAATCAAACTGGACAGGTAAAGAAGATGATGGAGAAGTCAGATAAATAGATGAATGATGTGGACGTTACTGTTGCCTGATACCTGGCAGATGTTTAGGCTTTGGCAGAAAGTAGCTTTAAAAAAATCACATTAAATAATCGTAGACAATATAAGCCTATATGTTTTATGAAACTCTAGTTACTGTATTATTCTCAAATTTCAAAGAACATGGAAAGACTTGTTACTTTAGCTCAATTGTGTTTCTAGAAGGATCACGTGATTTCACCAAGTACTAAATGTTCCTGACATCTTTGTTGATTCTGGAAAAAGTACATTCCAATCAACCAATCAGATTTAAAAGACACGTTTATAGTTGATGTTAAGTTTAAGCATACAACCAGGGTTTGGTGCGTCTACGTCAGTGTTATTTACATTTCCCTCTGATTTTAGGGTTAATTGGGTTAGTTGATTTTAAGATATGGCAGGGTTACATTTCAAAATATGAATCAACAAAATTCTTATTTGGCAAATTCACAGTGACCCATTTCTCACAGCCATATTTTTATGTTTATAAAAAATATATAATTTATATATCGATGTGCTTCAGTTTTTATATCTCTGTATTTCTAACAGTTTGAGTAACTGAGTCGTGCGTAGTCAGAGGGACACATGAGTGGGAACCATTTTATTTTTGGTATGTCATGAATGCACTTCTGAGTCTGTGAATTTTTTACAATGAATTTGGAAACTCACACAGCACAGAAAAATGTGTTATTTAACAGAATGTGTTCTATTTCTATAACTCGCCAGCTAATAAATTCAGCTTTCTTGGAAAGAACAAAAGTAATTCATGCCATGCGCTGCTACTGCACTCTTTTTCTTTTCATATTTTGGCATTCAGATCTTTGATATTTCCAACATGACCGCTTTGACTTTTCTCTTGCCATCTATGCTCTTGCTGTACAGCAACAGAAGTTCAAACCTGTTAAGAGGGATTGTGGATTGAAAAAGGAAAAGAGCTTGCATTGTGTATGTTTATTTCGAGGTAGAAAAAACGTTGAATTAGTAATACTGGATCCTGCATCAATTCTATTGGAAATTTTGCGGGCCTTCCTTTAGAATCTTTAATGCTTCTGTCAATCAGAAACTGTTCTTATGTTAACCAGAGCTATAATCAATATATCTATCACACTTGTCACATCATGTCATAAACTGCATTTACACTATAGCATATTTAACACATATGCAGCTCAACTGTTTCTTTTAAACCACCCTTAAAGTGCTGTAAAATAATTATAACTCTGGCCTTCTCACTGACAAGTGAGGACAAAGCTGAGAGTGCAACTGGGCTGAAGCATTCAAATCTGGCTCAGATGAAGGCCGTAATTTAATGGATGATGACAACTGATTGTGCAAGGCTTTTCTGAACGACAAGTTGAGGTTGTTTTAATGAGGCATGATTACAGGGTTCTGCAGTCCTCTCTCTCCCTCTTATGAGCATCTCCGTCAGAGAGCTTTGGCCTCCTTGGCAAATGTTGTATAGTATATTTATCACCTTTGAAAAAAACATCAACGAGCGTGGTGATTTTCCAAGAGCTAAATATGGAACGCTGGTCAGTTTTTCTTATCGACTGCCAGTTTGGAGCATGTTTAAAGGTCCCAAGTCCATAAAGGGGCTTGGTAACACCATAAGCAAGGCCGTAAGAAACCACATTTCCCACAGTGCAAAGCATCAAAGACTGGTCAAATGTAGCGTGGTTCAAAATGGCCCACTCTTCTCTTGCAGGATGAAAGTAATTGCTTCAAAGGTGTTTGTGTGGAGGGGCTGAGCTGACTTCTGGAGGGAACGTCACCATGGCAACAAGCCCAAGACGATGACATTTAGAATCAGTGATAAAACATTAAGCAAGGAATACAGCAAATACAATTACCAAGATAACATTTGTTACATTGGAGGCCAAAGGCAGGATTCGGATCTTTTCGCAGTTAAAAGCGCGGATGCAGGATGCAGAGCTGGCGGTTTTGCTTAACGGCCTTTCAAAGTGTCTCGCTTTTATCAGAGCCCCGCTCCGAGTCTGTGAACGGCTTGCTGGGAGCCAAGTTGATTTTCTGCCTTTGACTTTTAGAGGACCTTGAGAAGGCTGCAGTCGCACTTTAGCAATGGGTTCCCTCCTGAGGCTAGTCTCAATCAGGCAAAGCTCTGCGCAGTCCCTAGGAACAGCTCTGTGAATTGCTGTTCACCCTGAAGGACCACGGCTGAGGAAATCACACTAGCCGAAGACAAAAGACAGGGGTCAATATTTACACAATACGCTCACATGCGACATTCCCAGAGGGTTCTTACCTGTATGATTTAGCATTTATACAAAGGGAACAAAAAAAAACTTTGTATCACGTATAAAGTGTTTTTGTGTGCATTAGAAGATCTTTTGGGTGTAAAACACATGTACTAGTCCCTGCAGTAATTGTAATGCAGCACACCAAAGAAGGAATGGAATGAGACTGACATCGTGAGGTCTATTATATCTTAATGGCTGATGTTGTCAGCAACAACAATGTAAGATGGATTATTGCACTGTGACATCTAGTGGTAACCAGTTGATTGATGGCCTGTCAAATTGGAGATTTCTCATACACGGCTCATGCATGTCACCCATCAGTCTTTTTATCGGCATTATTGATTAGAACACACAACAGAAATATTAAAACTATGCAATTAAAACTGATGGTAGTCAAATTTTTACATGCAGTACTATATAAATGATATAGGCTATTTATTGCTGCTAAGCTGTGTAGTGCCATAAGGCAAATTCATGAGCAAACAAGACATATGTTTCCCATAGATCAGATAATAATAATAAGCAGACAAACACCACAACATAAGCTGATCTTCACAAACTCTGCAGGAAGTGAGTCAGAAGAGTCCTGTGGGAGACACGTTCCAAATTAAGGACGGAAGTAGCGACAGATCATTTTGTGACGTACAGTACATCCAAATGAAATAGACTGATACAAAAGAAATAATTGTAGGGTTAGAACTTGGTCCTGGTATTCAGATGTTGATTGGATGGAGGCAAATCTGAATGTGAGCAAGCAGTCAATTGTAAGAAAGAGAACTTTAAAATCCTTCAGAAAATCTACCCTGTTCATTTATAAATATTCTGACATATTCTGACAAATACACTGACATTTCTTGGTCTTTTAGAAGAAACAGCTTTACTTTTGATTGGAAAATCATTAATAAATGTGACCCTGGACCACAAAACCAGTCATAAGTCGCCAGACATAGATTTTTCTTTTATGCCAAAAATCATTACGATGTTAAGTAAAGATCATGTTCCATGAAGATAAGTAATATGCATTGCTAAGGACTTCATTTGGACAACTTTAAAGGCAACTTTTTTTGCACCCTCAGATTGCAGATTTTCAAATAGTTGTATCTCATCCAAATATTGCCCTATCCTAACAAACCATACATCAATGGAAAGCTTATTTATTCTGCATTAAGATGTTGTATAATTAAAAAATGACCCTTATGACCATGGTCACAAATATGATTTAAGTTTCATCCCGATAATCTTATATTCTTTATAGTTTTATGCTTTATGCATTTATTTAAAGATGCAATTTAACAAATACTGAGCTTTACTTCTATCTGTGTATGTGAATCCATGCATTTAGATTTTTGTTAGTGTTTCATGTTCAAGATCTGAATATATTCCCTGTTCATGTATTATTCAGCAATAAACAAAAAAAAAACATGTTGAATCCAAATTACAATGTAAAAATTAAACATGCATAGAATAATTGGTCACAATAACATCAAGGTGAATATCCATTTCATGCCGACTAAACTTATGAGAAGAAGGACAGGAAATGAAAACATTTCTGACAACAATACAGTGTTGTAAAGTATTTGAGTAAATGTAATTAGTCACTATACTTAAGTATCTTTTTAGATAGGCTACTTTGTAGTTGTAATGAGTATCAAAGATATTAGCAACTTTTACTCTCTACTACATTTTTGCACGAGTATGTGTACTCTTTACTCCATTACGAGTAATGCAACTACTCATTACATTTTGCATGGCACCTAACCTAACGAGTGTAAAAAAAAGTGCAATATATGGGAGTTTTTTGCAAAATTGACGCGTTTTCCATTGGGCGTATTTTCAATTCGCACAATTTGAAGGGTAATAGAAACGCAGCTAGTGATGAGGCCAAAACCAGCACAAAAAAAGAGAGCTTTTTGAAGGATGTTGGTTTACTTGTGCCCTTTTTGAGCACTTGAGCTTATGAGACTTGAGTGTCTGTAGATGTTTAAGAGGCTGCTGTGTCGATTAGTGAGGTTTTTATTTGGACTTGAAATGAGATACTCTTAAGACTTTCCCAGCAAGCAATTTTGTATTTAAAAGCAGAGATGTAAAGAGTACCTGAAAACCATAGAGTAAAAGTACAGGTTCCTTACAGCGAAAATGACTACAAGTTACAAGTCACCACTTCCAATATGACTTGAGTAAAAATCTTAAAGTATCTGATTTTAACAGTACTTAAGTATTTTACTCATACTAAATATAGGCTCAACGATGAACTAGTCCTTGACACCTGAGAGACATAACAGTGAAAATAAGAAACAATTGATTTTTAAGATGAGAAATCAAGTTTATTTCCTAAAATCAAAATAAAACTGAACACCTCAATACTGCAATAAATCAAGGTCGACACAAGCGCCTCTTAAACAAGTCCCAGTTAAGTTCAAGTGCACAAAAAGGCCATAAGTAAACCAATATCCTTCAAAAAGGTATTGTAAATATAGCGGATAAATAAAATAATGTTAAGTAAAATTAAATAGTCAAAGCATTCTTGCACTGGATGTGCTGGTTTCAGCCTCATCACCGGCTGCAGTCATGTCCTCATCTCATAATTCAAACACTAGCGATTCATCTGCTAATGCACTCGCATTCATGTAAAGTGGCCTTGTTGACATGTTTGGGTGAGTAAAAGCAGGCAAAATGCACAAGATATAGTACCTCCAATGCCCTTAGATGGCATTGAACAAACTGCTGAAGAAAATGTTTGGTGCCATGCAAAATGTAATGTATAATTGCATTACTCAACACAAATGTATTGCAGTAAAAAGTACATTGACTTGTTCAAAAATGTAGTTAAGTAGAGAGTAACAGTTGCTAATATCTTTGATACTCAGTACAACTACAAAGTAGCCAAAAAGCTACTTAAGGGGCGGCAGTGGCTCAGTGGTTCATGTTGGTTGTCTACAAACCGGAAGGTTGGTGGTTCGATCCCCGGTTCCACCTGACCAAGTGTCGAGGTGTCCATGAGCAAGACACCTAACCCCAGCTGCGCCCGACGAGCTGGATGGCGCCTTGCATGGCTGACACCGCCGTCGGTGTGTGAATGAGTGTGTGAATGGGTGAATGTGAGGCAAAATGTAAAGCGCTTTGGATGGCCGTAGGTCTGTTAAAAGCGCTATATAAATGCAGTCCATTTACCATTTACCATTTAAGTACAGTAACTAATTTCCTCAAATACTTTACACCACTGTTTAAAAGACATCAAAATTGTGCAAAATGTTGTCTGTTAGTGAAAACTGAATATACACTCACCTAAAGGAATATTAGGAACACCATACTAATACTGTGTTTGACCCCCTTTCGCCTTCAGAACTGCCTTAATTCTACGTGGCATTGATTCAACAAGGTGCTGAAAGCATTCTTTAGAAATGTTGGCCCATATTGATAGGATAGCATCTTGCAGTTGATGGAGATTTGTGGGATGCACATCCAGGGCACAAAGCTCCCGTTCCACCACATCCCAAATATACTCTATTGGGTTGAGATCTGGTGACTGTGGGGGCCATTTTAGTACAGTGAGCTCATTGTCATGTTCAAGAAACCAATTTGAAATGATTCGAGCTTTGTGACATGGTGCATTATCCTGCTGGAAGTAGCCATCAGAGGATGGGTACATGGTGGTCATAAAGGGATGGACATGGTCAGAAACAATGCTCAGGTAGGCCGTGGCATTTAAACGATGCCCAATTGGCACTAAGGGGCCTAAAGTGTGCCAAGAAAACATCCCCCACACCATTAAACCACCACCACCAGCCTGCACAGTGGTAACAAGGCATGATGGATCCATGTTCTGACTCTACCATCTGAATGTCTCAACAGAAATCGAGACTCATCAGACCAGGCAACATTTTTCCAGTCTTCAACTGTCCAATTTTGGTGAGCTTGTGCAAATTGTAGCCTCTTTTTCCTATTTGTAATGGAGATGAGTTGTACCCGGTGGAGTCTTCTGCTGTTGTAGCCCATCCACCTCAAGGTTGTGTGTGTTGTGGCTTCACAAATGCTTTGCTGCATACCTCGGTTGTAACGAGTGGTTATTTCAGTCAAAGTTGCTCTTCTATCAGCTTGAATCAGTCGGCTCATTCTCCTCTGACCTCTAGCATCAACAAGGCGGTTTCGCCCACAGGACTGCCGCATACTGGATGTTTTTCCCTTTTCACACCATTCTTAGTAAACCCTAGAAATGGTTGTGGGTGAAAATACCAGTAACTGAGCTGATTGTGAAATACTCAGACCGGCCCGTCTCGCCCCAACAACCATGCCACGCTCAAAATTGCTTAAATCACCTTTCTTTCCCATTCTGACATTCAGTTTGGAGTTCCGGAGATTGTCTTGACCAGGACCACACCCCTAAATGCATTGAAGCAACTGCCATGTGATTGGTTGATTAGATAATTGCATTAATGAGAAATTGAACAGGTGTTCCTAATAATCCTTTAGGTGAGTGTACGTCTAACCATCGCCCAAGAATAGACAAGTCATCTAGAACATGAACATGTCAAAGAAATGCAATCAAGCACCTTGTAATCACTGTTGACTTTGCTTACATGATGGAATATCATACATCTTGCAAGTTATTTTGGCAAAGAGGACATGTAACCAAATTCAAGGTTATTTTGGCAATAGGGTTACTCATAGCCGGACTATATCGGATCTATAGTTAACCGAGATGGTGAAAATGATGGATATTGCTTGCTGGGTTTACTCAAATCATATTGGAATTGGTGACTTGTAACTTGCAATGGAGTAGGTAACTGTACTTTTACTCAAGTATGGTTTTCAGGTACACCTCTGCAACAATAAATATACTGTAAGCTGGGAAATGGTTTAGATTGTTATATTTCACATGCTACAGTGTGGTTAGTAAAAAGGCTTTTGATTATCTCAAATGGAACTACTCCATAAATGAAAACAAAATAAAATACCAAGGACAAGGATGCCTGTGGCATGCATAAGTAATACCTGCACAGATTGGAAATGGGAGAAACTCATACTCTTATGGTCTGAAATGGTAAGGCGTGTTAATTTCCTCTTGTGAGTAATACTTATTTTTGTGCAGCTAAAAAAAAAAGAGAAGTGTAAAGATTTCACCTCCCATAGGGGACGTTCTTTCTCAAGATGTTATTTTTGTTCAAATCTCAAAGGCTTGCAGTTAAAGTTTATGAGGGATTGAAAATGGATAATTAGCATTTAAATGATCTAACACTTGTCTTTTTTTCTCCGCCGCGGCTGTCACTGTAACCTTCTGTGATGCGGTTTCATCAGATAGCACTTATGTTCATCTGGCTGGGGAGCTGACGGGGTCTGTGACTGAGTTAAGTCTTCTGGTGTGGAGGCTGCCAAAGGGTCACTTCTTATGGACTCGCAAGTTGTTGAGAATAAGCTTGATAAGAAAGGACCGACTGTTCAAACACAGAGATCACATACGAGGTTAAAACCGATTCTTTGCCTGGGGAACCGCAGCGGGGTCACTGCAGGTGTCGAGTGACTGTGGATATTCCTAGCAAACAAAGCATGCGAAGTGTGAAAATCCCCCGGTTTGCCTGTTTAATTATTCAGGGAACTCATTAAGAAGAGTGGCCTGCTTTTAATATAGGTTAATTAAAATTTTTATTTCCGAGTCTTTGATAAGGCTGACGTAGTCATGCAAAGACAATAACACACGCACGCACAAAATAGATAAACATGAACGGCTGGATGGAGAGTATAGGACCGTGGAGGATTAGTCTTCGACTGGAGTCTATCTCTCTCTCTCTCTCTCTCTCTCTCTCTCTCTCTCTCTCTCTCTCTCTCTCTCTCTCTTTACCTATTGAAGTAATCTCCTCCATCTTCTCTTCTGCTGGGCTCTGTACCTCACTGATTAACACAATGTCTAAGTGATTGACTGCAGTCATTATTTAAACGGACGTTACCTCACCGGGGAGGTTCAGATTTCTCTCAATCAGCAACTTCTTCACACAATCAGTGACGGTTTCACACCTGGAACACCCATGTGATGAAAGTACCGATCCACACCAATTATTTCCACTAATCTGCTCCGGTAAGTGAGCACGATGCGGAATACACAACTGACTGAAGTGTCTTAAAGGGATTGGTCATCTATAAATGAAAACTCTGTCATTCATTTACTACATTTCATTCTTCCGTGAAACACAAAAGGATTGTTTTGCTGAATGTTCAAGATGCCCTTTTCCATCTAATGAAAGCAGACCGTGTCCAGAGCTGTCAAACTCTAAAAGGAACAAGCACACACCGTAGATACATAGTTCAAACGACTCTTGCACTATAGCCTGGAAAGTCGGCGATGAGCGAGAGTACTGTTGGCGACAGTATACCTGCATGTCCAGTGACGCAACAAAATTGAGATTTGTGACTTTCGGGAGAGACGAAGCCCCACTCCCAGCAACACACAATGTCAAAGCGACACAATCCCATTCATTTTCATTGGAGGGCTGGTGATTAACAGCGACACAAGCGACAGTGATCGTGGATTTACTTCTGCATCAAACCTATGCCATAGCTACAACGTAGGCTGTGTGTAGCATGCATAGCTTATGGAGTAGTCTGACATGCACCTCTGGTAACAACACATCAATTTTACACAAACCGCAAGCACTGTGATTGGTCTGCTCCCTCAAGTAAAAAAAAATCTGCTTCGTATTTCTTCATACACATTTCCCCTTGCGGATTAAAAATGATCTGTTTGTCTATATTTAACAACTCAAGCCGCTTTTGCCGCCATCACTGCTGCTGCATCTCCAACAACGTACACAACAAGCTGCTTCTTCTTCGGCTTTTGCCTTGATACTTTGGGTTACACCATATCAACATGCCGGTGGCAGTGTTCCCAACTATTTTCCAAGGAAAGTAGCTAAAGCCTGCCCAAAAAGTCGCTAAATGAAGTCATGCGTCAATTAGCATATCCGTGACGTCATCGTGTCGTCCTTGCGCTCTGCCTGCCTAATGTGCTTTCTCTCTTAATCCGTGCTCACACACTGTATTTTAAAATAAAACAATACAGCCAACTGTCCAATAAATATGGTCTCATATCTTTTTTTAATACAGTAGAACGAGTATGATATAGTTAATGACTAAATATTTTTTAACAATCTGAATTGAGAGATGTCTGAAACTGGATGAACTAAAGCTCTGAGATAGGGAGTAATATAAGTGATAAGCACATGAGAAGAATGGAAATCATAACTAAAATTCTTTAAATGTAAAACAAAGGAAGCAGATAAGTGATTGGTCCGTGGCAACACAGTGCGCTCATGTGTAGCTCACTCATTCATGTCTGTCAGCTGCTGTGTGTGGCACGCGCTGCTCCTCTCAGCCACAGCCACTCACTGAACAGGGAAACGCAAAGAGAGGTGTGACGGCAGGGAGAAAGCAAGACCTCACGCTCGCGGGACGCTTTATATTCTAGAGAGCATTTGATTGGACAGAAAATATGATGAGAAGCTGCAGTGTCATCAAAATCATGATCCATATTGGCTGAAGCGAGAGACTATAAGTTTTGAAAGCTTATAGCTTCTAAATATGAAATGTGTCATGGTTTTGGAGAACACTAGCTTATAGATAACAGTAAGGCTAACATGTTCATATTAAAAGCAAAAAAAAAAAACTTTATTTGATTTCATGGCAACTTTAAGTAGAGTTCGTTCATTCAATAGTAGCTATTCGACTATTCGTGTGGCAAAAATGAAAGCGGTGTAGTTGAGTGTGACGAAAAAAGAGGCGAGGGTCTCGACAAAATCTGACCACAAGTATTCTCAGAAGACGCATTTGAAATGTGTGATAATACCAGGTGTAACGGTAATGCGGGAGACACCCAGACCTTCCAGGAGAGGTGGGATGTCTGCAATAGACCTTTTTAGGTGCGTTCACGCCATGCCGTAATTACGTAATGATTCTGTACTGTAAAAAGTCTTCACATGCTTGTAGATATTGTAATGACATTTTCTGAGAAATATGACTTCCACCACGTGTGACTGTGAACACAGCAGCTGTCTGAAATTTCGCTGTCATTTCACTAATGTTTCACCGCACCTTAAGTCTACTGAAAAAAATTACAATTTCATACCTAAATATGTTAATTTTCAAGTATTATTCCTCCACTTATCTCTACATCTCATTATGTGTTTAAGCTCGGTCACATGGCCAAATAGAACTGCATGCATAATACTACTGTTTTTACCACACCTTTATATTGCACATATTGTAATAGTATGCAATTCCAAATTCTGCAATTGTATTTGTCTTTTGACAAAAATTCTTTAAATGTAGTAAATATTTTGTCATGTCAAATTAATTGTTTTTAGTCAGTTTTACAAAGCTAGTATACACCGATCAGGCATAACATTATGACCACTGACAGGTGAAGTGAATAACACTGATGTAGCGACTATGAGTCAGATAAAATAATAACTCAACAGGGAACTGAATTAAAATGAAAAAGACTCGAATTACACTATAGTTTATAAATAATTCAGAATTAATGTTTACACCTAAACTTATTCGTCCGCCGATATGTAAGAACTTAAAGGGGCTCTGTTAAAGGGAAACATGTATATTTAGCTCAAATGAATGAATTAATGAATTCATAGGGAATTTTGAGAGTCTATTTTACAGCCGAGCAAATGACTCTTCTAGCGTTCATTTGAAAATATTGGAAATATCAACTCTGCAGCGGATATTAATATCCGAACAATAGTGAAACACTATTTAACAGCCAGGTAACTTAGATCGGCAGTTCAAGACATTAAATTGATAAGCACATAACACAAGAACAGTTATCTTTAAATACAAACGGAACTTTATTGATTACTCTAACACATCAAACTAATATCTAACATAAACACACGCACTCGCACATTCACACGTTGCAGAAAGGAAGAAGGTGGGGAAAATAAGTTCTAAGAGAGAGAAATTATGAAATCCTAAGCAATCTATGCATTTATGACACATGACCTGAAGAAACCATTGATCAGTAATTTAACCTCCTATCGTTTCTTAGGCAGGGTTATTACATTTGATCTAATGCACCAGTTCAGCTCGGAATCAAGTGGCATTACTTGCGTTTGTGTTTCGTGTGTCGTCTGACAAGGGGGATTCCCTTCTCCTGGCTGGACAGGGGTTTTCCCGGATCTTTGATTCACTGAAGGTCTGGTCGAAGTCTGGGGAAGCCAATCACGTGGCGTGTTGGCGGCTGGATGAAAGTCTTGTGGGCGTTGTTTGAAGTTGGAGCGCGCTGTTAGAAACTCGTTGTTGAGAGACTTTTGCGGCGAAACTTAACAGAACCCGAGACTTAACGGAAATAAAATAAACTTTAAGTAAAAGAAAGGAAAGTGAGAGAAAAGCAGATGGCCTGAATGAAATCGTTGTTAACCCATTTTCTCTGATGTTGGTCTGTCACGATCGTCCGACCGTCTCCTGGGAGCTCTCCGTTCAGAACTCACTCTGGTCAAACTGCTAGGACTTAGCTCATCTCTGAACTGCGAACAGGCCGCGAACCAGCTCGAACCGAACTTGAGCTGACTTGAACAGAACAGAACGTGAACTGAACCGAAACTCTGAACTGAACTCTTCGTTCATGTTCTGAGATTAAACTCAAATATATTTAGATACCACAGCACACATTCAGGGGTCTAGCGGAGTCCATGCCTCAATGGGTCAGGGCTGTTTTGGCAGCAAAAGTGGGACCAACACAATATTAGGAATGTTGTTAAGCATACTTGAATAAGTATAAGTGGCAAAGCCATGTTATAGTCAACGCATTGACGTCATTGAAACGTGCGTGCCTCGTGCACTGTGTATGTTGTGAACATGCGTACAAAATAAAAATGTGAGCAGTGTGCTGCCGTGAGTTCAACAGATGATGGTGGTCTGTCTGATTTTTCTCTCGTGAATAAGTTAATCACTTTGGTGACTGTGATACGCGATAGACTGCTGCAGAGATGTCTAACGCTACAGGTTATGGGCCCAGTCAATCAGGCCAAAGGTGGTTCAGACTTTTATTCGACGGTGATGAGAAAAATTATGAACTCTGGGAAACGAGATTCCTCGCGCACATGGAGTTGCGTGGCCTCAGAGAAGTTATTTTAGAGGATCCGCAGATAGATGAAGGAGACGAAGGAGCTCTCGCGGAAGATGAGGCAAAGAACGGAGAGGCATATGCAGAGCTCGTGCAATGCTTGGACAATAAAAGTTTGTCGTTGATAATGAGGGACGCGAAACGTGATGGAAGAAAAGCACTGGAGATTCTTCGCGAGCATTACGCCGGAAAAGACAAACCCCGCGTTGTGAGTTTGTATTGTGAACTTTCCTCACTTCATAAGGCTTGCAATGAAACGGTTACTGACTACATTATTCGAGCAGAGACTATATTTACGTCATTGAGAAGAGCAGACGAGCATATCAGTGATGGACTTCAGATAGCTATGGTAGTAAAGGGGCTGCCTGATTCGTACAAACCGTTTGTTGTGCACATTACCCAGACTAATGATGCTGTAACGTTCGGTGAGTTTAAAGCGAAACTACGAAGTTACGAGAGTACTGAAAAATACGGGAAAAGTGACGTGAATGTAGAAGAAGACAACGTGATGAAGACTAGCGGGACAACGAGATCACGTGGAAGAGGGAGAGGAAAGAAAATGGATTTGACTGATATTGAGTGTTATACCTGCGGTAAAAAGGGGCATATGGCCAGGACATGTCCCGACGGATTTCAGGCGAGGAGAGATGATCGAAAATGGGACACACCACAGCGAGGAAAGGGACGCGGACGAGGCCGTGATCACGTGAAGAAAGCAGATGGAGAGACCGAGGAAGAGTCTACATCTTTTTGTTTCTTCAAGATGAGTGACTGTCCTATTCAAAGAGGAAACAAGAAGGGTCTCATGGTCGACTGTGGCGCTACATCACACATGATTAACGACGCCACAAAGTTCATAACGGTTGACAAGAGCTTCAGGCCCGAGGATCACATGATCGAGCTTGCCGACGGAACCAAGGTGAGCGGGATGGCGAAGATGAGGGGAGAAGCCGAAGTCTACTTGCTGGACAGAGATGGACGACAAGTGAAAACGAGGCTAAAGCAAGCACTATACATCCCATCGTTTCCACAGAACATCTTTTCAGTAAAATCAGCTACAGCTAACGGAGCCGAGATGCACTTCAAAGATGGTGATAACTGGCTAATTCACAAAGACGGTACAAAATTTAAAATGGACGTGCATGGTAAGCTTTATTACCTTAACACCGTAGAAAATGAAAACGTTGATGAAGTGTACAGTAGCTATGACATTCAAACGTGGCATAGGATACTTGGTCACTGTAATTTTGATGACGTTGCAAAATTAGAACAAGTAGTTGAGGGGATGACGATAAGAGGGAAACATGACAGGTCCAATCGAAACTGTGAAATATGCACACAGGGTAAATTTACACAAAGTAGAAACAGACAGGCAGACGCTAAAGCTACAACCGTGCTAGAGCTAGTACACACAGACCTGTGCGGCCCTATAGAACCAGCAGATAAAGACGGGTACAAGTATGCGATAGCATTTACAGATGATTACACTGGAATGATTTTTCCATACTTTATCAGAGCAAAGAGCGACACGACAAAAGCTACAGAAAAATTCATAGCAGACGTAGCTCCATATGGAAAAATAAAGTGTATAAGATCTGATAACGGTACAGAATTTACCGGGCAGCAATTCCAGTCTCTAATTAGGAGTAACGGGATAAGGCACGAGACGAGTGCACCCTACTCACCCCATCAGAATGGAACTGCCGAAAGAGGTTGGAGAACCTTATTTGAGATGTCACGATGCATGCTATTGGAGAGTAACCTCCCAAAGCAATTATGGACATATGCTGTACAGACAGCAGCTCAAATCCGTAACAGATGTTACAGTAATCGGTTAGAGCAGACACCTTTCCGTGTTTTCACAGGAAAAACACCTAATATGTCTAATATGAGGATTTTTGGTTCTGAATGCTACGTGTATAAGCAGGATAAGAAGAAGCTGGATTCTAGATGCGAAAAAGGGATTTTCGTAGGATATGACAAATATAGTCCAGCGTATAATGTGTATTATCCCAAGACAAGAAAAGTTCTAAAACATAGGCTGGTAAAGTTCATCACAAAAAGTAGTACAGATAACCAGACTCAGACAAATTGTGACATGGAGGGCGAAATTGAGAGTTATGGAGATACATTACCAAAACTAGTCAATCAAGATCAGGAACAACCTAAAGAGAGTAAAGAGTCCATTACTGAGCAGGGTCCGATCCAGACAGATAGTACTCAGAGTGAAAAGGGAGAGAGAAGGTATCCTACAAGACAGAGAAAAGCTCCAGAATACCTTAATGATTACCAGTGTAAAGCTGAGTGTAGTAATGATGAAAGTGAAAATGTAGATTATTTCTACAGAGTGGTTTATGATGTACCTAAAACGTTTAGAGAGGCTAGGGACTCCGTGAAGGCAGAAAGGTGGACTGATGCGATGAAAGAGGAAATGAACTCTTTGACAGAGAATGAGACTTTCACTCTGACGACACTGCCAAAAGGAAAACAAGCAGTGGGAGGTCGCTGGGTATACACAGTAAAAGAAAGCCCAGATGGATCTGAGACTTGTAAAGCCAGATATGTTGCAAAAGGGTATGGTCAAGTGGAAGGAATTGACTATAAAGAGACTTTTTCACCGACAGCCAACATGACTTCTGTCCGAGCATTAATGCAAGTGGCTGTGAAAGAGGATCTTATTCTACATCAAATGGATGTAAAGACTGCTTATCTCCATGCTCCGATGGACTGCGAGGTGTATATGGAGCAACCAGAAGGTTTTGAGATTAAATCTAAAACAGGAGAACACTTAGTGTGTAGACTTAATAAGTCATTATATGGCTTAAAACAGTCCGGACGTAACTGGAACATGTTACTGCATGATCACCTTACAGAGAATGGTTTTGTACAAAATGATGCTGATCACTGTGTCTACAGCAGAGAATTTGAGAACGAGAAAGTGATTTTGTTAGTATGGGTAGATGACTTAATCATAGCAGCGAGCAACAACACCTTACTCAGTGATGTGAAAGAAATGTTGAAGAAAAGGTTTAAGATGAAAGATATGGGTCCACTTAAACACTTCCTGGGTATTGATTTCATACAGAGTGATGAAGAGATCAAAATGACTCAAAAGAGACACATAAAGAAGATGTTAGCGAAATTTGAAATGTCAGAGTGTAAACCAAGATCCACCCCATGTGAACAAAAGTTAAACTTTGACAATGAGGGTGAAGTCATTGACCCAACAGGATATAGAGAGATAGTAGGTAGTTTGATATACATTATGACATGTACTCGACCAGACCTGAGCTGGGTTGTTAGTAAACTTTCACAACATCTAGCGGAACCAAAACAACAGCATTGGGTTACAGCAAAACACCTACTGAGGTACTTAAGGGGTACTATAAATCAAGAACTACACTTCCAAAAATGTGAGAAAAGCCTACAGCTTGAGGGATACAGTGATGCTGATTGGGCAACAGATAAAAATGATAGGAGAAGCACAACTGGATATTGTTTCAGCTTAACTGAAAATGGTCCAGTCATATCATGGAAGAGTAGGAAACAGCCAACGGTGGCTTTATCCACTTGTGAAGCCGAGTATATGGCACTAGCTGCCACTACTCAAGAGAGTATGTATCTTGTGCAACTACTTAAAGGAATTGATAGTAGTAACCAACATGTGCCAGTCAAGATATATGAGGACAACCAGGGGGCGATAGCTTTGTCTAAGAACCCAGTACACTCTAAAAAAAAAAAGGTTCTATATTGCACCAAAAATGGTTCTTGGCTCGTAATCATAGGGGAACCTTTTTTAGTGCTATATAGCACCAATTTTGGTGCTTCAGCGGTTCTTCAGCGGTTCTTCAGAGGTTCTTCACCGGTTCTTCAGAGGTTCTTCACCGGTTCTTTGACTAAGGTGCTATATAGCACCTCTGAAGAACCGCTGAAGAACCACTGAAGCACCAAAATTGGTGCTATATAGCACTAAAAAAGGTTCCCCTATGATTACGAGCCTTTTTTTTTAGAGTGTATGCAGACAGAGAAGTAAACATGTTGATATAAAATATCACTTTGTACGATCTGCACACACACAAGGGAAAATATCTATAGAATATTGTCCTACTGCGAACATGATAGCTGATGTCCTTACCAAGCCGGTGACAAAGGTTAAGTTGGAGAACTTCAAGAGGTATTTGTTTGGAGAATAATGTGAACTGGCAGATTAAGTTTTTTTTTTTTTTTGTGTGTTAATTTTGAGATTACTGCCAGTATACAAAATGTTTTGTTTGCCACTATAGAATGCTATAAACATGTCTTTGAGTGGGAGTGTTAAGCATACTTGAATAAGTATAAGTGGCAAAGCCATGTTATAGTCAACGCATTGACGTCATTGAAACGTGCGTGCCTCGTGCACTGTGTATGTTGTGAACATGCGTACAAAATAAAAATGTGAGCAGTGTGCTGCCGTGAGTTCAACAGATGATGGTGGTCTGTCTGATTTTTCTCTCGTGAATAAGTTAATCACTTTGGTGACTGTGATACGCGATAGACTGCTGCAGAGATGTCTAACGCTACAAATGTTATGCCTGATCGGTGTATAATTATAGTTCACAAAAATACATTTGTTTTAATTAAACTTTATTATTATCATCATGATGCGTCTTTTTTTGCTGATAAATACAAAAAAACTATTTGCAACAAAAAATTACATTAGTAATTTTGTTGACAAAATACAACCCCAAATCAGAAAAAGTTGGGACAGTATGGAAAACGCAAATTAAAAAAAAAGAAGTGATTTCTAAATTTACTTGTATTTCATTGCAGACAATATGAACACAAAATATTTCATGTTTTGTCTGGTCAACTTCATGTCATTTGTAAATATGCATCCTTTCCTGTCATTCAGACCTGCAACACATTTCAAAAAAAGTTGGGACAGGAGCAATTTAGGGCTAGTAATGAGGTAAAATGGTTAAATAATAATGTGATTTGAAACAGGTGATGTCAACAGGTGATTGTAATTATGATTTGGTCCAAAAGCAGCATCCAAGAAAGGTCTAATCCTTTAGGAGCAAAGATGGGCCGAGGATCGCCAGTTTGCCAACAAATACGTGAGAAAATTATTGAAATGTTTAAAAACAATGTTCCTCAAAGAAAGATAGGAAGAGATTTGGATATTTCACATTCAACAGTGCATAACATAATTAAAAGATTCAAGGAATCTGGAGGAATTTCAGTGCGTAAAGGACAAGGGCGCAAGCCTAAGCTGAACAACCGTGATCTCCGATCCCTCAGGCGGCACTGCATCAAGAATCGTCATTCATCTATAAGCTATATCACCACATGGGCTCAGGACTACTTTGGCAAACCTTTGTCAAGTACCACAATACGTAGTTACATCCACAAATGCCAGTTAAAACTGTACTGTGCCAAAAGGAAGCCCTATGTTAACAGTGTCCAGAAGCGCCGTCGACTTCTCTGGGCTCTGAGGCATCTGGGATGGACCATCACACAGTGGAAACGTGTACTGTGATCAGATGAATCAGTATTTCAGGTATTTTTTGGGAGGAATGGACGCCGTGTGCTCTGGACCAAAGAAGAAAAGGATCATTCAGACTGTTACCAGCAACAAGTCCAAAAGCCAGGGTCTGTCATGGTATGGGGTTGTGTCAGTGCCCTTGGCAAAGGTAACTAGCACTTCTGTGAAGGCACCATTAATGCTGAAAAGTACATAGAGATTTTGGAGCATAATATGCTGCCTTCAAGAAGACATCTTTTCCAGGGACGTCCATGCATATTTCAACAAGACAATGCAAAACCACATTCTGCACACATTACAAAGTCCTGGCTGCGGAGGAAGAGGGTACAGGTACTTGCCTGCAGTCCCGACCTGTCTCCAATAGAGAAAAATGCGACAACAAAGACCCCGTACTGTTGCCCACCTTAAGACTTGTTTGCAGGAAGAATGGGACAAAATTACACCTGAAACACTTCATCACTTGGTGTCTTCAGTCCCTAAACGTCTTTTAAGTGTTGTGAAAAGGAATGGCAACATTACAAAGTGGTAAATGCTTTACTGTCCCAACTTTTTTTGAAATGTGTTGCAGGTCTGAATGACAGGAAAGGAGGCATATTTTCAAATGACATGAAGTTGAACGGACAAAACATGAAATATTTTGTGTTCATATTGTCTGCAATGAAATAAAAGTCAAAGTAAATTTAGAAATCACTTCTTTTTTTGTTATTTGCGTTTTCCATACTCTCCCAACTTTTTCTGATTTGGGGTTGTAAACACTGCTTGTGAGAATCATTTGCATTTACGTCAAATGTGAATCGACATGTTCATGATTTGAATATGGACAAAGCAAATGAGATTTGATAGCTATGGCTGAGGGGAAGATATTCATGGAACAACAGTGAGCAAACCCATTTGGTGGCTTCGGAAGATGCGGAATAGGCTATACGGATCTCTTTTATGGTGCTTTTTTTGGCAGCTCCTATGCTTTCATTGTATGAAAAAAAAGCAACATGAATATTTTGCCCATGCAGCATCTTCTTTTGTGTTCCACAGAAGAAAAAAATAAAGTTGTATGGGATTGGAACAGGTGAGTAAAAAACAACAACGAAATTTCCAATTCTCGGTGAACTATTCCTTCAGCAAAACACTTCCAATCACTGAAAACATCTCCACCCACCAACAGCAAGCCTTATATCAACACTGCAGCTCTCTTCTATTCCCTGAAACAAATGTCCAAATGAAATGGCCCATTTCCTCTGTCCAGATTACTCCTGACAAAACAAACACACTGACACAAACACAAGCAAACGAATACATAATGACCTGTTTGTGAGGTGGCAAAGAGTAAAATCAATGAGATGAGACATGTAGGACCTGGAAGATAAAACAACAAATTGACTTGGAAAAACACATTAATCTCATGTTCAGTGAAAGCAAACAGAAGCCCATCACCCTTGTTTATTTCCTTGGAGTGTGTTAGCAGTGGGTAACAGACTGCACAAATGTAATAAGATCCAGAACTCTTCAATCAAAAAGGCAAGAATTATCTAATCATACTGACGAAAATAAATCATCCATACAGCATCAAAGCTGGACGATTCCCAACAGGTGACGGCTGAGGCAAAGCAGCCTTAATGCCTTCGTCCTTACTGATTGAAATCTATACAGTATTAGCACGGATACACCGCTTTTGAGATGTTCTAGAAGGTCTTGAGGAAAAAAAAACTCCCCTGGTAATATTTTAGCAGATATTTCCCTTCAGCAGGTCGCCAGGCAACTGTGTCCTCATGATTCGGGTCCATGGTGAGAATAGCACAATGAGGCAATGATCAGAGCTCGATGTTTCCACAAATTAAATCCCCACACATAAGAATATCAGATCATCAAAAATGCTACATTTGAGTAGAGCCACTGTAGAGCCATGATCGACTACAGTTTGTGTAATTAACACTTAGAGAAGCTTAAAGAATTCTTTAACACATTTATGAAATGCCTGAGACGTGAGACCATGTGATTAAATAAAGAGACAGGCGATGTGCTCCACTGTCATGTTTCTTACGAGAGCTCAAAGCCACAAAATCCTGAGCCACTCGGGAATCAACAAAATTCACAGTATGAAGGGTGGTGGCTGTTCAACAATTCAGGCTTCCAGCTCCAACTGAGTGGACTGGCTTAGGGCTGCACGTCACACTGGCTTTTTATAGAACGTGCACATTTCAGGACTGATACATTTTAGATTATGTTGCATCAATTATGTACGTGCTCTATTCTAGACTTCGTTCCTCTGTGCTGCTGTCAAATTTTAATTAGGGAGACAATTCAAAGGGGTTAGAGGCTGAGTTTTAACATCTCTGTAAAATTGCATTGTAAATACCAGATGCTACAAGTTGCTATATATATAGCCTACATACATACATACACACTTCATATATTATGTATTTTTGAAACATTACATATGAAGAATATGTAATATTTCAAATGTTATAATATATGTATATAATATATAATGTTTCAATATATACTGAAAAACATATCTTCAAGAATTGTATACATACATACATACATACACACACACACACACACACATATATATATACATACATACGTACATATATCTACAGTACTATTGTTTTAAATATATATTTATCTAAAAATATAAAAAAACTTCCCTTCAAAAATGAGGTTTAACAAATAATGTGAAATTATATTTTTGCTTAACCTTGTTATAATAAATCTTGAAAAAATATATTTCTATAAAAAACAAAGATATAACAAAAACGATACATTTTTACTATATATACACACATATACTATATATTTTTTTATATATATATTTCTTTAAAAATATAAAACTATCTATATTAGAAATATATATATTTAAAAATATAGTGTATATCAAAATATAATTAAAAAAAAAACATCTCTTCAAAATAGAGGCTTGATAAATGAGAAATTATATTTTTGCTTATTTATACACCGATCACAGGTATAACATTTCGACCACTGACAGGTGAAGTGAATAACACTGATTATCTCTTCATCATGGCACCTGTTAGTGGGTGGGATATAGTAGGCAGAAAGTGAACATTTTGTGTTAGAAGCAGAAAAAAATGGCAAGCGTAAAGATATGAGCGAGTTTGACAAGGGCCAAATTGTGATGCTAGATGACTGGGTCAGAGCATCTCCAAAACTCCAGCTTTTGTGGGGTGTTCCCGGTCTGCAGTGGTCAATATCTATCAAAAGTGGTCCAACGAAGGAACAGTGGTGAACTGGCGACAGGGTCATTGGCAGACCAGGCTCATTGATGCATGTTGGGAGTGAAGGCTGGCCCGTGTGGTCCTATCAAACAGACGAGCTACTGTAGCTCAAATTGCTCAAGACGTTAATGCTGGTTCTGATAGAAAGGTGTCAGAATAGACAGTGCATCGCAGTTTGTTGTATATGGGGCTGCATAGCCGCAGACCAGTCAAGGTGCCCATGCTGACCCCTGTCCACTGCCGAAAGCGCAAACAGTGGGCATCAAAACTGGACCACGGAACAATGGAAAAAGGTGGCCTGGTCAGATGAATCATGCTTTCTTTTACACCATGTAGATTGTCGGGTGCGTCGCTTACTTGGGGAACACATGGCACCAGGATACACTATGGGAAAAAGGCAAGCCGGCGGAGGCAGTGTGGTGCTTTGGGAAATGTTCTGCTGGAAAACTTTGGGTCCTGCCATCCATGTGGATGTTACTTTGAAAACTTACCACCTACCTAAACATTGTTGCAGACCATGTACACCCTTTCATGGAAATGGTATTCCCTGGTGGCTGTGGCCTCTTTCAGCAGGATAATGTGCCCTGCCACAAAGCAAAAATGGTTCAGGAATGAGGTTTTGACTTGGCCTCCAAATTCTCCAGATCTCAATCCAATCGAGCATCTGTGGGATGTGCTGAACAAACAAGTTCAATCCATGGAGGGCCCACCTCGCAACTTCCAGGACTTAAAGGATCTGCTGCTAATATCTTGGTGCCAGATACCACAGCACACCTTCAGGGGTCTAGTGGAATCCTCGACTGGCCAAGGCTGTTTTGGCAGCAAAAGGGACCAACACAATTTTAGGAAGGTGGTCATAATGTTATGACTTGAACGGTGTATGTATATTAAATTAATCTTGACATTTTTTATATATATTTCTCTAAAAAATATATAAAAACAATGACAAATTATATTTGTACTCACTCTCTCTCTATATATATATATAATATCTGTTCAAAAAGGTTTGAAAATTTAGAAATTAGATTTCTGTTCATACTTTTTATTCAAAGAAGATTGTGTGTGAAAGAACGACAGAAAGTCAGTCAGTCAGTCCTTTGGCTGTATTTCAAAAGCCTGATTGCTAATCAAAGCCGAACTGTTGGACCTGAGCTTACCTGCAGCAGAAGAAAAGCTTAATGCACATGATTACTGATGCCTTGCCTTTCCAGAGTCTCCCACAGAGAGGTGGCCTGATTGTCTAGAACAAGGCACAGAGTTGCTGAGACACAGCCTCCGGTTTGCTCTGAATTCAAAATATCAGGGAGGGAGCAGAAATGGCTCCCCTCTTTCATGTAGTCAGGCTGCTAGGTAGGACTGTCAGTTATCCGTGTTCTCCCCCTGCTGTTAGCAGACGGTACTCCAAAAGAAACGGCTTGGAAATAAGGAACACCTTGATGTTATATAACAGGATTTTTTGTAGTACAATAACGCATGCATCACGTGGTCTTTCCGTAATTAATGTTTAAGAGGTGAAGACAATTTGCCAGGATATGTGAGCATTAGAAATGAATTAAAAATACTGGAACATTGATGTCTGTGTGAAACAGATTAAATTCATGAAGGTACGACTCTATTCTGAAAGCAGCAGGGGATTGAGAGAATCACGCCACAGCGTTACGGATGATTTTAAATTAACAGCGAGCTTTTGATGGTGTGCTATGGGCATTCCTAAAAGGTAACATACAATGTTCAATAAATAGTATGACCAAAGGCAGATAGTAACATCTCTGAATGAGTGTGACTGCGTTGGCAATTAACATTCGAAGAGAGTATGCGTCTTTGAGGCAGAGTGACCTTGGAGGCAGACAGAGAGGAGAGCCGCTGAGAGAGAGAGAGAAGATAACGAGGCAGACCAAAGACACGGAGCAGAGGTGAATTTCAACATCAACTCAGTATGAAGGCCAGCTGTGTAAGAGGGGAACAGAACAGGGAAGATAAATTGGTGAAATTCTCCATTTGTCCTTCCACATTTTCTAAATACCAAGGTAATGAAAAGAGCCAGCTTCAGTTGAGCAGTCATTAAAATTTTATTAACATTATATACAAAATACTGCAGTGGAGCAAGTCGAGATAACTTAATTAGCCACAGATGAGTGTCAGGCTGCTATGTAAGCAAGCCTGAGACGTCGCTGAACTGAAGGTAGTCCTGGAGCAGTGTGGGGACGGGCAGCTGTTGTATAAAGGAGATCTTAGACAGAGCATCGCTGCCCACTGATGCCCGCACTGCCAGCCTGCACAGATGAGTGAGGGCAGGGACTGATTCTGGAACCAAGAGCAAAGGGTTACTGAGCTGTGGCCACAGATACATATATAGAATGCCGTTGGGCTGGACAATAGTTACATATTTTTTCAAAAATAATTTTATATCAGCAGGAATGCATTAAATTGATCAAAAGTGACAGTAAAAGGATTAGTACAAAAGATTCCTCTTTCAAAATAATGCTGTTCTTTTGAACTTTCTATTCATCATTTTTTACAAAAATATTGAGCAGCACAACTGCTTTCAACACTGATAATAATAAGGAATGTTTCTTGAGCAGTAAAGCAGCATATTAGAATGATTTCGGAAGGATCAGGTGTCACTAAACCATCACAGATATATAGATATTAAATATATATTCTGAATATCCTCATATATCTAATGTATCTTAATATTTACGCATATTTAAATTACTTAAATATGTTTGATTTCAATCAGCCATTGAGGCCAACCGATTCGAAATATTTATGTAAAAATGCAGTTAAAATAATTAAGGAAGAATTTTATATTTTTTGCCATTTGCATGCACCAATATAAAAATACGTAGTTCAGCAACATTTACCTATAGATATTCTTAGTTTCTTGCTAAAACATTTTAAAGGTCCCCCTGTGGTGAATTCTTTTTTTTATTTGTTATGTTGTTTGTCTATGTGGTGTTTTTAATATGATTTAAGACAAACCATGTGCAAATTCATAAGTGAACACCATTGCTGAGTATTTTCTCCTTAAAACTGCAGTGAACCAAAGACAGTCTCAAAAACGCAGTTTGAAATTGCCAGTGTTTCTTACATCACAAACTACCTAGTAACCAATCACATCAACGTGTGGGTGGGCTTTAGCCGGTATATTTTTCTGTTGATATGAAATATTGTGTACATTTAGCTATATAGCGAGTAAAATATGTATATGATGTTATTACGTTGTTATGATGAACTATGCCTTTCTTCACTGACGTTCTAAGTTGTTCAAAGTATTTCTAAGGATGCTGGTTTTTAGAAGGCAGCTGTCTGACTCTGAGACGGCAAACAGGAACCACTTTGTGTGGCCTTCAGATTAGATCAAGAACAGTGCTTAGAGAGCTTCATGGAATGGGTTCCCATGGCCGAGCAGCTGCATCCAAGCCTTACATCACCAAGTGCAATGCAAAGCATCGGATGCAGTGGTGTAAAACACGTCGCCACTGGACTCTATAAGCAATGGAGACGTGTTCTCTAGAGTGAGGAATCACGCTTTTCTGTCTGGCAATCAGATGGATGAGTCTGGGTTTGTCAGGAGAACAGTACTTGCCTGACTGCATTGTGCCAAGTGTAAAGTTTGGTGGAGGTTAGGTTATGGTGTGGGGTTGTTTTTCAGGGGTTGGGCTTGGTCCCTTAGTTCCAGTGAAAGGAACTCTTAATGCTTCAACATACCAAGACATTTTGGACAATTTCATGCTCCCAACTTAGTGGGAACAGTTTGGGGATGGTCCCTTCCTGTTCCAACTGCGCACCAATGCACAAAGCAAGGTCCATAAAGACATGGATGAGCTGGAGGAACTTGACTGGCCTGCACTCCTGAGTCCTGACCTCAACCCAATAGAACACCTTTGGGATTAATTAGAGTGGAGACTGCAAGCCAGGCCTCATGTCCAAAATCAGTGCCTGACCTCAAATATGCGCTTCTAAAATAATGGTCAAAAATTCCCATAAACACACTCCTAAACCTTGTGGAAAGCTTTCCCAGAAGAGTTGAAGCTGTTATAGCTGCAAATGGTGGCCCAACTCCATATTAAACCCTACAGATTAAGAATGGGATGTCATTAAAGTTCATGAGCATGTAAAGACAGGCGTCCCAAAACTTTTGGCAATATAGTGTATATGGCTGAATTAAACCAGTATTTCCACTTGCCATTGTGCAGCGTTTTACAGTTAAGTTGAGCAAGTGGGTCTCTGAGATGGTGTCAGGGGAGGCAGGGCTCATTTGCATATTCATGGTTCCGCGTATACTAAATGAAGCAAGGGTGTAGAGTTACAGTCAAGTTATTTTAAGGCATGAAGACATTTTTTTCACAGACTGTTAACTGTTGGGGAAAAACGTCTGATGTGTGACATTATTTTAGCTCGGTGTGGTACAGTAGGTGTAATATATAGGCTGTCTGTTTCATAAACCATGGAGGAAAAAGTTGAATATATATTTTTACTGTAGATATTTGGTTTTGACTTGGTGTGTGCCAAATTTGGTGTTATTACCAGGGATTTTAAAGGTATGGTTGCTAGGTGATTTTGTTTTGGAAGCTTCAGAAAACTAAAATTTTCTCAAAATTGACTTTGCTGACTATATCGACTTCAAAAAGGTGTAGCTCAGTCATGTTTTATCCGTTTTAAACAAATCATTCATAAAATTCTCTTAAACAGAGAATATCAATGAAAATAAATTTTTGACTCATTGCGGGTCAGCACAGGTCACATATGTCATTATTAAGGGATACAATTATTGACTACAGGGGGACTTTAATACAAACATTTTTGAGTTCTAATGCAAACTAGTGGGGTAAGTGTTTTTTTATTTTTTTTTATTGGTTCATTAAAACAGTTTGAACTGATTCTAAAAGGTGAACTGAACTTAAAGTGCCCCTATTATGCCATTTTAAATATTCCTAATTTGTTTTGGAGGTATCCTACAATAGGTTTAGATGCATCCAAGGTAAACATTTTCTCATAATGAAAATTATAGTATCACTTCTTTCCTCGGAGTGTCTGAAATGGTTCGATAAAGGATTCAGGCTCTCTAAACCTTGCCTTTCCGAGAGCTTGCTCTGCTCTGATTGGTCAGATGGCCCCATCTGAACTCCCAGTACCATATCTGAATTTCAGCTCCTGGAGGCTTCCTCAGCACTTGTACACATTGTGATACAAACAGTCCTCATCCTTTGGAAGTGCATGCAAATTGGATTCGCAGCAAAGAAAACCGTCTTTTCGACATGTTGACAACACGACATGCTGCTACAACATGTTGCTTCTCAGCTACAACTAGTGATTGAGAGCGGGTCAAAATAGGCATTGCTTGCAGGTAGCCAATAAAGACCATAGGTTGGCATTATGCAAATTTGTTACAAACCTACCTATGTGTCATGCACTTTGACCTTTAAAACTTTTTACAAATAGCTATATATTACACACTGCATGAAAGGTAATATTCGAAAAAGCATAATAGCGGCACTTCAACTATAATGCAGAACATCTTCTGGAAACTTCATGGACATGACAATGATATATGCAGTATTCATAGTTTTCACGTGACGTCACATGCTTATAGGAGCGCCCACCTGGAGGGCAAAACAAGGCTTTCCTCCATTGCCCGCCAGTCATTTTGACCAAGTTTGTAATAAGTTTTAATGTAGTTAGACAGTGATATTAACCAAATTCAATATACACCTTATTGATGTTGCATACTTTGTACAGGAAAGCAGATTAACAGAATATTAATTTTCTAGTTAAGCATATTTTTCCCATTGATAACCATTACACAGAAAATGTGTTGCGTTCATATTCTGGGCTCATCTGCTCGCCTGTATATAGTATGCATCATCAAAAAAGTATAAACTGAATTCGATCTTTTAATATCAATGTTTTAGTACATCACGGCACTTTAAGGGTGGGTTGCACAAATAAGGATTCAGTCGTCAGTTCACCCTCCATCTGCTGCTTGATCAGATGGTTTTACTGCGTAATTAATCCGTGTTTAAAATTAAGGGTTGCAACAACTCGATTTAAAATAAAACCCATATCAACAAATCCAAGATTAGTGTTAAACTTTGCTAAATTGAATCCTTATTGGTGCCACTCACCCCGTCGCTTTAAAAACATCCCGCTGTTTTTAGTGATTGAAATACTGCAGCAGGTGCTGTATACGGATCACAAGTGCCCAAAACGTGCATCTTTTTCACATATTTTTGTTTTAAGATGGGAATTTGACAGGCTTGTGCTGCAGTTCTATGGAGGTTTTGCCCTCCAAGTCTCTGCAACAGTCACATGACTGAAAACTATGAATATTGTTGAAAAACACCGGATCAAATAAAACCCAGACATACAGAAGTCTACAGGTCATACCGAAATGCTTCTGTGGCGTCCAGGTGCCATCTGCTCGACGGTGAGAGAGAATCTGAAGCATTGCGGAGGGCAGAGTCTTCCAATTAATGAACTCCAGAAAGAAATTAAGCACTCTGTTCTCAGCTTCTTCAAGCCTGCACCCAATTACAGCATAACAGGCAGAAGTGAAGAGCTTAATGTTGACGTTAATAAAGCACGATCATTTATTAAAAGCCATGCATGGTGAATCCACTCATAATTAAAATAAAAAAAATGTGTGGCTCAACAACCCCAATGTGTTGCTTACATTTTGTCCTGTAGGAGCAGCATGGGGTTCATTCCTGCTTTGAGCAGCAGGGGGAGCCAAAAAGAGGCACTCTGCAGCTCAGCAAGCGCTCTATTGGTCAGCTCTCCCAGTCGGTCTCCCTGAGGGAGGCCAGCGTGCTCCAGGATCAAGGGCAGGTGTTCTGGTACGTGGCCCTGCAACGCAAAGGCATAGATGCCCATGCTCACATGGGCCCCTGCTGCCAAGAGCATCAGAGTGATCTCACGAGTCTGGTGACACTCGCTGTCCAAACTGAGAGACAAACGGGGGGGGAAATGTGTCATACTGTCCAATCAATTGTGTTTAAAATGAAAAGCAGTGTGCATCTATGTCATACTTCCAAGAGTTGCACCACAAAGCCATGTCCAAAGGGCAGCTGTAGCCAAACTGACGGCAGCTCTGGGCGTCTGGGCTATAGCCCTTCTTTAGCAAGGTCCGAAGGCTGTCCGCTTGTCCGCTAAGTACTGCCAAGTAAACTGGACTGACCTTTCCTTCACCCCGGTCAGATTCTCGCTTCGTTACCGGAATCAGCTTCTCTAAAATACTACGCACAAAGACAAGAGATGAGCAGCCAGATTAATCCAGAATAGCAAAAATGATTTCATAAAGGCCAAAGTTACGCTCTCAACATCATTAAAATAGGCAAAAGGTTAACATTCAAATGTTATTTATATTATACCAAGTAACTGTCACATTGTGGATCGTTTTTTAAAATGAGGTCTTTGTAAGCACTTGACAGACCCAGTACGTAATTGACCGAGCTGCCGTACCTAAGCCGACTGAACTGGGCCGCAGCATGGATGGGTAACTGCCAGCAGTCCTCATTGCAGTACAGGTTGGGGTCAGCTCCTTGGGCCAGCAAAACCTCCACACACCGTACGTGGCCCTCCTGAGCGGCAATGAGCAACGGTGTGGCCAGATCACTTGCTTGGCAGTTCACATTAGCCCCTGTGGCAAAAACAACATGTGCTTAGTGTTCCTGCATGGGTCAAATGTAATCATAACCATACCCCTACCCATAAGTTATCCCTAATATCAGAGGGAACTTATAGGTGAATAACACTGATGTAGAAGCACCAAACCCTGGTTGTAAACCTAATCTTGATAAACTGTAAACGTGTCTCTCAGAGCTGATTATTTTATTGGAATGTTGTTTGTTGATCCTGGAACATGTTGTACTCTGTGAAATCAGGTTCTGCTGCTTAGGCAACGATATCAAATAGATGACTGCAGTGTGGCTTTCTTTATTTACTTTGTTTTTCTTTTATTTAATAACCGTTTAAGCTAAATAAGGGTGTTCACCTTTTTTATATATAGTTTATGCCAAGTTCTTAGAACAACTCAGTAAGAATGTACTCTTTGTATTCATGATGGTTTCATATGACTTTTATAAACTTCTATAAGATTTTCAAGAGAAAATTTAATTTAATTATATTTGTATTTATAAATAAAACATAAACTTTTTTATATGAACACATGAAAACATGAACTTTATTGACTTTACATCATCAAGTCAGCTGTCACTTTACTTTGCGCGAGGCCCTGTGGAGGCAATAATAAATAAATACTTATATAATGAATAAATAATACAATATAAATATATAATTAATGGATTATTATTTAAATAATAATGTATTTAAATAATGGCTTTCCTGTAGCTCAAACTGTAGAGCATGGCACTAGTGACGCCAAGGTCATGGGTTCGATTCCCAGGGAAAGAAAGAACTGGCAAAATGTAATGCAATGCAATGCAATGTAAGTCGCTTTAAATAAAAGCGTCTGCCAAATGCATAAATGTAATGACTATAAAACGTCTATGACTATAAAAAAAAAAAAGATTATTGACTTTTAAACAAAAATACCTACACCCTTTACATAACATGGGATAAAAACAATTAAGATTAGTTAAATGTGATTTACTGTCAGCCAATAGTTTCATGAAAACAACAAAATCCATTCACAAATAAAATAACCACTGAACAGAATAAGAACAATAAGCAAATATAAATAAGCATAGGCGGAGCGCGTATAAAGCTGGCCACTGGGCAGTAGCCTGAATCTTCTCACTCAAACTGCCTGCTGCTGCTTCTGATAAACAATATTGATGTTTGCAAACAGCGATGATGTGTTTTATGGGCAGTAGCAGTCTATGGAAGCCACAACAAGACATTTTTTTCTCTTATGTCGAAACATCATCTGACCAAACCGGAAAACGTGTGTCATTATATCCGCTTGTCAGCAAGAGTGTTAACAGCAGAATGAACTGACACCGATTTATATGTACTTTTAAGGTAATCAGCTAGCCTACCTGTTTTTATTGTTTTATTATATTTCATTTCAATATCCAATCCAAATATTACTGAGTAGAAAAATATATTTTTTTAGATATATCATTTATATATGAGATGGACATTAGTTATGCTCATCTACAGTATCTCATTTGAAGGCATCTTGAGTAAAACAGCTCTATATTTAACAATGCACATACAAAAGAGCTGAACCGGAAGCGACGCTACCCGTTTTACAGAATACAGAAGTTTGTTGCTCATAACCCCTACTCTGTGAATCTCGCCCGTTTTCCTCCACTTGTTACCACTGTTTTCTGCCACCACAATGTGTGCTCAGCTGGGACATAACTGTGACGTCTGCTCCTAGATGCCTATTGCCTTTAGAGGGACAAGCTGCCCATAACTGTTGGTCTAGGATCAGCTTTCGCCGTAATAATAGCATTACATTTATTAATTTAGCAGACACTTTTATCCAACTGAGGAATACAGGAAGTGATCCGTCATGAAGAGGCACGAAAAGATCACAAAACATTCTTGAAATACTAAGCTTTGGACATTGCTTAGAGTAGCATAAGCTAGAATAGGGAGGGAATAGAGGAAAATGTAGGGTTTTATTAAAGATGAGGCTAAGTGCTCATGGGGTATTTGCATATTATAGCCAGGTATCCCATGCGTATCTGTGTTTGCACTCTGGAAAGCGTCAAAGGTTTCTATTTACAACGTGTTTTTGTAGCCAATTGATTTCTTGTATGAAATGGGCAATCTTTAAGTTAGAATCCACTCACAGCTCAAACCGCACATTTTTGTCCAATGCTGAATTCTGCACTCTTGAAAATCCTCTTATTATAACAAACAGTTTAGACATTATGCAAATAAGAGATTCATTGTGCAGTCATCTTCACTGATTATAATGGAACTTTGTGAGATTGTGTCATCGCAAGATGGGTGACAGCTTTTTAGTGATTATAAAGGGACCGCTCTTTGCGCACTTTGTAGGCGATATGTAATCAATTCATAATCTGAATAAAACTTTTGTTTCTCATGCTTGAACAGTGGCCACATACATGCTGCAATGTTTTGGGAGTGACATCCACTAAAATAATGTATTGGAGTGATTATTATTGTCATGTATGTGTGATTTTTTTTGTGTGTGTGTGCCACCCTGGCCCTTATGTATCCTCGCCACTGGTAGAAACAGTAACACTTTGAATTTTTATAACAATAACGGTTATACTTTAATAGATTTTTTAAATTAATTTATTCACATGATTACACCAGTCACATAATCCTTCAGAAATAATTCCAATATGCTGATACGGTCCTCAAATATTCAATCTTATTACTTGTGCTGCTCCATTTTTGTGGAAACAGTGATACATTTTTAAGGATTATTTGGTGAATAGAAAGTTAAAAAGAACAGCATTTATCTGAAATAGAAATATTTTGTCACATTATAAATCTTTTATCTTTACTGTCCCTTTTGATCAATTAAACGGATCCTTGCTGAATGGAAGTATTACGTTATTTTAAATATTAATAAGCAGCAAAGCAGCCAAACTTTTAATGAGGCTTTTTCATTATAAATATTTTTTTTTAAACATTTGACACAAGATATTTGTTTTACGTCTCGCCACCCCTCCCCCACCACAAAAAAGTGTGAACGTGAATTTTAATTGAGAAATTAAAAATGTGCTCATCATAGAGTACTGTATTCAAGTCTCTGTATGTTTGAATTGAAAAAAATAAAATTTAATTGACCCTTACATCAAACGGCTTATCTGCCTCTGAAGAATGTGTCCCTGTAAATAGCCCTGTGGATACAGTAGTGATAGCTCTAATGTTGTAAGAGTTAACGCTGAACATTGACCAAAGCATATAATGTACAAAAAGGGAAGCATATGACTGGCTACATGCAGTTCATACAGGATTAATCATTAAAGAAGTGTTCTCACCGGCATTTGCAAGAATCTCTAAGCATTGGTGATGTCCATATTGTGCAGCAACAAATAAAGGTGTGATCCCATAGTCATCCACTGCCTCCAGAGTGCAAATGCTCACCAGGAACCTCGCAATCTCAGTATGGCCCTGGAAGGTTATTTACAGATATTTATTTCTTCAATTTCTTGATGAATGATTTTAATAACTGCCTCAGATGTAGGATTTAAAAGCTTAGAACACACACAATGGCCTTGGGCTTTTATTTTTTGAAGTTTAATTAAACATTTAGAAGTATAAAACTTATTGATAGAGGTTTAAATGCAAATGAGTAATAACTGGCAACATAAATAATAATTTGATTGATATTTTAAATAAATAGTTTTTTTTTTTTTACTGATAACAACTTGCTGATAAGCACTTACACTTAAAGGTCATTAAGAATAACTGCAGAGCTTATATATAAGGTTTGTGAATGTTTCCAAAGCATAAAAGTTTCATGAATCATGAATTAGAATTGTAGAATAAAGCTATAACCTTGTAAACAGCTTGATGGAGACAAGACCAGCCTGACACGGAGCGAGTCCCGTTGACTTCTGCTCCGTTTCGCACCAGCAGCTCCACCACATCGTTGTACCCACCATCTACAGCTTGGAACAAAAAATGAGACAAATATATAACAAAGAGGGGAAAAACACATGGTAAACATGATCTGAGATGGTGATCCTAGGTACTTTGGGTTTACCTGCAAAGAGGGGACAGGAGAGCTCATTGGTTGTCCTGTTAATGTCCGCACCACCTTTGATTAGCCACTTCACCGCCCGGAGGTGTCCATTCCTCGCAGCAAAGTAAAGGGGAGTCTCTGAGTTATGCGTCAAAGTGTTGACATAGTCTTCACAATTCACTGAAGTAAAGAAGGACATTGAGATCAAATTAATGACCTGCACATTAGAGAAAACATATCTTGAACTGATTAATAATTACACAAACATACATGTGTCAAAGGAGCTCTGATTGTTGCTCTTTAAGGGACAGTACTTGTAACTAAATTTGAATACGTGCATATTTAAAATCCCATGAATGAGATTTGGAAGCTACCATGCCTTACAAAAAAACAAAATACAGTACACACCAGGGGCCCGTTCTTCGTACCTCGCTTAATACATCTGAGATGATTTGACAGATCCCAGATCTTTTAATCGTGATAACTGATCTCTGGCTAATTTGATTCTTCAAACGAATTTGCGGATTGGATTAAAATATCTGGATTAAATGATCTAAGATCACTGCGCGTTCTTTTTTTCCCTGAAGAGGGCAGATGCATCGATACTCGAAACCATGATCAGCAATGCAGCGATTGGCTGGCGTCAAGAGAGCAACGTAATGACATCATATAATTAAAAAGCCACCTGGCAAAAAACTTGGCAAATTACACAAAAAAACCCACGAATATGGACCTTTATAAGGAAACAGCTAAACGACCAAACCAACATAAGTTATAATAGATCAATGATAAATGTTTTTTTTACATGATTACCAATTATTTATATTTTCGATTTTATACAGTATTTGTACACCCTTTACATTTTTATTTCAATGTTGTAATTCAATTTTTAATTCAATTTGAAGCAGATTTGTAACGTGACAGTATTAAAGTTTCTTAAGGGTCAAGATCAAATTCTCTGCATCTCCTGCGCTGCATCAAGCCATCCCATAATATCCGTCACTTAAATTAATGTACGGCTCAGATTAACTGTACAACATGTGTGCAAACTTCCAATAAAATTATAAAGTAATTATTCCATCACAAATAAATCGCTTAATCAAGTGGCTGTGTCTATAGTATTATACACAACATTATAATATTATATACATTCTCATATACATATACAATTTAAAATTTGTATATTATTATTATTTAAAATGATTATTATTACCCCTGGTTCAGTAATGAACTCTTGTAATAAAGTAGCAGTGGCTGGGGCAGATTTTAAGTATTACCTCAAGATGCAATCTAATCCTGTTTACATGAAATAGGCCTGCTCGCGAGCAGGTTTAAGCTAACGGACCTGTTGCTATGACAGCAAGTCCAGGATGAGCGTCGAAGAACCAAACAATCCAAGATCATGCCAAATCGTCAACAATCAAATCCGGCTAACTGAGTTAGCGAGGTACGAAGAACGGGCCCCAGCAATGGAACTGAGAAAAACAAGAAAAACTGTCTGCCCCAAGAAGATTTTAAGGACTAAAAACCTGAAATTGGTGAACTTGGTGCACAAGTTCTATAGATAAATCAAACATTTATGTCATTTGTCAAGATTGACAACCCCAGTCCATAATAATTTTTACTTTATGGAAAAGACCAGATTACACATTTTGCCCAATATTTTCTTGTGTGATTTACGGGCCATAGACCTAACAGGGTAGAAACTCTAATAGAATAAATTGTATTTAGTGTATATTGCAAATTCCATATACACACATATACATATATATATATATATATATATATATATATATATATATATATATATATATATATAACAATATTATATAGGTGCAGTTCCACACATTACTGATGGCAAACAATGCAGGACAATGACGGAAAACTCCACTGTTATGGTGCTCCACCCTGTTAGACAAGTCATTTTTAAATAATAAGTTGACAGCGACGTTAAATGTTTTGCATACTTATGTCTTATTTTGGGAGGTGAGGAGCATTAACGGCATATACAGTATATGTTTTTTAATATATATTTTTAATTATGTACCATCCTGTTGGCAAAAATGGGTACAAAAAGTAACTGTTCTTAATAATCAAGACATTCTATTTATCGATAATTATTTTGTTATTGTTTCAAGAATAAAAAAAATACCATGATTGCATAAGATACTATCCAAAGAAAGCTAGTTATTGTTTAACATTTACATTATTAACATTTTGTAATAACTATGTATATGTCCCTGTCTGAATCTACCCATAATAATTATTTTTTTAGTCCCTGAGCTTAACCAATATGTATTCCTAATAGTTAAACATGCCACTCTTTTGGTAGAATACTAAGAACAGGAAAAACATGTAACTTTTTTTTCAAAAATTATGAAGCCAAAATGTTACTGGATAACAGGACGTGATGTTGCCTAAAAAGCCAGACTCAATTATGTCTGCTCTGACCCACCTTAGGCCCTAGTAAAAAGTACTATTAAAAATGCTGTGTAAATGCATTTATGCCTCATAATGGCACTTCATACGGGCTTCTGTACCACCATTAAAGTGTAAATTTGGAAGCTCTTCCTCTTACCGGCTGCAGGGAGGAGCAGCCGCACACACTCCGCAGATCCAGCCGCCGCAGCCTCATGCAGGGCGTTCCAGCCCCGGTTATCTTTCACGTCCACCGCGAAGCCTCTCTGGATGAGCTTCTGCACCCGTCGACCCTTCCCTTCCCGGGCTGCCAACGCGACGGCTGAGCAGGTGTCTCCATAGCACTCCGTGAAGTCCATCGGTTATTCCTCATTAAGCACAACACTATCCCTCAAACATTACTGAAATAGTTCGTGCTATATCATTTACACACAGTGGCTCTTAGCTGAGTGCAAGTTGACGGTTCTAGAGCTTGAATTACACCTGCCTTATACTGCAGCGCCACAGGTTAAATCTCTATAACGCAGCAAGTCAAGTGCACACTAGGTTAAGTTACATCAATAATTATGATAAGCTGGGCAGATAACAGTGCTTTGATTGCAAAATAACAAGTTAACCACTTTAAATAAATGAGTAATCTAGTTCATTATCTTTGAATCTTTAAGATGTCCACAAGACAACAAAAAGCGAAAATTATGTTGCGCTTCTAAAACATCTGTAAACACATAAATGAATGATGACAGAATCCACCTTCCATTCGTTTTAGCACCGGAAAAAATAATTTAACGGAACTTCCGGCGATGCTGTTTTCTGATTGGCTGATTCAGGACTCCGTCTAGAACAAACATGTGTTGCTTTGCGTTCCGACTATAAATAAATAAATACGCGGAAATAATAAGCGTAGTATAAAAAACAACAACAGCATATTTTACATATTTTCAATTGATCCACTCACTAAACAGAAACCAGACACCTCCTTAAAACAGAAAGGGAGCTATTATTCATTAACTGATGGTATCTAGCTAAGTACGTTATTCTTTTGTTCAGTATTCATCATTCAACTCTTTAACATAACATATGACAGCAACAAATAAAACAAAGGCTTGTCTATTGAAAAAGCGGTCAGAAAACCTAGAAATGCCATTTTCTGGGTGTGATATAAAAGTAGATAAGTAAAATAATAATAAAGGAATGAATAAACAAACAGATAAATAAATCAATTTCTGATTTAACTATTTTATTTTTGACAGCTCTACAGATTTAACTTCCTTTGCATAAAGCGCAATTATACCCATAGGTTTCATCAGAAATCGATTGCTACAGCAGCTATTGTTATTAGCGTTACTATCCTAAAATTACCACAGGAAAGTTACTGTATTAAATATGTCGGTGGATATTCTGGTTACCATGGTCATTTTTTAAGTGTTTAATTCTAAACCGGTAAACTGGCTTTTATTTTGAAAAAAAAAAATAGTCTTCCATTATCCAGTTTATACCTTCAACTACAGATTGTACAGATTTTAACCTTGTTGTTTGTTTGTAGCGAAACAAAAAACGCAGTTTTTATGACATCTTGTAAATCAGACGTCAAACGACGTCAAGGAGATTAAACTTGACACGAAGTTTCTTCTGCTAGACCTGTATCTGCCCTTGACAAGTATGTGTTTCTTTTGTAATCTTCAACACTTAATTAATGACTCGTGTATGCCCGCACCTATGCCAACACACCTAACCAGACTCGTCAGTGGCACACTGGCCCCAAAAAAACCGTCCATCTACATATAAGTGGGGCATGTGTTCAGACACCGTGAGCTGGCAGCAGAAAAGATGTGGGTTTTTGGTTACGGATCTTTGATTTGGAAAGTTGACTTTCCGTACGAGGAGAAACGAGTGGGCTTCGTCAAAGGTTTCAGCCGCAGGTTCTGGCAGGGAAGCACGGATCATCGAGGGGTGCCTGGAAAGGTATGGACCCGATTATTCCCTATCAAAATAATACGTGTTGATCAACAGCAAGTGCCCAGTCATTGTGACATTTAAGGATGAGAGAGCACTTAACACAGTACGATTAACACTTTTAATTCTTATTGATTTTATTTCAGCCTGGACGAGTGGTGACATTGATAGAGGATCCAGAGGTAATGACTGTTAATCTATCAAATACTTGACCGAAGACAATAAAATGCCGACATTCCAATGCGGTAACGTTACACTTTTTTGACCCACGATGAGTTTTTTTCCCCTCAGATTAAGACATAAGATTAACATTATCTAACAGTAATTATACTAGTTATAATTCCCTTAAAATGTATCCAGTGCTGGGATGATTACTGAATGCAAATAACATGATAAAAAATTGTAACGTAAATTGTCTATTACATTACACATTTTAAGTAAAATAATCGGACTACTTTTAGATTACTTCTGACCTGACTTGTTTATTGTTTTGAATTCTGAAACATTAAGTTATGTTAGGGTTAGGGTATATCAAAATAAATTAAATTTGTTAATGCTTTGTGGCCTTCCTTTTGTTTTCCATGTAATTATAGTCACCTGGCTAGCAATTCCACAAACCTGGAACACCTTCTGAATGTGTATAAGTGGGATTAAAAAAATAAAATAATAATAATTAGTGAATTATGAATAATGAATTCTCAATAATGTAATGCCATTTTGTGAATCGTTAAAAAGTAACTTTTGAGTATTTTAAAATGCAATATAATCTAATTACAGGTTGTTGTTTTTTTTTAATCTGGTTATGTAATCTAGATTAAGGTTACATGTAATCAGTTACTACCCAACACTGAATGTATATAGTTTTAAACAAATCAAATGTCTGTATCCCACCCTAAAATGTTGATTATGAAGTAATTTTATACATTGTGTACAGGGCTCGATATTAACGCTTATCTGGGACAAGTGGATTTTTTTGAAGGGGCAAGGGAAAGAGAATTTTACTTGCCCGACCGGACAAGTATCCTGATTAAAACTCCAATAACAAAAAACAACTAGGGAATCACCAAGTACACACAATGCAAGAATGATTATGCATTATCGATAGTGGATAATAATATATAATGTATAATGAACTGACGGTAACAAGGTTGTGCTGTTGACGCTCGCGCTGCCTCTCGAGGAGAAATAGAAAACAAAAGAGCGCCTCTCACACAAAGAAACTCAGTTAACATACACGGTTAAAAGTACAAATTGTGGAGTTTTTACATTTATAACATATGATACAGTTAAACAACATAACACGAGCAAGAGTGCTGTTTTCCTGAATACCATCACGACTGAAAATTAGCCTACACTGATTTCATATGACACCCATAAAAAATAATTAACATTTAGTCACTTACATTTTAGATGCAATATTTACTGTTTTTGTTTGATTTCAGCAGCAAAAATATTTACAAAGATTGAATTTGATTGGTAACAGCCCTATAGTGTCATATTCTAATTTAATTTATAGATCAAATTTAAGACCATAAACTGAAAGCTGAAGCATAGCCTATATTTAATAAGATTATGGAAAAAATTGCCTTTATAAAAGGTAAAAATATCAAAGATATGCAGATTTGAATGGATGAAATATATCTAGTTTTAAACGCATCACATGTCTGTATCCCACCTTCAATGGTGATTATGCCGTTTTTTTTATACACCATGGACCATTAGGGATTATTTTTGCATTGTGTAGCATTATTTTAATGACATGTAAATATGCTTTCCCACCAAATTTCTTGCATAATTGATTTTTACAGATTAATTAAACAACTTTGTATACATTGTCTTTATTGTTCAATTAACTTAATTTTTTTTAATTATTTTTTAAATAAATGATCAATGTTTTATTTTGACCTCCTGAGGTTGACAATCTACATGAGAATTTAGTTTTGTACCACATTCATGGAAAGTGCCATTTGTTTATATTATATTTGTAATATAATTTCATGCAATATTATCATACACAAGCAAAAGTGAATAATCTAAACTGTTGTGCGTGTGTGTGTTCACTCTCCTCCTCCCTGTAGGGTTGTGTATGGGGTGTTGCTTATAAGTTGCCATCAGGCCAAGAAAAGGAAGTGAAAGAGTATCTCGACTACCGAGAGAAGGGCGGGTATGGAGTGATCACTGTTACATTTCATCCCAAAGATGAAGAACACCAACCAATGCAGGACACATTGCTCTACATCGGATCCTGTAACAACCCAGATTACCTTGGCCCAGCGCCTTTGGAGACAATTGCTCAGCAGATTGTGAAGTCTGTAGGCCCCAGTGGCAAGAATACAGATTACCTGTTTGAGCTCGCCAAAGCCCTCAGGCAACTGGTACCTGAAGACTTCGATGATCACCTGTTCTCTTTGGAGCGCCTTGTGAAGGAGCTGCAGGAGCAGGAGATGGAGTGATCTGCTACGGTCCAAGATGTCCTTAATCTTCTGAAGAACTCAGGAATTTCTTCTTTTTTTTGAGCGATCATTTATCAATGATGTAAACCAAACAGGATTACCTGGTAAAGCATTAGCAGCACTTAAACTAGTTTTATTTTTATGGAATTATTTAAGGCAGTCTCTTTACTGAACATTTTAATGTACACTTGATTTTATGACGTGACGTTTCACATTATTTGTCTTGTGTTAAACGTTAAGATACAAATCAGGTGCTTAAATGGATTTCAGTGTATGCTGTAACATATAATACAATATTGAATAAGTCATTTCGTCCATGAAAATGCAAAAGAAGGGATTTCTATTTATTTTGTTTTAAATTTTCAGAGCCGGTTTATTTTACTGCGGAAACTTGAATGTTACAAAGCCATTTATTTATTTCTGAAGTTCCTTACCATCCTTTACCTTTAAATAAACCATTGCAGGGTGATTCTCATGTTCATGTCACATTAAAAAAATATATATATATATATACATTTATGAATTGAATAAACAAAATGTTCTTGCAACCATTGAGAATAATTTTTTGCATCGTGTAACATTTAAGCATGCTTTCCCACCAAATTCACATTAACAATTATTTTCTTTTTTATTACTGTAACATGGTCATTTTTTCTGGTATGTATGGGGTCATTATTATGATTATAATATCAGAGCAAAACATTATTTTCTTTCTAAGGCATGTTTATAAAAGCTACTTAAATGTCCTAATTGAACTAAGGCCTAATCCTAGCTTAATCTAAGCCGTATCTGTGGAACCAGGGCTATATGGTAAAAACGTTTTGGAGTGTTTTAAACATAATTTGTGAGTTTATCACTTTATTACCTCGGGACGCATGGTGTGAATAGTTACAACTCTACCACATGTCGTTGCATTGATAACATTATGTGTACTGTTTTGTTTATAATAATTATACTAGTTAATAAGGACTTGACATATTTATAGCGAAACCCAGATAAGAAATTTAAAAAAGCAAAATTGTGGGGGGGGAAAAACAATGTTTACATTTTTAATTTGTTAAAAACAATAATACATTTATTGGCCTTGAGAGTAAAATTAAGCAAACATCTAAAAAATAGAGGGGGGAACATTTTCACTGCAGTTTTGGCACTAAGCTAAATAATGCTTCTGTTATGTACACTCCCAAATGTAAAACAGACCTAACCATGGTAGAACCTGAAGCCCTTCCTGGCGCTGTGTGAACAATCTAAAGTGGGTTTGTACTGAGGCTGGAGTAATTTGTGACAGAAGAACAAAAACAATCCTGGAGTCTGTCACTTGCCAATAAGAAATGGCTCAAAACCTGAGCGACCCAGCCATAATTTGGTCAAACTACAAACGTGCACACTCAAACCAACATGCATGTGTATCTCGCCGCCTTCCACAAAAATCGCACAATTCTCACACTAAATCTGCTCAGGATGTTCTCGCTAGAAGATGTGTCAGTCGTTTATGCATAGATAAATGCTTATGTACAATACATAATTCATACACACACATAAATACACAAACACATAGGACACGAAACAAAACCCTGTTGTGATGGCAAGTGAGCAGAGAGCTACAGGACAGTCACAGCTACCTTCCGACACGCATACCACAATTACGTAAAAATAGGAGGACTCAGCCCGATCAAGTTACCGATGCCAGTCTAGTGTAGATCAGCCAACATTTTTCCAAAGAGGTGCATGCCGCATCAGATTACCATGGAGATTTATTTTGACTCTATGTCACTCGACCAAGAATCACATGCTGCTAACTGTAAAATGTTTAAAGAAAACGCTAAAAGATGACAAATGTTCCAGTGAAATGCAGAAAAGTGGTTTTGATCATTCTAAACGATTATCTTAACATGCTCAGATCACTGAGAGCCTCACGTCAAGAGAGCATGATGGGGACTTTGGAGTTGGATTTACGGGGGCAACCCATAGGCATTCTGTCCTTCATCACGCAGTTAATGTCAACACAGGATAGAGAGGGGGGGAGAAAAAAAAAATCTATCTGTACAACAATATTACAGACTGCAGGCTGTACATCCCTGCGCTGGTAAACCTTAAATATTAAGTATAGTTGAAATGCAAAAATATGGGCTAGATATATACATACAAACAGTACGTACAGAGTATATTTCTAAGTTGTTAAATCACTCGCTTCGGGTATGTGTACTCCATACGACTCCCTCATGCCTATACGTGCCTCCTGTCCTCCTCTCATCATGTGCTCATGGGTTAGTGGGCTCCTGGGTCTGGGTTCCGAGAGGTTTTGCTAAGATTCGGAGATCCTGAGCATCTGTGTCCTCCCGTCACATCCTTGTGAAAGTAAAAAAAACTAAAGAAAAAACTAAAACCTGCAGAACCGGTGTCACAACCTGAAACGAAACGGATAAAATATAATCAGGTCACAATCATGTAATTCAGCAGCTTATAGACTAAAACAGCTTTCATCCTTCCCTCGGGTCATTTTGACCCGAAACTCATTTACTCATTTTTTTTTTTATTTTTTTATTCAGAGTTCATCCGAGTGGTCCAAGATCCTAGGACTTATGTCGCACTTGAACCACGAATGCACAATTTTTTTGTGCGTTTTGTGGTTAAAATTAAACCACAAGTGGTAAAAGTAACAAATCCTTCCCTCGCAGGTCAATTTGACCCCCATAGGAATGAATGGAATGCAACGAATGCTTCAGTACACATACTAAAATGCTAAAACTACCAAAAAATAATTTTATACATGTCTACACTGGGGGCGTGGCGTGAGGGAAAACAGTTCAGTCCCCCACAATGTAAATGCATGGGGTTAACCCAGTTTAGCCTGTGTAGAATCCCTTTTTGCCGCTCGACAGAGCAAGATATATAGAAAAACTGAGCCCTAGTGGATCAGATTTTCCGTACAGTATCTGTGACTGATAAACGACCCAACAGAATCAATGGCTAAAGGCTTCATTTTCTCATCAAAACACATGCTGCTCCGCCAAACCCCATATAGGTATGACATGCCTACTTCATAAAGCACCCAGTCTTCCGATGAAGACGTTAATTCAATGTTCCTCAATTTAATGGATTAAAAGTATGCATTACATACATTTAACATTTTAAAATGATCATAAAACATGTCTTGTGTTATGAAATTGATATTTGGAGTTGACGTGTCAGTGTCACAATATTATTAGAATTACTGACAACAGCAACGTTTTTTTATTTACTTTTTTATAGCAGTCGTCTTCATCAAAAGACTGGGTGATTTATGAAGTAGCCTAGCTATTATGTAATATTTGTGGGAGCAGCATTTTGACGAGAAAATGTAAAAGTGTCAGCTTGAAGCATAGGCATGAGCCCAGCCCTTCGCATCATGAAATAAAGAAGACTTTTGAATGTTTTATACATTAATAACCTCACGCATTATGTGGGTATGTGATCGCTCATCGTGAAAAACTGCTTTAATGCTAAATTGACTGCATTTCTGACGCAGTTCGAGTCCCGAGACAAGAATGACTTTATTGCCGTTTTGTTCAACAAACTTTTACCATTGCAAATAATGAAATCTGTTTTTTTAATCTTTACAATAACACCAGCATCATGTAGAGCAAATGCTTAATTGTAGTGGACGTATTGCACAGGCTTTCGGAATTGACGAACGGCTCCGTCTGTTTATTTAGCAGTATAAAACTTCAGATCAGGGTTTTTTTAACTTACTAGAGGTGCAGAACGCCACATGGCAACTTTTCGGGACTACACCAAGCAAAAATAAATTGTAATCATTACAAAGTGTAAAGATAAAGCGTCTAACAAGGTCTACGTGCATTCATTCTAATGGCTTGTTTTCCCCCACGGCATATGGCGGCTATGACGTTTTGTGGGCGTTCCCAGTGATGCCGACCAAGTCTATACTGAAGAGAAACAGACTTTAGGACCCTGCGGAACAGCTCATTTGCTCCACATAGAGCTATAAGGTCATCTAGTGGCAAGAGTCATGTAATATAATGTTAAATTATCTTTTTTCCACAAGAGGTCGGCAGAGACACCCAATGTAAGATTTTGAGCTGAATTAAAAGGGTTATGCATGAATTTGAGATATTTTAAAATTTGAAAGAATGTGAAGAATGTGCTTAAATTACAATTTATTTAGTATTTATTGATCAAATCTAGTAATTTAAAAATATAAATAAAAAAAATTAAAAAAATGAAGAATAATTTTCGGGCTTCGGGTCATTTTGACCCACAAGGGAAGGATCTGATACAAAGTGCAAGGAAAGAATGAGGTTCAATGAGTTACTTTGGCAACAGAATGGAACATTAGCAGAGTCAAAATCAGTGAGCTGCCAACCTAGATATAACATTTATTGGGCATCACAGGATAAACTTCCTAGGCAGGTGGTCTTTGTAACATACCCATCTATGCATAGTAGCAGGGTGACACGAGAAGGTCTGTGAGCACCACGAGCTGGTCGTCCGTGAACTGCTGCTTGTGCTCCAGCCAGTTGTCATGATGAGTACGGCGGAAATTAGACAGAGTCTTTTTCACGGTCATCTAAATTAGACGGAGAGAGGCTTGTATTGATTTTTGTTAGATTTAATGGGCCCTAAGAGCGAAGCGCACAAGAGGGAGACAGAAAGCAATTGTGTTTGTAATGACGAGCCATGTACCTCGATAGGCTGCGTGTCGTTGAGGTGTGCGCTGAGGTCCATGAGGAGCTGAGGCATCCAGGTCGGGACATCATACGGGCTGGATAAGATGCAAGCGCTGAGTCCCAGCACTCCGGCGTGACGCCGCACCAGATCTGAGGACAGATTAACATATTTTTTCTAAATATAAGTATCTAAATGTCACTGGAAATTATTTTATAAAAATTATTTTTCTTCTTTAAAAGTGTAACTCAACCCCAGGTCAGAGCCTAACTCCACCCACTGGCAATATTTGAAAAATGCTGGAAAATTGGGCAGAGCCCAGCGGAGTCAGAGGGGACGAACCGAGGGCGGAGGGCATGCACCTGAGACCTGCAGTGACGGATTGATTGACAGCTGTCAGACTCGCAAAGATGGAGAATGACTGGAGTGACGCCAGTAGCTTTGCAACAGAGCGGTCATTCTCCCCCACCTTCACCTGAAGTGGAGGAGGGTGAATTGTCTGTAGACACAGGGCCAGAGCCTTATCAATTCGTGCCGCTGGCTCAAACTGCGTTAACTCCCGATGCCGACAATGCTAGCGAAGCAGCAGCGCAAGAGAGAATGAGACACCTGACCTAATCTATGAACAGTCAAATCCTTATACTGAATGCCACTAAAAATAAATCAGATACATGCGATGTATTTTTATTCAAATTAACTGAATCAATAGGCAGTGCAGGACCAATAAGTTCAAACCTAATAGCCTATTATAAATAGATTTCCTCAAATAAAAGTTAGACTATATACGCAATCACTTGCGTGTCAGGGTTTGAAAGCGTGTCTCATGTATGAAAAGTATGTGTACACAAGACGGGCGGCAAAAATAGCACAAGAAAAGCCTGACGTGTACTGACAACTGCATTATTTAAACTTTTTTTCTTCATTAGAATGTTGATAGCAAGTGTCAAGTAAGTTTCATTCATGTTTCTACTTCATGTAACATGAGAGTTCATACTGGAGTTAAGCCGTTCTCATGTGATCAGGGTGTGGTGAGTTCGTGCCAGGGGCATGAGTAGTGAGCGGTTGGAAGAGCCAACATAAGTCACGATGGCAAACAACGTGGAATAGGAAAATTCAACTGCAGCCACGTTCAACCTTAAGACTCAGATGTTTTTATAACATATATTGTAGAATTAAAACACTTTATACCCAAATGTCAAAACATTTACTTGAATCAATGAACAGCACTAATAAAGCGCCAGTCTTGCAGATCATTAACTAAATAAAGTTGTTTTAGGGTTTAGTTACCATTTAAGAAATAAATAATTTTATTCAGCACGGACACATTAAACTGATCAAAAGTGACAGTAAAGACTTTTTACATTAGATTTATTTTACAAATAAAGACTTTTTTTTCAGGGTTCATTTCTATTAATTCTTTGATGAATAGAAAGTTTAAAGGAACACGCCAACTTTTTGGGACTTTGGCTTATTAACTGTATTCCCCAGAGTTAGGTAAGTCCATACATACCATTCTCATCTTCGTGCGTGCCATAACTCTGTCTGAGCCTAGCTTAGCACAAAGACTGGAGGTATATAGCTCCAGCTAGCCTACTGCTCAATAAGTGACAAATTAACGCCAGCGTTTTCCTATTTACATGTTGTGATGTGTATAGTCACAGCGTGTACAAATAACAAGGTTACATGAGACACAGCCATCTTATAAACGTATACATACTGGGGACTATATTCTCAGAAGACGCAGCACTGTTCTACTTCTGGGGAGTGATTTGCTCGCAGCACCTGAGAAGGAGCATTGTTACCAACAAAACCAGCGTGACTAGGTAGCTGTTTTTGCACAATGAATGAACCCACAATCATTCCTATAAAAAAAAAAATTGTACATAAAAATATATGGGAATGGGACTGAACTGGCTCTTAAATTCTGTATGCATAAAAGCTACCGTTGTACCACGGTTACGACACAAACACACCAGTTACAGTACTGCATGTGATTAAAGCGTGATCATACCAACTGAAGGAATGGTGTCCACCACAGAGCCTAAGTCCCTTTTCCTCTTTTTGGGCAATCTGGTTTTGCATAGAGCCTCAAAGTGATTCTGCATGGAGCCCTCCATTGCCAAGAAGTTACACTGCAGGAAGCCGCTGAGAGTGGTGGCAGCCATCTCTCTCACCTAAGGTACAGAGATGCAGAGATGAAGGTTTAATGAACAAGGGTGCATAAAACTGAATAAATGATGATGCCAGCATGCCAGTGTTGCCCAGACGGTACCTCCAGCTGCTCATCCTCCAGTAGCCTGATGACCAGTGCTCTTACATCTTGAACAGCCTGCTCGGTGCTCAATATGGTGAACAGATTATAGAACACCATTATCTGGAGGTACGTTAGCACTGAGAATCGTGCATGCCAAGAGCTGCTGCCGGCGATCTGAAAATATAACAAGAATCTCATGATTCCACAGCAAACACAGCACTCACTAGAACTGGGTCATATTGGTTGATTGGCAAGTAAGTCATTTTAAAATAAATACATTTATAAATAAATTATATAATAATAAAATCGTATTCTTTTTATTATCATTATTAAAGGTTTTTTCAAAAATCAGAGCATTTTGTATGTTTTCTTATTAAAATGTATTGAATACATTTTTTGAATTGCAAATTATAATTAACAACCAATGTTGTTGTTGTTGTTTTTTTATAAATTACAATTATATTTATTGATATTTTTAATTAGCTTTTGTTTTCATATTTGCAGTTTTCTTCATTTTAGTGCAAGTTGTAGTGATTTTATGTGCATTTGTCATTTTTATTAGTTTCTTTTAATACTTCTGTTTAGCTTTTGAATGTTTACTTCACGTTTTACTTTTAGTCATTTTAGTAGCTACTTTAACTGCAACTAATTTATTTCAGTTAATTGATAAAGCAATTTTTCACATTTTCATTCAGGCTTTTTATCATTACTTTTTAATTGATCTGCTGGCAATTGGATTTCGCCCTGCAACTCCGTCTGGAAACATGTACATTCATTTCTACTTCTTCTGTTACACTTTTGCGGGAACCAATCACAGACTGGCTTATCCACCTGGCGCGCTATTGGCGGGTTTAACACAATGACAGATAGAGAAGCGATGGGTCGCCCGTTGATCACGCCTCTTGTGGTCTGATTGGTTGAAGGACTATCCAATTGCATACGGAGTCATTTGAATTATGCTCGTTTATCACGCCTCTCGTGGTCTGATTGGTTGAAGGAATATCCAATTGCGTACAGAGTCATTGAATTTATGCTCATTTATCACGCCTCTTGGCAGTAGAAAATACAGAGCAGACGGCCCAGACAAATGTTCAATCTTAAAGCTACACTGTGTAACTTTTTTAGTCTATTCTTAGTTAAAAATACTTAGTTATTTCAAAAATATATGTGCTCAATAATGTATATTTACTTCTTTCAAGTAATAAAGTATTCTCGTAAGTTTATAATATGCCATTGAAAATACATAAGGTAATGGGATCTAACGGTGGTCGCCATGTTGCCCCTCCATCTTGAAAGTACATTAGCCAAAGAGGGACATACCCGTAAATTCAAGCTTCGCCTTTCGCGTTTTAACCGGTTTTAATACTCGATGGCACTGTACAAAATTCCCTGCCCCACGCATGTGCGCGTTAACTTGTTCAGACTTGTCTGGTGCATGCGCAGAGAGTTTTCATCTCAGCAGCTCCAGTAACAGAATTATACAGAGTTTTCCTGGCTTGTTTTTTCCTCAAAAGTCTGTTTTTCCTTGTGTGGTATTTCTGTGCGTTAATAACTCCGTAAGTAATAATAGTTATTGTCATTGTAGATGTGTTTCAGAGTGTGTCATCGCGTAATTCAGTTGATGTCACCTCAGAAGTATTTTTGAGTCAACATACAATAGCGTAATGCTCACCTATTTGAATAATCATTCAGTTATTTTGTTATCAACAATGTTTATTCGTTTATAGAAAATATTTGCTTGTAATGTATGTTGATGGAAATATGTATCAGGTCTGATCGGCATATTAACAATTGTTATACAGAGCGCACTGCAGTGCTACCGTTAAAGCGGCGCACACACTTTTGTAACCCGACACCGCTTGTTAGCAGCAACAGCGGCAGCTCCGCTCCTTTTAATGCAGCTGCATTTAGCGCCTATATATGGTACAATAAGCTCTGGTTTACGGTTACATATCCACGCAAACCTGTTTATGCCTTGCAATTGGATGACTGAATAAACATTACTATCATCAAAGTTCACTCTGGATTAGCTGCAGTTCTGTCTAGCCGAATAATTAGGCCAGTTGATTTCCAACCATCCCACTGCGCACAGAATATCCCACAGGCACCGTGTCGAATGTGGACGAGATCGAACTGGAAGCCATGTTAATCTTGGACTAAATCGGCCACCGTAGGAGTTGAAACGAAATCGGAATTGAGAGGAACAGAAACTTAAGTTCACTGGATGGTCATATACCTTTTCACCGCTAGATGGGGGAAAATATCACACAGTGTAGCTTTAAATTGAGTTTGGTCTGGTGATAGCCAGACAAAGTTTTTTAAGATTTTAATCAAATATTTATATTCTATTTCCACATTATTTCCATTTACTGACAACCGTTTTTCAATAGTTTTAGTTTTTTATTTAACAATAACACTGATAAACTTGAGTGAAAAATGAGTCAAGGTCAAATTCAGCTGTTGTCCTGTTATGTCTTGCATGGCTGAGGCCTCACCTCATGTAGCACCTTCAGTACCAGAGGGATCTGCTCAGGATAAAGGAGACCCTGAGACATGAGGGACAGACACGTCTTTGCATCTCTCTTCAGCTCATCATAGCTGTCATCGTTTTCTACGGGAGCGATCTGTAGATGGAGAGAGACAGGCGCAGAGTGAAAGTCAGCAATGCACTTAAGAGCACTCCACACAAATGGATAAAAGATGAGATACAAAGAAAGGGAGTATCCGAAACCTTAAAAAGCAGTGGCAGCAGCTGTAGTTGCTGAGGCACTGGAGTAGAGAAGGAGCGCCCCGCACTGGCCATCAGCCACTTCAGAACCGTTTTGAAGAGTTTAATGGCCTGTGTCCTCTCATCCTGCTCTCCCACTCCGTTCTCTTCCACCACATGGTTCTGGATCTCTTCGTCCCCCTCAATCAGGGGCTTCAGCTTAGACAAGATCCTTTCGGTAAACTCAGCGATGTGTGGGGATTTAGTAGGCAGAGTGCATGGCAGGGAGACATCGATCATGAAAATGTACGTCAGCACACTGCAAGTGAAGAAATCATGACGACAGAATCAGTGGACCTGCAAGGGTATTTTTAGATTACAGTGACCGCTCTGACCCCAACCGCAGACCTACCTGCCGATGCGCTCTCTCACATTCTTATAAACCTGAGTGAGTTTGGGCTCCAGGTAACTCAGCAATCTGTGTAGCAGCTCAGGGACCCTCCACTCCTGCTGTGCCAGACCACCCTGCAGCACATACAGGTGGCTACGAAGAGAGAGATAGACTATCAAGGTAAATATCCGATATGCATTTAAAGTCTGAAAGGTGTCAGAATTGTGCCCATAAACCTAAACGCAAAATACACTTACCAGGCATCTACAAACGATCCACCTTCCCCACTGAGAGGACACTCCATCAGCATCTCGAGAAGCCAGTGGAGCTTTCGTGGATCACGGCTCTCCTGAAAACATAGGAATATTCTGATTTGGTGCTCAAGAAACATTTAAATTATTATAAATTTTTTGATGAATACAAAGTTTTACAAACAAACAGTATTTATTTGAAACAGTCAGAATATAAAAGTCTTTACTGTCATTTTTGATCAATTTAAGATATTTAAATATAAAATATATCAGTCTATTTATAACGTTTTCATGATCATTTACTATTGGTTGCAAGTAGCCATTCAGGTAGTGAATAATGTGGCATAAAATGTAACGGAATAAAGATATGTGACATACACAGGCAGTTGCCACACAGGTACCCCAGTCAGCGTAGGTCTCAACTGTAATATTGGACAGTGCCGTTCGCATCAAAGGAATCAGGAATGTCCATAATGCATCCACCTATGTGTGTGAGAGAGAGGTTTCAAACATTCATTCATGAATGTGGTTAAACATCTCAGTGGCTCCCTAATTTTAGCGCATCCCTCAAACTTGCAGCGGGGCTCACCTTGCCAAAGCTCCAGTGCTTGCTGCCTCTAACCAGGCCTGCGATGATCTCAGCCACACAGCGTTGGGTGCTCTCGTGAGAGTCATCTGCCAGACGCTCCATATGAGGCTTTAGAACAGACAGGAAGGCATCACCGTAGTTCCGGAAAAGTCCCTGTGGGTATTGAATGAGAAAGCAAGCCATCTGTATTTTGCAATAATTCGAACGGCAGGTGAGTGAGGCAGGTTTATGAGCTGGTTAAAATTTGCAGAGGTAGATGTGGCTGGGAGCACAATTGTATTTACTGCTCTCCGCAAATCATTTATTAAATGCATCCTCACAGATCTCACGGTTTGGGAATTACAGCAGGGGAAACTGCTGAAACCAGTGAGCATAAACAGGGTGATAACGATCCAATAAATGCTTCTTTTTAAATGTTTTCTCTTTGCGGAGAACTCAAAAATAGAAGCCAGGGGAATTTTGTGGGGATTGAACATACCCTTTCAACTATCTTAATGTGCTTATGTATGCACCCTAGTGCAGAGGACACTGTAAGCAAATGTCCAGGACAAACACTGGCTTGTTAACAGGATGTACAGGCACATCTAAAAATACATCTACAGCTTACATCAAGGCCATTCAACATTTGAATTAGAGTCGAGTGAAAAACACATCACGATACACAAGTCACAACTCAATACATGGCAATGCATCATAATATAGTTATTGGGTTGTGAGTGAAACGGTGTCAAATATGTGAAAGAGAGAATGAATGAGATTTTTTTTTTTTTTTTAATCTGTCTCAAGCTGTTTGCTTCACATCTCTGACCACACCGATTGCAGAGTTTACACATTTAAAAGACCTGAACTGTAGAAAATATGAATGAATGCACACAAGTATAGAAAACTGATTGAATAAAGGAGCAAAAATCAATGCAAAATTGTGAATAAAAGATTCGCTATTCGTATTGGCACAGCATTACTTTCAATTCTAACAATATATACACTACTGTTCAAAAATTTGATGTCAGTAAGTTTTTCAGTAAATTAACACTTTTATTCAGCAATGATACAATACATTGCAGCCTTGACAAACCGAATGACAATTCTTTCAAAAATATTTTTAAAAATCTTACTGAGCTCAAATATCTGAATGATATAGTATTTATGTACAGGTCAGATTATACTTGACTATATAATATGACAATATTGTGTCAGTTTCATTGTAATTTAAACTATTTTGTTGCCAAACTGGTACCTTGAAGAGACAGAAGCGACGAGGATTGAACTTGTCTTTGCCCTTTCGGTCCTCAAGGGACAGGAACTCCATGAGCTGCTTGATAAACATGGGGTCTGTGAAATGGTCATAGATGATGCGTTCCCTCTGTTGGAAAATTAATGTTTAGTATATAAAGTTACAACTTCAGCAGTAAAACAAAATGTAGTGAAGTACGGTTGAGATCTGTCTGTGTATACCTCACACATGTTCTCAGCGGCAAGATCCTTGGGCTGCTCTGCTGCTGGGGCATATACCATCAACTTCCTATGTGCAACGAAACAGAGTAAGTGAGGAAAAAAAGGCTAGAAGCACAGATTTGGAGTGAATCATACAGTGATCAGAGGCTGAGAGGGTTTACTTTGGCCAGCAGTAGTAGCCCCAGTGTGTCTTTTCTACAAAGCAGAAATTGTCCCATTCCTGCTGGGTTTTCGGCAGGCTGTCACAGTGGTACTGCAGCCAGTCGTTCCCCGGCCTGTCTCCTGCCACCAGGCCCTCCGGCTCGGTTACCCTACCTGCAAAGCACCACATGTGTAATTAGCTCCTTCCACAGATACTGAAACCTTGCAGATGGACCAACAGATGGATGTTAAGTGTAATTTAATCATCTCCTCATTGGATTGTACTATTTATTTGTTTTCACAGGGATGTTTACTCACTTATATCACAAGGACTAACAGGTATTTTCTTGCGCGGTCTCTTCAGCTGTTTCAGTATGCCTGCCACAGCGGCAATCGCCATCTATATCAATGAGCATTGGGAGCAAAACCAATTAATATACACATTACACAAAGGTTATACACAATATAAATATACACAAATATATAATAGACTACCACATTATACACTACCACTTAAAGTTTGGTGTCAGTAAGATTTTTAATTAATACTTTTATTCAGCAAGATGCATTGATGCTGGGTACACACCAAAAGATTTTTTACATCTTATAAGATTTTCAAAATGTGATAGACCACACACGAGGACAAATAATCCTAGATTGAACCGTTTTGCTCCTATAATGTGTGGTGTGCCATGATGTGACAAAGACAGCACACCACACACTAACAGATTTTCAACCAGAGTCCCGACTAAACACAGGAAATCTCGCAAAATCTTGCGAGACTTCAGAATAAGTATGGCGGTGATTGGCACAAATATCAATTTCGATCTTGATTCAATATCAATTCATATAGCCTACTGTACATATAAGGAAAGTTTGCCTTTTTAGCACTATTTTAAACTTTTCTTGGGTAAATTATATTTGCTTGGAATCATTAATATTCACTTGTGTGTGCTTATTTAAGTATCATTAAAAATATTAGGATGTAAATTGTTAACGTTTTAAAATTTCACATTTAAAGACATCTAGTGTTTGGTCATAAATATGTATTTAAATGCAAAACCTAAAAATAAGTAAGCAGTTATGATCTGCAATACTTTGAGCAACCAGACTAGATACATGTATATGTGAGCGCTCCGTGAACCATGTAGCCTACATGAGCCTGCCGGGAGATGAGAGCATGTCTGAACTCTGTTTTTCCACGCCTCTGGCTTTAACTTTTATGCCACATTAGCACCAAAACGCTATATTTATTGTTTGAATTTCGTATTCAAGTTTAAAAGCTTAGACTTTCAAGTTTCATATCAAAAGCATGAGTGACAGAGAGATGGAGAGAGAGACGCATGAGTGACAGAGAGATGGAGAGAGAGAGAGCATGGAAAGGAAATTAACGAATACGCTGCATGTTTTAAATAGCGTTAAAAAGTTAATGAATAACAACGCGCAATATGTGGCGGCCGGTTGATTCTGTGGCGCACCGCCACTATAGTCTATGTGTGGGAAACACTGATGTTACAGAGTGGGCTAGATGAGTAATGGTAAAAAAAAAAAAATTCACACTGCTTCTTTATAATTGTTGTCCTCAGGTGTCTCTTGGAAAATAGCTATATTATTCTCTTTGAAATTGCCTTATTAAATAAACTATAAATAATTGTTTTTATAGTCGGAGTTATAGTCAGTTCATGACTATTTCATCTCTCAGCGTGCTTTCGGATTGAATATTATTTCGTTTCACGTGAGTGTGCGCGCGTTTGTCCTCGGGGTTCCCCCCACACATCAGGATTTCTGATCGTAAATATTCAACATGTTGAATATTTACGATTCGCGATCGGGACGGCTCCGACGTTCTTCCGAGCAGGCTCGGACAATCTTAACACACTTCACACCACAGGAAAATCTGATGAGATAATCTTTAGAACCATCAAGATAATCGGGACATAGCTAGGATTGTCGTAAGGGGGGAAATCAGCCCAAAATCAGCCCAGTTATCTTTTGGTGTGTACCCAGCATAAATTGATCAAAAGACATTTACGTTTACCATTTCAAATAAAAAAATAAATGTAGTTTTCTCTATTCATCAAAGATTTCTGAAAAAAAAAAAAACATGTAATACGCATGACGTCACTGCTTTCACAAATTCATGTTTTTGTAGTTTACACGGAGACGATAAAGGTTATCGTTTTCAAAAACTTGCACTTTGAAACCCATTTTTCAAAAGTTTGCGTTTTCAGGCCCCCAAAAATGCTTTTGTCGTGTAAATGAACGGCCAAAACAAATAAAAAGTTACATGTGTAACGGCCACTTAGAATGATTTCTGAAGGATCATGTGACACTGAAGATTGGAGTAATGGCTGCTGAAAATTCAGCTTTGCCATCACAGTAATAAATTACATTTTAAAATATATTTAAATATAAAACCGTTAGTTTGAATTGTAATATTTCACAGTATTACTGTTTTTTGATCAAATAAATACAGCCTTGGTGATTGTAAGACTTTAAGAATTCTTACCGACCCTTAACCTTTGAATGGTAGTGTATGGAACAGCTAACGCTGCAGGAATGGACATCCCTGATATATATAAATTGAATATAAAATTAACAAAATAACAGTATTCCACCAACCTTGCGAACAACAAGTGCATCGTGATTGAGGCTCTGTACAAGGAAGAGCACCGCAGGAGCCGGGAGAGGATAGTCATCTCTTAGCAGTAGAGACAGGAAGCCAATAGTAATGTGCTCAAACTTCCAAGGCCTGATGACACACAACATAGCATATTCATAAATGAGTGATGTTTTAATGTGTCCAGTGTTGTAAAAATAAATAAATACATAAATATAGCACTTTTAAACATCTATTTAATACTTACAGCTCCCTGTCATTCAGACATTCCAACAGATCTCTCACAAGCTTTTCATATTTCCTGGAAGAGGGAACAGCAAAGATTTACCACAACATGCTAAGAAGTAGTAAATGTTGCGAGTCTGTGTGTAGCACCTACTGCTCTGCATCCTGGTTTTTGTCTTGTTGAAGTGCAAGCCCTTGCTCCAGCTCCTGGTCTGTGGGAGTGCCCATGTGTGGAGTGGGTTGGCTTGAATCTGTGATGCTCCGGCCTAGAAAAGCTGCACTCTCATGTACCTACAGATTCATCCAGGGAAACAGGAGTCTTACAAAACAAGATTGCTGTAATTTTACACTATACAGCCTGGTGATAGCACAAAGGTGATAGCAACATTTCTGCAAACTTTCTGGATTTAAAATTTTTGCAGAACCACAGTAAATATGGCTGCATAAACTTTTTTGCCACTGCTGCGTGGTATTCAGACTATGTACAAAATAGGTGACGCTGCTCACAGTAAAATCAATGCCGATGGTTTCGTACTGCCGGTGGACTTTGTCTGCGAGGTCATCGAAGAGTCTGACGATGGACGGCTTCTCTAGGGACATAGCTGAGCTGAGACCTGAGCGCACTATGGCTGGCCATGTCTGAGTGATGCAGTCCCAGTCATGCAAGTTAGCAAGACACACTCCACTATGGTTCCCAAGCAAGCAGTACAGCGCCCCCTAGAGCACAATAGGATAAAAAAAAAAATAGCATTAAGTCAATACAATAAATTAACAAATGCAGCAGGTGCTAATTATAGAAAGTGAAAATTATAGATTGTAGACCTTGAACTGTTGCTGGGTGACATCAGTTCGTGTGGGCTCCAGTAGCTCCAGGACACGAGGAGTAATGTCTCTGCAGCAGAAGTTATAGGTGCCCAAAGCTGTAAACAACACATTTTGGGCCTTGCTGCGGACCTGATGGGCCAAAAAAAAAGAACGTTCAGGAGTACATATAAAATAAAGGGGATTATTTTAAATGTAAAATTTAGTGGATGTGGAATTAAGACCTGGCTGTAGGTGCTGGTGGAAAGACGCAAAAGGTCCCTCAAAAGGTCCTGATGAACAGTCTTGTATTCACACCCCTCGACCAACAACTTTCGCATCTAAAAGTGAGGAGCAGAAATTTTTTTACAATATACAATCTTTAAAAAAGTTAAAGCTACACATAGGACAAATTCATACATGATAACTATAGTAACTATATAATGGTCACTCCAATGCCTGTCCCCTCAAATAATGCCCTATTTAAGGGTATAGGGGGCGATTTCAGATTCAGCCAATGCTACAATATAGGTGCATTGGCCAAACAGCAGAAAACACAAAATCAAATTAAAGATTAATTTTACTGATAAAATAGTTTAATAGATTTAGTAAAAAAAAAGAAAAAAAAAAAAAAAAACCCTAATACCACCATGATATTTGATTTCACCTTGTGAAATCTTTTGGCCACGATAATAGTGTAGTGAAAACCTAATATTGTGTCAGCAAAATCCACTATGTACCAATTTCCTATGCCAGGTTATTAGCATTGGCTCCTACCTCATGCTGAAGAAGAACTCTGTCAATCAGAAGAGCTCGGATGTGCTGTTTCTTCCCATGAAGCTGGAGAGAATAAGAAGATTCATAAGACAATTAAAGATTGCAAATATAAATTGCCACAGGAGATTTCTCAGGCCCAACTACACACCCTATTCTCCATAGATTTCTTCACCAGGGTGAAACTCTTCCAACGAGAGTCAAACTCTTGTTTGTGGGAACCTTTGAAGTGCATCAAGTCACTGATGATCTGAGGGAGACAAACAACTGTTAAACCCGGAAACTTTAATGGCTTATTATTGCTACAAGATCCAATACAATATACAGCCTAATAAACAATGATCCATTCATTTTGCTCAAATATCTACTGCGCTCACCTTGATAATGGCGAAAAGGGATTTGGTGTCATCCTCTGAGTGCTCCAGAATGTAATCTACAAAAGAGAATTAAAAGATGCATGGGCTGACTGTCTCAAGAATTATGGGTAATTATGGTGCAGTTTAAGTTAGTTTTGTGTGCAAGCAGGTGTGGTAAATGAGGAGCACTCACGAAGCAACAGTCTCATCACTTTACAGATGGCCTCACGGTAGTTCTCTCTGGATTTATCTGAAGAAAAATCAGCAATGCCTTACTAAGAGGCTCTTAACTGTACATCCATCACAACAACATGAAACACAACTGGTTTCAGAAGCACTTTCACTATGAACTTCACCAGTTGTGGCTTACCATAGTCAACACCAATGAAGAGCTTGGTTTCCTCCAAACTAACCATGCTGGGAACACTACAAAGAAGAAGAAAAAAAAAAATCATATTCATATTGAAGTACTACCGTTTTAACAGTTGGGGTCGGTGAAAATATCAAAAGATATTAAATACAAAAGATTAAATAATTATGATTTAATCAGTGCTGTATATTTATTTGCACATCTACTGCTTAAAGGGAACATTGTTCTACATCTCTGTGGGTTTTAGGACTTACAGGCCGGTGACTATGGTTCCATCAAGAGGGGGCAGCATGCTTCCAGCTCCCAGCAAACAGTGCTGGACTATACACAGACTCTGAAGAACATCATCTCTGTTTAAAAAGCAAAAATTAGTCAGCATTAGCAAAAAAAAAAACACAAAAGAATTTCAACACTGTAAAAATCAATACAAAACTGAATGATGTTTTTTTGTCTTTCCCATTATTACAGAGTACACATTTGACCTCTGACCTGCTCATGTCCTGTTCTCCCTGTGCGTATCTCTGCAGGCGCTGGAGCTCGGGCTGCAGCAGCAGGTCCAGAACATAGAACACAAATGCCGTCTCCTCTGCGCTGGGCACATGCCACTGGATCTCCAGGTGCCACAGGTCTCCTGGACGACCCCAGTCCTGTGGAAAGAGCAAGAAAGGAGGAAGAGAAAACTCATGGGATCAACAATGATCCAATACATTTGAGAAAACAGAAAAGACTTGTATGATCAAAAGTCCACACATATATTGGACAAATGTCGCAGTACCTTAATGGGCAAGTACTCTTGCAGGGGTCTGTTGAAGCCGCCGGGCACACTGCAGTAGTCTGTGGGGTAGGTGAGCGCTGTGGAACGCAGGATATGGTGCAGCAGGTTGCAGGCCAGAGTGTAGCCCTGCTTACAGCGCATACGCAGGGTCAGCTGCAGAGTCTGCACCAGCTGTGCGCGGTACGGGAGGAGCTTCTCTCCATCCACACGAGTCACCTGACGATCAGTGAGAGGGAGTGGCAATTTGAGATAAAACAACAATCATTGTCTGTGAAAAACAGGCGGCTGTCTTGAAAGGTGACTGATTTGAAACACTTTTTATAGACAGTATCTCCATTAATGTTCCTAATGGAAAGTGCATGTGAGACAAACTTCATAGTTGAGTCTAGTTTAACACTTTAGCACGCAAGTTAAAAATATTGTAACTGAGCCCCCAGCATGAGTTAAAGGTCCCATGGCATGAAATTATCATTTTATGAGGTTTTTTAACATTAATATGAGTTCCCCTAGCCTGTATATGGTCCTCAAGTGGCTAATAATTTCGCTAGGTGTAAACCGAGTTCTGGGTGTCTTGCTCTGCCTTTGAGAAAATGAGAGATCAGACGAGCCGATCTGGAATCTTCCCTGTATGTCGTCATACGAGGAACGGTTACCTCCCCTTCCTCCGCTTTGCCCGCCCAGAGAATTTTTTGACAAAATAGATTTTGCGATGTCAGCACAGGCTTTACAAACAGACTTTTACCATATGGATTCGACAGCACCACCACAAACAGTGAGTAACAGTGTTCATTAATGCTTGATCTGTGATCAGTGATTTCAGTGATAACAAATAAACAAGCATCGCCTGAGCAAAATATTCCGTTACAGTTTAGTAGTAATGATTTTATGAATTTCTTCACTGAGAAAATAGAAAGCATCAGAAACAAAATTGTAAATGTACAATCTTTAATGATGTCTTATTCAACCTCAATTATCGCCCCTCAAGAACTACTTCACCGCTTTACAACTAAAAGCGAAAGAGCTAAATAAACTTATCATTGCATCTAAACCAACAGCATGTTTATTAGATCCAATACCGACTAAACTACTGAAAGAGTTGTTACCTGTAGTAGAAGAGCCTCTTCTCAATATTATTAACTCGTCTTTATCTTTAGGTCATTTTCCAAGAATATTCAAGTTGGCAGTCATAAAACCTCTCATTAAGAAGCCAAAATTAGATCATAATAACCTAGCAAATTAGACCCATTTCAAATCTTCCATTTATGTCTAAAATACTAGAAAAAGTTGTGTCTGCCCAATTGTGCTCTTTCTTGCAAGAAAATGATATCTATGAAAAATTTCAATCAGGATTCAGGCCGCATCATAGCACAGAAACCGCGCTTGTTAAAATCACAAATGATTTACTTCTAGCTTCTGACCAAGGCTGTATCTCAATACTAGTTCTACTCGATCTTAGTGCTGCGTTCGATACTATAGATCATAAAATACTCTTAGATCGACTTCAAAATTACACTGGTGTTCAGGGACAGGCATTAAACTGGTTTAGATCGTACTTATCAGACCGCTACCATTTTGTCTGTCTAAATGGGGAAAAATCAAAGATAACGTCAGTAGACTATGGGGTGCCGCAAGGATCCGTGCTAGGCCCTCTGCTATTCTCAATATATATGCTGCCACTTGGTAATATTATAAGAAAACATGGAATTAATTTACACTGTTATGCTGATGACACTCAATTATATATTTCATCACGACCAGATGAAAACGCTAAATTATCTAAACTGACAGCGTGTGTTGAAGGTATTAAATACTGGATGACGTGTAATTTTCTGCTATTAAATTCAGATAAAACGGAGGTATTACTTATTGGTCCAAAAAACTGCCCACACAACCTCTCACAATACAACTTTAACTTGGAAGGATGTCCTGTCACTTTATCCACTACAGTAAAAGACCTGTGTGTTATATTAGACCGCAACTTGTCTTTCGAAAATGATATTTCATGTTACAAGAACGGCATTTTTCCACCTTAGAAACATTGCTAAACTACGTAACATGCTATCTATTTCTGATGCAGAAAAGTTAGTTCATGCGTTCATGACCTCGAGACTAGATTACTGTAATGCTTTATTAGCTGGTTGTCCTGCATCCTCAATAAACAAGCTACAGTTAGTCCAAAATGCAGCTGCTAGAGTTCTTACTAGGTCAAGAAAATATGATCATATAACACCAATTTTATCATCTCTACACTGGTTACCTATTAAGTTCCGTATCAATTACAAAGTATTGCTACTGACCTATAAAGCCCTAAATGGTTTAGCTCCAGTGTATTTAACGGATCTTCTATCGCCCTACAATCCATCACGCTCTTTAAGATCACTAAACTCGAGGCTTCTGGTCATTCCTAGGATATCTAAGTCCACTAAAGGAGGGAGGGCATTTTCATATTTAGCTCCTAAACTCTGGAATAGTCTTCCTGATACTGTTTGAGGTTCAGACTCGCTGTCCCAGTTTAAAACTAGATTAAAGACGCATCTCTTTAGCCAAGCATTCACATTATAATTACCTTTTATACTACAGTTAAATCGGATCAAAAGCATTAATATTCTGAACAGCAGCTATGCTAATTATTTCCCATCTGCTTTTCTGTTGTTATCTCGGGACACGATAGTCCCTAGGTAAATAGTTAATCAGCTCCAGTTTGTATCCAGCCTCTCATGGAGACTTCAGATGCCCTAAGCGTAATGCATCAGTGAATCAAGCTAGTGACTAAAAAGATCAACTTCACATGGTTTCTGTTAGTAGCATGAAACAAATCTGTTATTTCAATTTTGATTCGACGCTAGATTAGTGATCAAAGAACACTCTCTTTTTAATGCTCGAAGCTGTCAATCACACATCACGAGTGTATCTGCACACTTGTTCAAACTGCCGTTATAATGAATGACGCTGTTATGCTGCACAAAGCTTTTACTGTATTCATGTCGGTGTTGTGTTTGCTGTTAGTTGTGGTGAAAGCATTTTGTGAGAGAAAACGCACTGCAATGACGAGATCATTGCATTCACGCGATCAACAGACCGTCTATACTCAATGCTCATCACTGCAGCTTTTCATGTGATGGAAAAAGATCTAAAAATAATGCTATTATCAACACTTTGACGATTCGTTCATCTCGACGGTTTTGATGGCAAAAAAAACGTAGTAAAAGTATTCGAGAGGGTTCCACGTTACAAAGTTCGTAGAATAAGGAGGAGGAAGACAGGGTCGGCGTGACTGGGACTTGTGTTTATTCAGAGCTCTCAGATACAAACAAAATAAACTTGTGCTCACAGCGCTCTCAACAACACGGTACAATAAAACGTTCTCAGCTATCTTTCTCCAGCTCTAAGGTCTCTCTGTGCAGTCCGTCTCTCTCTCTCTCTGGCAGCGCTTGCAGACCTCGCTATACCACGCCCCCTCCGCCACATAATCTAATACTCATTTCAAATGCAAAGATGTCAGCCAATCGCAACAGTGGGCGTTTTCACTGAAGTCTCACATCAGACACGCCCCTTGAAACAGAGCCTTCAAGCCAGAGGGCTAATATCAGTATAGAAAAAATGCTTATTTCTAAATTATGACATTTTTATGACATCATACTAACAATATAAGTACACCTCAGGAAACAATATAAAATAATAAAAAAAAATGCATTCCATGGGACCTTTAAGACGACCGTTTTTTAAGAACATAATCACATTATTATTTCCATTACAACGCGTCATGCTTGTCACGTGACACACCACAGCCACAATAGTGCTGTATGACAGAAGTATCGCTTTATTTCGTTTTTCCTTTTTTAGTCAAAAATGTTCGCAAACTTGTTAACTATATCAAGAACTATCTGACATTCCGATTTCTGATATTCCAGTCTCAAATGTGTAAGTGAATGGATTGTTATTTCCGCTACCATAGACATCAGTGTGCATTTAACAAACTTTAAATTTATTTTTTTGCGTTTATTTAAATGTCTGAAACCTAAAATAACACTGAAAAGTTGTGATTAGGGATGCACCGAAATGAAAATTTTGGGCCGAAACCGAAACATCTGGATGTACTTGGCTAAAAACCAAAATCGAAAATTACTTTTTAAAATAATCGTTAATTTCTTATTTTAGATGACTTTTTTGTATAATCGTATTATGATTAGACTTTTTCAATCAAATTCACTAATTTTATTGAATCTAACTTTAAACAAATACAAGCCAATAAAATAAAATAACCACAGTTTTATGTAAAGTAAAGTGAAGCGGAACATTGAGCACATTGATCACAATTTCGGCGGACGAAATTTCGGTGCATCCCTAGTTGTGATGTATGTGATTAATTATATTATTTAACATCAGTATTTAACGCAAGCATAGAAAACACATATCTTTTTATTTTTTATTTTTTTGATTTAAAAAAAATTTGCAGTGCATTATATGATTGATTTACCCACTTTTTACATGAAGAACGTGATGCTGATCCAAATTATCTTAGTAGGCATTAATTAATACAATATAGCTTGTTGTTTAGAACAGCCTAAGAGTCAGGACAGAGGCTTTGATGCCTAAAAATGTTGCCTAGATAGGCAGCTATCATGATTTTGGAACACAGCTTAAGAATTTTAGTTCAGAATCTTTTATGTGCAGTATGATATAGTGTTGTGTTCACCTCAGACAGGAGCTGAAGGTTCCAGAGCAGTTCTTTATCCAGTTCTTCCTCTTTCAAAACATCTTCATCTGAAACACACCAAAACTCAAATGAGGATGGTGACACACACTTAAGATGACATAACCATTCATTTATTTTCTTGTACGTACTGGCAGTTAGATGAGTAATGGCGTTACAACAGTGTGGTACAAACAGCCTTAGAGACTCAGCAGGGTGACACTGAAACAAAGTAGAGGCGAGTTGAATCAATGCAGTCTCACAGTTGTATCGGTCTGCACAAATTGGGGAAAGGGGAAGTATTACCTTAGCAGCTGCTCTGCACATGTCTGCCACCATCCTGCCTGCGACACGAGTCTCAAAGATGTTGGTGGTGGCAAAGTTGAAGACTTTCTCAAGAGCCACCTATAAAGAGATAACACCTCATAAAAGTCTACTTCCTTGCATGAGTATTTCCAGTGGCACAATAAAAAAAAAAAAACAGGGAAAAACAAAAAATCACTACTGTTCACAAGGTTTGGGGTTAATTTTTTTAGTCTCTTATGCTCACCAAGGCTGCCTTTATTTAATCAAAAATACAGTAAAAACGGTTATGCATGTAACCCTCATTCCCTGAAGGAGGGAATGGAGACGTACGTCAGAATGTTAACCGATGAATTGGGATATCGCATGGGAGCCCAATTTGTCGGTTCACATTCTTACGTACGTCGGACGTGACCAATTGAAAGGGAACATCTCGGTTCCGCATGTAACCCTCGCTCAAGAAATATTTCTTATTATTATCAATGTTGAAAACGGCTGTGCTGCTTAATACATTTTGGAAAAAGAAAAAAAAAATTCAGGATTCTCTGAATAGAAAGTTCAAAAGAACAGCATTTATTTGAAATAGACATCTTTTGTGTCATTATAAATGTCTTTACTGTCACCTTTGATAAAGGTAATTAATTCACATGCTGAATAAAGTATTAATTACAAAAAACCCTTACTGACCTCAAACTTTTGAACAGTAGTGTACATGGGTACCACAAAATAATATAGACTGTCAAAACAACTTTACATTGCACTGTCCCCACAGAATTCATGCAAATAGAACAATGCAGTGCAGTGTGCTGTCAAATCGGACTGATCAATCAGTCGAGACAACTGGTGAATCAATCTATAAAGAGACATTGGTCTGAATCATAGGCTGATTCAGTCACATCTTCACTAAATTTTAGATTACTAACTGAGCCGCAGATTATTATAAGCCAAGAATGTTGAAAACGCAACAACAGAGTTTGAGACATCTGTTGTCATAAATGCTATTAAAGTTTTTAAAAAATGCATTTAAAATGTGTAATATTGTCTAATTACTAAGATACGACAACAGAGTCTAATACTTCTATTGCAAAAAACAGTATTTTAGTTCATTTTAGTTCAATTAAATATGCTAAAATATATAAAAAACAATTTTATAATGTGTTAAAATCCTATTAAATGTAATAAAAAAAACCTTGAATATCTCCACGGAGCACTGTGTCAGAATGGTGCTGAAAGTGGATGAAAGGCCCAGCTCCACTAGACTCTCTAAATGAGTCATTTTCTCTGTCTCCGTCTCCTCACGCGTCTGCTCCAGAGTGCTGCTGTCAATCAATGCAAAACACCTAGAGGCACATAAAATAGGGCATAAGCCACAACAATACAGTGTTTTATACTTTTTGAAGCATGCACGGCTAAATGACTCACCTGTCCATAAACTGCAGAACAAAGTCTTCAAACTCAGCAGAAGCCGAACACAACTCTCTTTCCATCTACAAAAACCCAAAAATGTTATGACCAAATACATAAAGATTAATTATGCACAAACTCTGCAATGGGTGTTTTTACAAATTTCAGAGCATTACCTCTGTCAAGTCATTCTTCTCATGGAGGGCTGATGAACAGTCCACCAAAGGCACTAGAGTAGTGAAAGTAGCAATGAACTGGAATGTGATCTAAAAAAAAAAATTCAAGATTTTAAGTCAAAAATGAATAAATTCACAGCTGAGAAAGCAACAATTTTGGGAACTTTATGTCATTCATTGTTTCAAGAACACCACTGTTAATGTTTATTTCACAGTTTACCCACCATGCATTTGCTGAAGTCATTAGGATCAACACCAGGCAGTGCTCTCATAAGCAGGGGCAGGACGTGCGCAGGACCTTCGGGATAATGCCGGTCGCCACTGAGAAGACTGCGGGCCATGCCAATCATGCAGCTGAGAGTGGCAGTAAGTTGGTGTGGCTCCGTCAGTGTCTCCATAGCAGGATACGTCCTGCAGGGGGCAGCACATTCACACATTACACAGTGGCTTTTAGTTAGTACCTCCTTTGGGAACAGTCCAGCTCCTGCTTTACGTTGGATTTGAAGATGACTGCTTACAAAGCCTATTTACAAAGATTGGATTTGTAAATACTGACAGTGAATAAAAGAAGCCACTATATGGGCTATGATAGAGCTTTAAGACGTAATGATGTTTATACTGCGAGTCATTTTCAATAACCATTTAAAGACTATAAAACTAAGCATATTTTAACATTTAATCAGCAAAACATTATTATAGTAAAACAATAAACTAATAAATGTATTAGAAGAGATTTAAAAAAAGATTATATATATTTGCGTATAGCTTATCTTTGCTGGTTTATCATTAGTCAGCATTCTTTTCAACACAGCCTTTTTTATGTAAATTAGTCTGCTATTTCTCTGATATTAGAGCCTATATGCCCTGAACATCTCCAGCAGTTCCACACACTCACTTCTCCAGCACAGGTGGGATGACCAGCTCTGGTCTCATCAGGGCTAGGTTCTGCAGGGCCTGAGCTGCGTCCATGCTGCCCGTCTTGCTAAACATGGCCATCAGTACCGGCTGCTTCATGCTCTCCACGAAATCCGTCACATCCTGGTCAGTGAGTCTGTGACTGGTGGGAACAGTGGTGATCCAGCAGGGTTTCTTATAGCGCTCCCGATGTAGCCGTCGAACCACACTGGCAGGCAGACGCTGAAGAAGCTTCATCAGCTTCATCTGGAGATGACAATAAGACATACACATGAGTTTGGAATCACTAAGACATTTTATTTTTGGATTAAGATTTTAATCCGTAGTGATTTGAATGAGATTGAGATCTAAGGTTGTCCCATGCTTTCTGTAGCACTCCCCATAATAGTGATAAACTTCAGTTTCAGATGTAGTTTCAGATGAAGCTTATTCTTTGAAACCTTGTCTAAAATGTCAGCAGCATCGCAAAGTCTTTGCTTCACTGTTGCAGATGAAAGTATCATTTGGCATGTTCTGTTCAATTAGCTCAGTCCTGTTTGGATCCAGTTAGCTGCCTTCTTCCAAGCCAGTAGAGCTACTCATGCAAGGAACAGCCTTTCAGAACCATAGACTTAAAGTTCTTTTTTGTTTAGAAAAATGGGATTCTTTTGGCCATTTTGAAACCAAAACTGGAATTTATAAATTCATACATTAGCATCTGAAAAATAAACATTGCATGGGGCTTTTCACATTTCTTCTAATACCACAACTGTCTGTACTTATCATCTGTACTTTCATCATGTCAATGTCACAGGAAGTGATGTTTCTTAGACTATAGAACATCGATGACTGATTTGCGCCTCATAATTATTCATGAAACTGTGTCTTTATCCTACGAGAAGATGTTTTGCTTAATTATTTTCAACAGCTCACATTGATTTCCTATCATAGGCTCTTCAAACAGTTAGATTGCATATAGCAAGTGAGATGCCTTAAATTGATAAAACATTTTTTTTAAAGAGTTCCTGCGTCGCATACGTTCTATAGATCTTGCGTCTTCGACCCAGACGCTATTCACCCACACGGAGAGTGTAACTGTTCTTTATGGCCACACAACCAATCAAAGAGCGTATAAAAATGCAGCAAAATAAGCATAAAAAGTTATTAAAGATGCAACAGCTCATTCATATATATATATTCAATGCAGAGTACAAACACAAACAGCTGTGTAAAGTACAAACGCAACACAGGATATGCATGTATTTGTGTATATTATGGAGAGCTTACAAACCAAGTATAATATATGCTCATTTTGTTGCTTGTAATGGTGAATTGTAACATGCATTTTGGGAAGCTTTGATGCTTTTAACTCAATGAGAGCAAAATAAAACCGTCTGAATCTGAAACTGTTGTTGTGTTGTCTCCTCTCTTTCCCCTCTGCTCCGCAGCTTACCACTCCCACTTTTGTATTTTTCAAAACTGTGGCAATAACTGGAGCTGAAACAGCGAGTTTCATGACCTTTTTAAAAGAAATCTGGCATATATTATTATTAAACCATTCATAACACTGCTTTAATGATGCTTGAGGGAGCAGAAGTGTCGATTTCTTTAAAAACATTATTACTGATCACTGAACTTTTGAATAGTGATGCAACAAAACATCTTCATCTGAAAGAGCAAAAAAAAGAAGAAGCAGTTGCTGAAGAACTAGTTTATCACCTGAGAACATGACACTGAACAGCATACCGTGTTAAATTACCCAAATTTATTATTCAAACTTTATTTTCAGTTTCAGTGTTCTTCACACTAAATGAAAAATGTAATTTCGGTGTTTCGTTAAAATAAAATCATTTGGGCACATTACTTTTGAAAAGTAATGTAGCATATAGGCATAAAAAGGCTTAGTAATACTACTTCCTTCTGACATTAACACTCTTAAATAACATCCGGTTTCAAATAAGAAAGGCTTTATTGCCATAGGGAGTTAAATAATTAACTTTGCTAATGACCCTCATGATATTGTATGATACTTTACTCATTAGTGCAGGAAAAGGATGCATGTCAAGGATGACAGGTGGTCGATAACTGGAAAGTTGTTACTGGTGTTTCAGAATTTGGAATGTGGAGTGACCTCACTCTGTCTGAGGACCATCTGTCACTGCATATCACACTCATGCACGCAAACATAAAGCTCAGATGACAACACAAACCGCAGAAAGTTCTAGACTGGAATCAAGGAGTAGGATGGACTTTGATGGGGACAAGGGGAGCAAGATTTTGCATTGCACCATATTGTTCTAGTGTTCTTACCAGCCAGCGCCCGTTGTTTGAAGGGTGGTAGAAGGATGCAATACTACTGAAGAGCCCATTAAGCTGTTTCTGGGCCTGGTTCTGTGGGCCGCCCTGAAAAATATGACAAAGAATATTATAGAAAGTGATCTGTAAAATAAATGCATCCTTTAATAATTAACCTATTTATAGGAGGAGTGTGACTCATCAAACTTACCAGCATGGAGGAAATCCAGAGGACCACATGACCGATATCATAGGAGTTGGTCAAGTATCTGGGAACAACCATTTGGCTGGTGCCAACAGGCAGATTGAAGCTACGCAGGATTCTGGTAAAGATCTGAAACAAGACAACAAAATATCAGTATACAATGTCCAATGTCTTTAGATTATCATCTATAATAAGGCTCAAAAGTTTGGGATCCGTAAATTTTCTTTTTCAATCAATACTTTTATCCAGCAAGGATTTCAAATAAATGATATTACTTTGAACTATTGAGCAAAGAATCCTGAAAAAAATGTATCACGGTTTCTACAAAAAAAATATTAAGCACCACTACTGTCTTTTAAATTAGCTATGTTTCCGTTCAAAATTGCGAATTTAACTTGTGTGCAAAATTGGAAAAATCGCATAAAACATTTGCGAATAAAGCAGCATTTCCATGTGTTCAAGAGACCAAAACTGTCACTTCCTGGGAAATTATCACAAAATATCTAATAAAAATGAAAGCTGCTGCTTTTTTTCCAACATCATAAATTACTTTAGGTCTCAGAGCATGCAGATGAAACGCAATAAAAAACACTGTCATGTTATCTTGCATTCGGATGCCTGGCGTTTCGGAATGCAATCGTGCGAGACTGTTCTGGGAAGTCATTATACCAAATCATTCTGATGACAGACTCAGGCTCAGGCATTTCAGAATGATCAAACCAACATTTGAGATGCTGTGCAATCAAATAGTTTAGTTATCCAATCACATCCACTGTTGAGGCAAAGTTATTTGCTGTGCATCGAGGGATTTATTCTGTAAATATATTTCCATTGTTGTTTATGCGCATGTCTTCTTATCTGATGAAAATGTATCCAACTCAATTGAGCACATACGTTGTTTTTATGCAAAAATTTTTTTTAAATGTATGCTCATCTTGGTATTTCCATCAAGCCTTTTTAATGCAATATCCCAAAGCGCACATAAAAATTGGTGGATGGAAACATAGCTCTTGATAATAATACATGTTTTTACTGTATGGATCGAATAAATGCCTTGTATAAGAGACTTCTGTCAAAAACATTTTTAAAAATCTTTCAACCCACAATACTTTGAAAGGTAGTGTATAGAAGCAGGACAGTACCTTGGGAATGTATGGATCCCAGTTCACATAGCCAATGTTGTCATTAGCCAGACGTGCAAAAAGATTCACTAGATTCTGCAAGAGGAAACAGAGGATAGAAAACCGACGGTGACATAATATTTTGCACTTAACAAATGAATTCTCGAATGAGAAGTACTTACACCCTCCCAACCGGGCAGGTTTTGCACTGAGACCCAGAGATCCATCAGTTCATCAAACCATAACCTAAAACATGCACAAATACTCCTATTACCCAGTGTCAGACTTGTCGGCTACACTTAATGAATGACGAATAATTTATGATTAGACTGTAACCCTGTTATTTCATTACTAGGTTGTAGAGCTGCACGATTAATCATTAAAAGATCGCGATCTCGATTCAAACACCCACGCAATCTCATTCCTAAATGACAATGATTCGCCTGTGTCGTATTTGTTATTGAATCATTCATTCAAGAGATTCCTTTAAAAAAAAAAAAAAAACGCTGATTCATCCAGCAATGAAACAATGAAGTACTTATGAGTGAGTCATTGAACATTTTAAATAAACTGCAGCATCTATTTTATACTGTTTAATTGTCTGTTCAGAATCATGGGAGAATCGTGATCTCTGTTTAAAACCAAAAAAATCATGACCCCGTGCAGCTCTACTAGGTTGCAAAAGATGGTCTTACTTGAAGCCTTTGTGATGCTGTTCTGGGGACATGATGGTGGGCAAGAAGAGCTCAAAGTAGCCGATGGCCTTCTGCATGGTGACATCAAACGGACACAGTAACGGTCGCCACTCATCAAGCATCTCCTGTGTGGCAGACTCAGGGAAATAACTACGCACACACAGACACACACAAACAAACATTATGAGAACAAAAATCACATGCCATTTTCTCAGATCCATGATTATTTATTTGTTATGTGAGCTCTTACAAAACGATGAAAAGTGGTTGTTATATGAACGAAACCGTATAATGTGTTAAGAGAGCTGTAATCGGCTCAGTGTGAAAGATGTGGGCTTGTCTAACAACGGCCTGATTACATGATTCTCTCAACAGCACAACGGAAAGCTGATTAACACAATGTGCAATTCCTTTGTGAAAGGGGTCGAACATTTATAGGCACATTAGTGAATGACAGAGGATTGAAAGAGAACTCACAGTCTGCAGCTCTTGACTAGTGTCTTCAACACATTCTCAACTGAGCTAGAGGGAGTGAACAGGGGAGAAACAGAGAGAGAGAGAGAAAAAAAGAAAGTACATTAATATAATATAAAAGGCAAGGTTCAATTCAGGTTGAAGCAAAAGATGCGATTAGACCACGTGCAAAGCAGAAACCCAACTATAGTATGTTTTGTGAAAGTGTAAATGAGAGATTCCCAACACCAGCGCCTGGGCACATCAGTGCAATATGCCAGGTTATCAAGTTTTCCTCGTGTCCTTTTTATAACTGAGCTCAAAAACACTGAATATATTCACGCTGCATAAACAGCCAATTCAAATCAGGAAGTTGCTCCTAAATACATATTTACTTTATCTTGTTAAAGTTGGCCACGATGTATGAACTATTGGCTGTGGATTATGACTTTAAGAATACAATAATGTTACTAAATGCTGTAAATAGGGAAAGGTCAGGATAGTGGAAAAGTTATTTAGGATAACTACCTTAAAAAATATTTTTTAGTTTGAGCTTTTTTGGCTGTGGTGCTTTTAAGTCCATAGTATTTTTGTGAGGACTATGATAGTATTGTACTATAAAATGTTATAAATATTTAGCCAAATTATTTGTTCGATATTTATTAGTAACCCTACTGAAGGAATCTGTGTTTCTGAATTCATTCTGTGCCATTTTATCACTGTTTTATTACTGCATTTTTAAGATAGCTTGTAAAGTTTCAATTTGTTCAACCTGCATTCTTTTCCATTCTGATGTGGTCAATACAGCGGATTTATTAATGCAAGAACACGTCCAATTTGATGAACGCCTCCTTAAAATCCGATTGGGGTCTACTGGATCTTATTCATTGCTTACTTGAAAAGATAGTTTACCCCAAAAAATTAATTCTGACATCCTTTACTCACCCGCATGTCAATCCAAACCTGTATGACTGACTTTGTTCAGTGGCACAAAAAAGATATTTTGAGAAATTAATCGTCTTTTTTGTGTGTGTTCCACAAGAATAAAGTCATAAAGGTTTGCAATGACAGGAGCGTGAGTAAATATTAATGAACACATTTTTGTTTCAAGAACTATCCCTTTAAGCAATTAAATCAGGTGGTTCAGATAACCCACTGACTAGTTGATAATTAAAATATGTGGTCTTCCACATCCCTAATTCTAAAAATACACTCCCAGGGAAACTTAGCAAGTCATAGCAGCTGTTGATCTTCCTCTCAGTGCAAGTGTAAACAAACACCTTCCACATTCAGTGCACTCTTATTTCGGGGCGAGATTAAAATAGAACACAATGATATAAGAACCCAAGGGGAAAATTGGCAAAAGTTGTGTGACCTTGCCCTCTAAATCAGCAAGCCGAAGTGATCCGACCCACATATACAGCCTGACCTAAAAGAAACAGGACTGACACCAGACTGTTATATTTCCCAAAAGCATTGAAAGCTTCACCAAAAATGTACTGTATGACATTCTTTCTACTTCGGAACACAAAAAAAGATATTAAAATGTGTCAGCATTTTGTCCATACAACTGAAGTCAAAGGCCTCCAATGTTGTTTGGTTCCCAAAATTCAAAATATCTTCTTTTGTGTTTTTAGGTGAACTGTCCCACTATACCATTGGTACCATGGATCTCTACAATCTATAGAGTGCATTAGGGCACGTCAACTTTTTCAGCAGTGTTGGTTTTGGAAGTATATGTTTTTTCCATTAATTTTTCCCATAGGGATTTTTTTTTTTTAAAGCGTTGTAAGACATGAACCAAATCAACCTGCTATGAGGTGAATCATAACATTAAAAACTTATTTAAAAGCAAAAATGTATTTGAAAATCTGACAAAAAGTCAAAAGGCATAAGACTGTGTACTTAACAGCTTAATTGAGAGAAAGAACTAGAATCCTATGAAGCATTAAATGACAATCAAATTAAAATATATGATGAAATATAAAACTATTAATTTAAAGTTGTTGATAATGTAGACTTCTATGGCAACCAAAATGTTGAAGGTCCAAATCAATGCAGTTTCAAAGGGCTTCAGCACGATCCCAGACGAGGAATAGGGTCTTATCTATCTAAACGATCGGTCATTTTCCAAAAAAATTCAAATGTATATACTTTTTAACCTAAATTGCTCATCTTGCGCTGCTCTACGACGTGCCACGTATTGCGCAATCATGTCGGAAAGGTCACGCTAGACGTAGGCTGAAGTACTGCCCCAAGCAAACGTGCAAGGACTAATACAAATGCCCTTTACCATAAAAACACTAACACTTTTTTTTGCTAAAGGATGTTTGCATTGGTCTTTGCAGGAGCGCTTTGTAAACATGCGGGTTGTACTTCTGCCTACGTCTAGCATGACCTTTCTGACGTGATTCCGCAATCCGTGGCACGCCGCACAGCAGCGCAAGATGAGGAATTTAGGTTAAAACGTTTTTTTTTTTTTTTCAATTTGGGAAAATGACCAATCGTTTCAATAGACAAGACCCTATTCCTCGTCTGGGATCGAGCAGAGCCTCTGAAGCCCATAGAAGCACTTTGAAACTGCATTGATTTGGACCTTCAACATTTTGGTTGCCATGGAAGTCTATCATGTGGAGAAAAATCCTGGAATGTTTCCTCAAAAAAATGTTTTTCTTTTCGACTGAAGAAAGACATGAAGATCTTGGATGAGATGGGGGGTGAGTAAAATATAATTACATTTTCATTTTGAAGTGAATTGATGGGTTTGTGTAAGAAAAATATCCATATTTAAAACTTTATAAAGTAAAATATCTAGCTTCCGGCGGACTGCCTTCCGTAATTAACTAAAGAAAGTGTAATGCCACAGTTCAAAATGCTTACGCCACGTCCAACGTCATATCATGCCAGTTACACCTTTTTCGTAAAAAAGCTAGATATTTTACTTTATAACGTGTTAAATATAGGGTTGGATACATTTTTTTTTTTTTTACAATACTGGTGCCAAACCGATACTTTTAAAATGGTACCGGTGCCTAAATGGTGCCTGAACCAATACTTAAAAAAAAAAAAAAAAAGAGACACAAAACAACGGTGGATGACATTAAAGAATGTCTTTTTATTGATTTTGTTTTTTATTCTTTAAATGGAACAATTTATTAAAAGTTTAAAGTATACTTAAATATAAATAGATACAAAACACAATTTACTTAAATTCACAGTAAAACCTAAGCCATCTAACCCAACTACAATAGGCCTAATTTAACACTAAGGGCGCTTTCACACCTACCTTGTTTGGTCCGGATTTTCGGACTTTTCAGTTTGGTCCGAATCTAAATTACAGGTGTGAAACCTCCCCTGTACCACGGTCCGGACCAAACAGACGAAATTTGGTCAGACGAAAAGAGGTAGTCTCGGTCCGGATCAAACTGAACAAAGGTTTGGTTCGTTTCTAGTGTGAAACCACTTTCTGTATGGTTCGTACTTTCAGACCATTTACAGGAAGTTCCTGTTTATTTTTAATATTATAATGTTATTTTTAAATTTCATCTAGGCTACATTGATTATGAAAAGTGAAAAGATGCGCAATCTGTCAGAAAACAGAAGGTCAGAAATTATTTTTAAATACATTTTGTATGATTTTGCTTATAAAGTTTATAAATATTTTGTTTTGCATAAATTGTATCTTAATTTTAATCAATGTTTCATCAGATAATTGCCTGAATTTAATAAATAAGAAGCAAATAGTCTATAGCAGACAATAATCACGGGAGCGATCACATGCTTTGCACATGAACTGGAGCGCGTCTCAAATAAACCAGGCTACTTGTCTCACAAACATGAGAAACATGTGTATATAAAGCTTGAAATGTCCACTTTTAAACGTAACGAAAATAAAATAGTCAAGCAATGCGCACTGTTCAATAGTGGCAACGAGATGCGTCCGTTCATTCATTCTTGTCAAAGACGCTGACGTCAGATGCACGTTCGTTTACAAACCCATCAATGTCCAGATGCCGCCCACATAGATGATTACGAGTGGCATAAGTGTGTCATGTAAAGTTCTTTAGTCCACTCGCATAATTGCAATGTGAAATCAAACCAAAACTAACCGAATGTATAAAATGTATCAAAACATGAACTTTGGTTCGGACCTTGGTGCGGACTTTCAGGTGTGAAAACTAAATAACAGTTACAGTACTAGTAACAGCAAAGAAGTTGGTATTCTTGGTATGCTACAAACCAGCTTCAAGGTTCAGCATTATTTTGAAATGACCATATTCCCTGGCTAAATATTTTAGAACACTTCGCCTTATTGTTTCCATAACGACGCATTATGCTTCTCACATGACACACAGCAGCCACAATAGTGCTGTATGACAGCTGTATCGGTATTATTTCTTTTTTTCTTTTTTATTCAAAATATTCACAAACTTGTTAACGATGTCATGAACTATCTGATGTTCTGTTTTTCAAATATGTGTGAGTGAATGTGAATTAGTTGATCTATAATGTGCGATGGGCGCCACCATGTTAGTTTGCGCCTAATTTACATCACATAAATTCATCCTCGTCTCACAAAATACATGAAAGTAAGTGACAGCTGCTGAACTGGGAGAAGAATAGAGCAAACTATATAGTTAAGTATATAATGTTGTGTATCTGATATGAATAAAACACGTAGTCAAATTATAACTGTCTGAAAGGATTGTCATTGCCGCTATAGACATCAGTGTGCATTTTTTGCTAGTAGTCATGCGCATTTAAATAAATTAAATAAATATAATGTGGTTGAAAACACTGAATAGTTGTGATGTGACGAGCGCTGAGCGTGTCGGTCTTCCATCCATCCATCCATCATCTTCCGCTTATCCGGGGCCGGGTCGCGGGGGCAACAGTCTAAGCAGAGACGCCCAGACTTCCCTCTCCCTAGCCACTTCCTCTAGCTCTTCCGGGGGAACCCCGAGGCGTTCCCAGGCCAGCCGGGAGACATAGTCCCTCCAGCGTGTCCTAGGTCTTCCCCGGGGCCTCCTCCCGGTGGGACGTGCCTGGAACACCTCCCTGGGAAGGCGTCCAGGAGGCATCCTAAATAGATGCCCGAGCCACCTCAGCTGTCCCCTCTCGATGTGGAGGAGCAGCGGCTCTACTCAGAGTTCCTCCCGAGTGACTGAGCTTCTCACCCTATCTCTAAGGGAGCGCCCAGCCACCCTGCGGAGAAAGCTCATTTCGGCCGCCTGTATCCGGGATCTTGTCCTTTCGGTTCATGACCATAGGTGAGGGTAGGAACGTAGATTGACCGGTAAATCAAGAGCTTTGCCTTGCAGCTCAGCTCCTTCTTCACCACGACAGACCGGTACATCGACCGCATTACTGCAGAAGCTGCACTGATCCGTCTGTCAATCTCCCGTTCCATCCTTCCCTCACTCGTGAACAAGACCCCAAGATACCTGAACTCCTCCACTTGAGGTAGGAACTCTCCACCCACCTGAAGCGGGCAAGCCACCCTTTTCCGACTGAGAACCATGGCCTCGGACTTGGAGGTGCTGATTCTCATCCCAGCCGCTTCACACTCGGCCGCAAACCGTCCCAGTGGACGCTGAAGGTCCTGGTTCGAGGAAGCCAACACGACATCATCATCTGCAAAAAGCAGTGACGAAATCGTGTGGTTCCCAAACCGGACACTCTCCGGCCCTTGGCTGCGCCTAGAAATTCTGTCCATAAAAATTATGAACAGAACCGGTGACAAAGGGCAGCCCTGCCGGAGTCCAACATGCACCGGGAACAAGTCTGACTTACTGCCGGCAATGCGGACCAAGCTCCTGCTCTGGTTGTACAGGGACTGAACAGCCCTAAGCAGGGGGCCGCCGACCCCATACTCCCAGAGCACCCTCCACAGGATGCCACGGGGAACACAGTCGAATGCCTTCTCCAAATCCACAAAACACATGTGGACTGGTTGGGCAAACTCCCATGAACCCTCCAGCACCCTGGAAAGGGTATAGAGCTGGTCCATTGTTCCACGACCGGGACGAAAACCACACTTTTCCTCCTGAATCCGAGGTTCCACTATCGGCTGAATTCTCCTCTCCAGTACCCTGGCATAGACTTTCCCGGGGAGGCTGAGAAGTGTGATCCCCCTATAGTTGGAACACACTCTCCGGTCCCCCTTCTTGAAAAGAGGGACCACCACCCCGGTCTGCCAGTCCAGAGGTACTGTCCCCGACCGCCATGCGATGTTGCAGAGGCATGTCAGCCAAGACAGCCCCACAACATCCAGAGACTTGAGGTACCCAGGGCGGATCTCATCCAACCCCGGTGCCTTGCCACCGAGGAGCTTTTTAACCACCTCGATGACTTCAGCCCGGGTGATGGACGAGTCCACCTCTGAGTCCCCAGCCACTGCTTCCTCAACGGAAGACATGTCGGTGGGGATCGTGTCCAGAGATCGGGTCGTCGGGGGCCTCGCCCTCGACTGCTGCCCGATTCACAAAGCACCGGCCCCTTACGCTCCCTCCTGCAGGTGGTGAGCCCACAGGAGGGCGGCCCCACGTCACTCCTTCGGGCTGAGCCCGGCCGGACCCCATAGGGGGAGGCCCGGCCACCAGGCGCTCGCATACGAGCCCATGCCGGGCGACGTCACGGTCCTTGGTCTAATTGTGGTCATAAGGGTTTGTGAACTGTTCTTGGTCTGGCCCGTCACCAAGGACCTGTTTGCCTTGGGAGACCCTACCAGGGGCATATAGCCCCAGACAACATAGCTCCCAGGATCATTCGGGTACTCAAACCTCTCCACCACGATAAGGTGACAGTTCGAGGAGAGGCGTGTCTGTCTTTTACATCAGAAAATGTAAATTTAGGAAAAAAAAAAACATTTTTCGATACTGATATTAGACCTCTGGCTTGAATGCTCTGTTTCAAGGGGCGTGTCTGCTGTGAGACTTCAGTGAAAACGCCCACTGTTGTGATTGGCTGACATCTTTGCATTTGAAATGAGTATTAGATTATGTGGCGAAGGGGGCGTGGTTTAGTGAGGTCTGCAAGCGCTGCCAGAGAGAGAGAGAGAGAGACGGACTGCATGTGGACCAGAGAGACCTTAGAGCTGGAGAAAGATAGCTGAGAAAGTTTTATTGTACCGAGTTGTTGAGAGCGCAAGTTTATTTTGTTTGTATCAGAGTTCTGAATAAACACGAGTCCCAGTCACGCGACCTGTCGTCTTCCTCCTTATTCTACAAACTTGTGGAACCCCTCTAAACACCCTAAACTACGTTTTTTTTACCATCACTGCCGTCGAGATGAACGAATCGTCAAAGTGTTGACTATAGCATTATTTTATGATCTATTCCTATCACATAAAAAGCTGCAGTGATGAGCATTGAGTAGACAGACAGTCTGTTGATTGCATGAATGCAGTGATCTCGTCATTGCAGTGCGTTTTCTCTCACAAAATGCTTTCACCACAACTAACAGCAAACACGACATCGATATGAATACAGTAAGAGCTTTGTGCACTTGGGGACCATATACAGGCTAGGGGAACTCATATTAATGTTAAAACACCTCATAAAATGAAAATTTCATGCCATGGGACCTTTAAGTGGCACCGACATCTGCGTTCTGATTCGGTCTGGTTACATACCGACTATATAAGGGTTTCAGTACCCAACCCTAGTTAAATCTGGATATTTTTCTTCATGGGGGTATGTCTCATTTTTGGGTGTCTAACTATCCTTTTAAGTACTCTGACAGCATGGCGAGACCAACTTGACTACATTATTTGTGGTGTTTCATGGGAGTGGGCAAGCCCTGCAAGCTTTTTGGCATGACTTGCTCGCCACGACTCTCTGATTGGTGGGATTTTCTGTACAGCATCATGGGTAATGTAGTTTTTCCACCATGAATTGAGCTGTTAAACATGATTATTTTGAAAATAAGTTGAAATAATGCACATGGATGGCTTCAACAAAAGCATCTACCATTGATTAACAATATCGTAGTTCTAAGTACGACTGTATTTAAAGATTTATAAGTTATTGTTAAAAATCTATTAGCCTATGGAGAAATTTAATGAAGTTTTTACTTCCAGAAATGTTGCAATCTACAGGCTTAAAATGCTTTTGGGAAACACAGCACTGAATTTTCTTTAATATAAACCCATCGCCCACCTGTGAAAACAGTCCAAAGATTCTTAGATTAAAAGAATGAAGTCACAGCGATGAGCCCATCCCATTCCTGGAGGAGGATGTGCTAAGAACATTAATTTACAAAAAAACTTTTTTGTCATTGTGCCACTAGAGTTTGTCAGGACAGTTCAGTAGCCTAAATATAAAGAGCTGACTGACACCTCTGAGCCACCAGGAATTGTGTTTGACAGAATAAGATTAATTATTAAAAAATTTAAAGGGAGCACAATTTCCTGATCTGTTTGTGAAGCATGTCATTAAGTGGATACGACTAGGCTATGACAAGAACAAAGATTTTAAGTACAAACGCAGGTGTAAGCTGTGGTGGGATTTGTCATTTAGATAGTTGATTTGCTTTTACTTTTGGACACATGCAATTAAACATGAGCGACTGCCCTTGGAAAAGTACAGTGCAACATGTAAAACACGGACTGTGCTTACCGCTTCCGCACAATATTAAGCAATTTTTGTTTAGTTGAGGCTTCTGCTCGATAACTGAATGTGAGAAAAGGAAAGATGCATAAGCCAATGCTAGACATACCAATAACATCAATCTTACAGTTGTAATTGTTTAACAGGTACTTCTAAGAATACTGTGTGTTAAATGGATATGGTTGTGTTACGAGAGTCAGCAGTGCTCATTAAAAGGCTTTCTAAAATGTAGAAAGACAATAATACAAGCAAATTGCTAAATCTTAGGCAGCATCGGGGTCCTAGTTTTCCATGAACCAAACGTGGCACTGACAAGTTTTTCCACTCCCATGACCTCACCTTGCCCTGTACAATGAACCGTGTGTCATATCCAGGTTCACAATACAGAAACACTTTCCATCTCTGCAAATATGATGTGACATATACTTGTTTGTACATTTTTTGTGATGATTTTAAGGGGGAAATCTGCTGAATGAGTTTAAAAATGGCAGATAACTACATTTTCCCTTAAAGTATCCAGTCACATATAAAATGTTGTTCCATGGACATTAGACTTGTAAGCATAGTTCACAACAAACTAGAATCAGTGAGAGACAGGTAGAAAGAGGAAAAAGAGAGAGAGATACTTACTTTGGAAACCAGTTAAGACCAAGATGCTCTGTTTTGGAGTACAGGATATTCTCGTAGAGATCGTACAAAGGCCTCCAAGGCAACTCCAAATCATCCCGGGACAGCAGTTCCTTCTTTCTGTACATTAAAAAATAATTTTTTTAATTTATAAATAGGGTCAATTTAAAACATTAGTACATAAAATTATGCATTAATCAGGGTGTGGGACTTGTGTTCAATGATGGCAATGGTCAGGTGTTTGTTGGGGAATCTTTCACATACTTCAGTAAGTTGATAAGGAGTCGTGCAAAGCTCTGCATCATGCTGATCTCCAGCTTGGGGATGGTGACCAGCTCGTACAGAAGCTTGATGAAGAGCACATGGTCCTCCTTGCTGAACTTCCTCCCGTACAGCCGAAGGTACCTATCAAGGGGCAGAGATCATGTCATACGAGAACAGGAGAGGTACAGAAACAGCATGATTGACAAAACAAAAACTTGTATATTCTAGAACAGTAAGTAGTCTACAGACGGCATGCCATTTCTAAAAAAAATCATTACTTCATTTCAAGTATATCTTAAAGTGTTAGTTCACCCAAAAATGAAAATTCTGTCATTAACTACTCACCCTCATGTCGTTCCAAAACCTTAAGACCTTCGTTCAACTTCGGAACACAAATTATCCGAGAGCTTTCTGACCTCCCAATTACCACTTTCAAGGCCCAGAAAGGTTGGAAAGACATCGCTAAAATAGTCCATGTGACTCCAGTGGTTCAACCTTAATTTTATGAAGCGTTGAAAATACTTTTTGTGCGCAAAAAACTAAAAAATAACGACTTTATTCAACAATTTCTGCCAGTCTCCTACGCATTTTACGTTAGTCAGCTCCTGCGTCAGCATCACACGCATGCGTCGTAGTGCTCACGTGAACAGCATCGGCCAATGGTAAGCCGGCGTTTTGCCGTAGCTCTGACGTAACCCTTTTAATTAGAGAACCTTTTTATTAAAATGTGGGAATTAATTTTAAATTCGTGGCCACAATAAATATATTTTTGTATGCATGTCATGTGCAGTGACTTCTTGTTTCTCCATAATTTCTTGTGTGTACTATGCCGTAGGTTTTTTTTTCACGCTGCATCGCCACGCCAAAAACTCTGTGAAAGAGAGGTTAGTGACTAGCTAGTCAAACATCAAAGGGTCAACAAAAAAAACGCATCGCCTGCGATAATTAATGCAATATGGCTCAGCTTGTCAGTGAACTACGGCTCTGTGTAGTAAATGCCGCTCTATCTGAAAGCAGGTGATGGCGATTTACTACTAATCAAGGAACCGGCTTTACTGACGAGATGCGCCTAACAATGCCATGCGATATATCGCCCAGCCCTAGTTTGAATGGTAAAAAATATGTAAGTGAACGTATACAGAGTTGAATGAGAAATCGGGTGTTACAATGAATTTGGTCCGTGCAGCTCTTAAAGGGCCAGACCTAATATTCTGTGTGAAGCAGGGCAGGAACATGCCGGCCAAGTGAGTTTTTAGTTTTTTTTTAACCCTAAAACAATGATAAAACAATGAATAGTAAGTTCTGTCATATTACTCAATTACTTTTACTGTTTTTTGCCATGCTATCGATTCAGTATCGGTATTGAGGTATTTTAGTTTGGTATCGAATCAAAAGTCATAATTTTGGTATTGGGACAACACTATTCTATAAAAAGTATTTGCTGATATTCTCTTTTTTTGTTATGTTGGTTTACAAATGTTTACCTTTTTACATTTTTACTCTTTTAGCTTTACATTTAGTCAAGGGCTTGTTTAAATTTATACTTTTTTATAGTACACTACTGAAGGCCAACGTTGCAAGTTAAATTAAATGTTTAAGTAAAATTGTTGAAATGATTGTGATAAATTAGTCGACAGATTAACCGATTAATCGATAAATTAGTCGATAGATTAATCGACATAAAGTCGTTAGTGGCAGCACAAGGCAATTCTTTCCATTGAGAATGCACAAAGCCGTGAATTAAACACCAAAGACGTCATGGATGAATTTGAATAAAAAGAGGCCCGGAGAATAGTGAGTTGGTTTGTATTTTACATTTTGGCCACCGTGCCAAGATCGTTTGTGTTTGCTTTGCATGCAGTAGTTTATTATTGACATTGGCTGAGCCTGCGTTATTTTAGTTTTTTTTTAAGTTCTGTTCTGGTTGTGATGAGTTGTTGGTGTGTTGGTGTGTCATGGTATTGTTTGGTATAGTATTTTCTTTACGCTACAGTGAACATCTATAAATATCTTTTCGATGTACTCGGGGGCAGGGTTTGGGGGCCCGTACAATTTTTTTTGCATATGGGCCCGGGACTGACTTGCTACGCCACTGCTGTACTGTATTTACTACGTCAACAGCGTAGGAGAACTGACACAGACGTGAATTAATTGTTGAATGAAGTCATTATTTTGTTTGTTTTTTACACCCAAAAAGTATTCTAGTCGCTTCGTAACATTGAGGTTAAACCACTGGAGTCACATGGACTATTTTAACTATGTTTTTACTACCTTTCTGGGCCTTTAGAGTGGTTATTAAATAGCTATCTATGTGTCTATGTGGGGTCAGAGAGCTCTCGGATTTCATCAAAAATATCTTAATTTGTGTTCCGAAGATGAACTAAGGTCTTACGGGTTTGAAACGACATGAGGGTGAGTAATTAATGACAGAATTAAAATTTTTGGGTGAACTAACCCTTTAAAATCCTCACAATAAATATAAAAGTGGGCATCCACCACCCCAAAACAACACATATTACAGTGAATATTCAGAAAGCATGTGGGGGGGGAACTAGGGATGCACATATGGCCATCAGTTATCTGTTGGAGCAATTCTTCTGACCTTATCATGTAAGCACAAAGACATGATCATGAGACAAACAGAGAGCCCTGTGAGTCTGACTAACGCTGAGTCAGGCTAGTATGGCACAATTATTGAAATGGGTCATCAAAATAGATTATATAAGAGAGCCTTTAAAAACACTCAACTACATGTTATAAGCTCACAATTTTTCCTATTTGAGCCTGTTAGTTGTATGGCATTTTTCTTTTCCACTATTAAACTGTACTACCATGGCAAACAATATTTAAGGAAGAGCAGAGAAGGCTATACATGTACACACCCATAAAATATTTTCAAACTTTGATCATTTTGATCTATATACACACAAACATACATTGTTCAAACTTTTGAGGTCTGTAAACAAAGATACAGTAATATTAGTAATATTGCAAAATATTAGTACAATTTAAAATAATATTCTATTGTAATAAACTTTAAAAAGTATTTTATTCCTGTGATGGCAAAGCTGAATTTTCCAGAAACGTTCAGTGTCACACGATCCTTAAGAAATCATTCTAATGTGCTGATTTGGTGCTCAACAAGTAACATTCCTTATTATTATCAATGTCAAACACAGTTGTGCGTGTGTGTTCAAGACAACTTTTTCGCCTTATGTTCGCTCCATACTCAAAAACAAACATGGGCTCAATGCTGAATCACTTTGGCTAATCAATCTAAATGAAGCATAGGAGTCATCGGTCAGAATCAAACACTCACTTCTTCACTGAATCGACTCGAATGACTCACTCTGTCACTCAACTGCGGATTATTTCCAATTCAACATAACATGCCCGGATTGCCTGCACTGGCTGCAAAGTGCAAATACAAAACCCTGTAGAAAAACACCTTTTCACGGCTTTGAATTTAATCTGATGATGAGGTAAGCCAAATGTTTAGGAAATTAGGTTTGTAAACATATTGCCCTTTTAAGCAGAGATACTGTCAAGCATTTTGTATAGTACAAACTCTATAGGGACTCTAAAGTGTAGGAGCAAAGCCAATGTAGGTTTATACATCATAAGTGATCAAATACTCATCATACGAAGGGTCCTAAGCATAAAATAAGGTTCCATATTCTTCGGTGTCTATGCTGTTCAATACGGTGAAAACTGACCATGAATCACTTTTCAATTGTCAATAAGAAACTTATTAAATAGATCGAAATGAATAAGGCAAATAATATGCAGAAATTATATGCAGTCAGGCAAAGTGTCTTTTTAAAGACTCCATATCCAACCACTAGTTGCAGTGATGCATGTGGCAGCTGCTTATCCAGCACTAATGTTAGCCTCTGTTAGCTGATTAGCTTAGAAATGAGCTTACAACAGTCCCACATTTCCTGTCTTTTACCGACTGAAGCCACTCTGACAAATTAGAGCAACGTAATACTACGCTCGATATTCTGAAAGGTCATTATGGAGTAACGTTCCTGGCAGGTGAATACGTTATGTTTACATGTGAGCAAGGACAGCTGAGTGACTCAGGTAACGTTAGCGCTTTAGCCTTTAGCTCGCGAGCTAACGGCTACAAGCTACCCGAGTCACTCGGCAGTCCCTGCTGTTTATTAACAAAACAGGTTCAATTACCACAGCAAAGCATTCTTGAGTCTTGAATATACTCACGTGGAGAGTTTCCGGGTCCAAAATAAAACTCCTGGCCATAACTCACGGAGCTGGACAGCCCGACCCAAGTTCCCTTTAATCTGGGCCAAAATGTCATTGGATTCGCGGTCTAGTTTATCTGCGTACGGGAGAAGTTTGTTGTAGACGATCTCTTTCTGAGGGACAAAACCTAATATCTCGGCCTGGTCCTTTTTCATATTACGATTCCCAAAATAAATATCCTCTTCTGACGTGTCCGGCTTATTTCCTTCCTCTCTTGACAGAAGTTCCCTGGACAAATCTTTGTTTTATTCACAAAAATCCGCTACTTTCGCATAAGTGTCGTTATTGTGGAGCGGGATTCAGATCAAAACTTGTTACTTCTTTAGATCTCTGTCTTTCTGACCTCTGGTGTTAAACACATCAGCTTCAGTCACCTACATAGAGAAGTCTCCCCTCACTCTCTTGACACATATTACGAGTCACACGGACAGACACACACTCACATACACACACGATCAACCTCACATACATACACACCAGCGGGTGCAACAATGAGCCATGAGCGGCGCGCCCCCTGCTGGTGTTCCCTGCATATTCAGCAACCACAACACGGCCCGTGAAAATGTTCAAAAGTGTGAATCAAATAAATAAAGCCAATTTTAAAAATATTGAGGATGTGTTGTCTTTATAACTCTGTTACAGATATTTGTCAATTCCCCTTATAAATATATGTAGGCTATATGTAATATCATTTAAAAAAAAAATTCAACTTAGCATTAATAAATATATATAGCTGCATTTATATTTTAGGAGGAGGGGGGTTATATACATTTTGAGTCTTCTGTATCAGAATGTTTTTGCAGTTTTTACTCCAGTTTTGTTAGCTCATAGTATATGAGCATTATAAATCATTAAAAAAGTTTTTGAGTGTGTCACTGTATTTACTTTTCTTGCTCTGTTTTCACAAAATGAACATGTCCTTTAACAAAACAAATGCTTGGAACATTCGCATGACACAAGCTTTGTTTGTATATTGGGCCCTTCGCTTTGTTTAAACGGTTTATCCGAGGCAATGATACTAACGAGATAACTTAAATCCGCTTTGGTTCTTTCCTTGTGCACTGACCCAGTGCGCTACTATTCACTTGACCTAGTGTCAAGGCAGAAGAAGGGAAGAGTGTTCTGTGCAGTTACCCTTCAGCGGCTCTCATTCTTATTTTGATCAAGATGTGTGCATTTCTGTACCTCAGTGTCACAATTTAATTCAATTTTTCCCAAGTTTCATTTTGTGTTCAGCTCTTAAGTGGTTTCCAGTTTCTCACAGAAATTTAATCTTGATGAAGACCTCCAGGTCAATGGAAAATTAGCATATTCATGGCAGAGAAAATAAAAAGATGTCACATTCCCACAGCTCCTTGCACGAGATTCCTCAAGGTCATTTATCAACCACATCCCAAACGTCTTTTCCAGGTAAAGTAGATTTGTCTGCCCTGATCATGGGTGTTGATAATGAGATTCTGGATTAACAGGCCCACTTGCCAGTCTCTAAAATATGGTGCTGTGTCAGTTGTCACAGAGAATACAGCACCTGAAATGACCAGTAATTGAATGCATATCAAATAACAGAATAATCACATGCTCATTTTTTCAGGTCCCTCCAAGCTACCATATGAAGTCACTCATAACTTTCTATACAAAAACACATGTTCATGTTATGATCAACTGTGGTATTTGCAACAATGGCTATTACTAGCGTACAATGTCTGTACGCTGACATCCGAGTTGTTTTCTTAGATAATGTCCTCAATCCTCAGTTGGACAGACAGGAAGCGGCTCTTTGGCCATACAACATGTTTAACCCTGACTTTGATTGGATCATGTGACTTGTAAATCCCACTTGACCCAACAAGTTCAAAGCCTTCACTCCCGGTTGTGCTCTTGTGAACTTATTTGGCAGTGCTCTTTTTTGTTTTGTTTTTGTAACTACTTTCAGTTTGTGCCATTGATACAAAAAATAAATGCAGTACATTGAAGTAAAACTGCAGTAAAACTGCAATATTGCAGTTTTTCATGTCCAAAATACAGCATTTTTCTATATGTAACAATTGCAGTATTCCTTAAAAAAAACTGCAGTATTGCATAAGAACAGTGATCGATATAAGATTTAGTTGTTGAGATTTAGGTGAAATTAAAATAATGTATTTTTTCTAGACCAATTGAAAATGTATTCTTGTCCATCTGAACCAAGGTTTTAAACAGAAATATGGCAAACTGAAGAATAAAAAGAAAAAAGATAATGGAAAGGTTGATATTCAGATATTCTACTACTCTATTCACACTCACTTGTGGAACAACAGTGCCCTCTGCTGGTCTTTCTAATGTTTTTTATGTACGAATATCTGAAGTTTTTTATTTGAGTACATACTATATGACTATATATTGCCAACAGTTTTGGGACGCCTGTCTTTACATGCACATGAACTTTAATGGCATCCTATTCTTAATCTGTAGGGTTTAATATGGAGTTGGGCCACCCTTTACAGCTATAACAGCTTCAACTCTTCTGGGAAAGCTTTCCACAAGGTTTAGGGGATTGTTTATGGGAATTTTTGACCATTCTTCTAGAAGCGCATATGTGAGGTCAGGTACTGATGTTGGAGGAGAAGGCCTGGCTCATAATCTCCGCTCTAATTCATCCCAAAGGTGTTCTATTGGGTTGAGGTCAGGACTAGGTCAGGGCCAGACAAGTTCCTCCACACCAAACTCGCTCATCCATGTCTTTATGGACCTTGCTTTGTGCACTGTTGCGCGGTCATGTTGGAACAGGAAGGGGCCATCCCAAAACTGTTCCCACAAAGTTGGGAGCATGAAATTGTCCAAAATGTCTTGGTATGCTGAAGCATTAAGAGCTCCTTTCACTGGAACTAAAGGGCCAAACCAAACCCCTGAAAAACAACCCCCACACCATAATCCTCCCTCCACCAAACTTTACACTTGGCACAATGCAGTCAGGCAAGTACTGTTCTCCTGACTAACCCAGACTCGTCCATTGGATTGCCAGACAGAGATAATCTGAAGGCCAAAAAAAGTTTGGAGGTCTGTAGCTATTGAATCTGCAGAAAGTTGGCGACTTCTGCACATTGTGCACCTCAGCATGCGCTGACCCTGCTCTTTGATTTTACGTGGCCTAAGTTGCTGTTGTCCCAATTGCTTCCAATTTGTTATAATACCACTAACAGTTGATGGTGGAATATTTAGTAGTGAGGAAATTTCACAAAGGGACGTATTGCACAGGTGGCAACCTATCACGGTACACTCTAAAAAAAAAGGCTCGTAATCATAGGGGAACCTTTTTTAGTGCTATATAGCACCAATTTTGGTGCTTCAGTGGTTCTTCAGCGGTTCTTCAGAGGTGCTATATAGCACCTTAGTCAAAGAACCGGTGAAGAACCTCTGAAGAACCGCTGAAGAACCTCTGAAGAACCGCTGAAGAACCACTGAAGCACCAAAATTGGTGCTATATAGCACTAAAAAAGGTTCCCCTATGGTTACGAGCCAAGAACCATTTTTGGTGCAATATAGAACCTTTTTTTTTTTAGAGTGTAGCACGCTTGAATTCACTGAGCTCCTGAGAGCGACCCATTCTTTCACAAATGTTTGTAGAAGCGTCTGCATGCCTAGGGGCTTGATTTTATACACCTGTGGCCATGGAAGTGATTGGAACACCTGCATTCAATGATTTGGAGGGGTATCCCAATACTTTTGGCAATATAGTGGATCTGGTACATTAAATGTATATGAGAACAAGAACACCAAATTAGAAGATCACCATAATAAAAGATTTAGTTAAACTATTTAAACAAACATGTCTTCTACTCAAGGGCTTTCAATTCTTAATTAGAATTAGTTCCAAATTACATTTGTAGCACATATTGCCTGTGGAAAACCACGGAGCACCTAAAGGAACATCCATGACATGGTGATGGAAAGATACAATATCTTTTTCGAGCAAATGGAAATTATCGGAATAACATTTTTCTTCCCATTTCATTCTTTTCCATCACCATGCCTTTTTAGGGGTATCCGTAGAAAAACTAGTGTAACTATTCATTTGAAATGAAAGCGATTTGAAATTGCGGATAAAGCACCAGACAAAATATTTGTTATCTACATAATACAGTGTTTATTTGCACCAATATTTATTTATATCACAAATATATCTTCAAAATGCAGACTAGCATCTGTCTTTATATAAACTGTACATGAAGGCAAGGCACTATACAATGCAGAATAGAAAGAGATTTTCTCTTATTCCACAATTTCATTCAATCCTGTCTGAAGAGACACACACTATATAGATTCATAAACACTCTCCCATGTACACCCGCATAGGGTTCTCAAGTTCAAGCATCTTGTCTGGAAGATTTATGAGCGCAGATATGAACGTACTTACATAAAGTGCTCTTCTGAGCTTTCTTACATTCAGATAATTATTTGATTAAAGGCATTTTTTATTTATTTATTGGGTCTTTATGTTAAGCTGGGCAGTGCATGAGGGCTGCCTTGTGCATGTTGGACGGTGAATGACCTCATGTGGACAGAGCAATTCAGAACAATAAAAATGGGAGGAAAACAAGCTGGAAGTACTCAAAACATTCAACAACAATAAAACAAAAAAATCTTGCTAATTCACTGATAAAAACAAATGAAGAAAATGGGAAAGAAATGTGCAACAACAGGCTGGTAAACCCTTGCCAATCTCAGTCTTTTCTTCTTCCTCCAGCTCCTTTTCACCTCCCTGTGTGGCTTGACACAGGTAGATCTTCACTTGCGATTGTCCTGTCTTGATCAAAAGGAATGAGAAGGTCTCCACTTGCATATTAAATCCCAATCAGCAGTTACAGTGCAGTCAGATTTCCTCGAGTTCCTCTAAAACAATCCTTTGGCTTTCTTCACATTCACTTGCTTCCATCCTGGCAGTGCCTCATATTCACTTCTTGTTATCTCCAATGCTTTCTGTAGAGAACATACACACATATATTTAGGGATAAGGATTTAATTAAAAAAACGCAGATGACATACAAGTGTTAAATCACACTGGATGAATAATCACACATACAAACACAACAGCTGTAGGATATTGGTTACTGCCATTCACCAATCCCAAAATGGAAACATCCATTATTAGAGTACAGTATTTAAAGTAGGAATGCACAATTTATTGACACCATATTTGTTATCATCTGATATTAAAATAAAGTATCAGTCAATGTTGGAAATCCAATTGTTCATGCTTGTTTCAAAATGAATATCACATTTTTATACTGTACATTATAATGTCGTGTTAGCCAAATTCACATGCAGCATTTAAAACGATTGATAGTATAGTTCAACCATTTATTGATTATTGGCCATAATTCTGGCTTATTCATTTTACTATTAGTATCAGCGCATGTGAAAGAAGATTTGTGTAAAGAAGTCTGTTATGCTCACCAAGGCTGCATTTATTTGTGAGGAATACACATACAAAATTAAAAGTAGTTATTAAGATTAATGTGGTTTGGAATTGTAAAAATTGCTTATATAATTGCATATATTAATTATTTATATATTTTTTCAAGCACATTTTACAATATATATATATATATATATATATATATATATATTTATATATTAATAACCATTTTTAATTTTATATAGTTAGTATATTTATATATTAAGTATATAGCATTGTTACTCAGTTTTCAGTGTCACATGATCCGTCAGAAATTATTCTAATATGATGATTTTGTGCTTAAAAAACATTTCTTATATTATCACAGTTGAAAACAGTTGTGCTACTGAATAGTTTTGTGGAAACAGTGATGCATTTTTTCAGGATTGTTTGATGAATTTAAAATAAATAAATAAAAAACACAGCATTTATTTGAAATAGAAATCATTTGTACGATTATACATGAATTTACTGTCACTTCAATTAATTAATTGAATGCATCCTTTCTGAATAAAAGTATTAATTTCTTTAAAAAAAAAAAATACCACAACTTTTGAACCATTGTGCATGTTATCCTGCATACAATATTTACCAGTTACACTATAAATCTTAATCAAAGTGAGACCTCTCAGTGAGCTGTCAGTGGTAAACGGTGACCAATACACTGCTAGATGTGATACACAAGCACATGGTGATGCAGTTCACACAGTGAGGATGCGGCATTAGTGGGGAAAAAACAGTGTTCCTCATGAAACAAAACTCACCTTTCCAGAAGCCCCTACACCCTGCCATGTGAAGGGAAAAATTAACCTCAGTCAGACGCAAGACTACACCAGCAAAAAGGGGAAAAGCAGAAAGATGCAGGAAGAGACAGGTTAAGAGAGACAGCTTAAAGACTACATAGTGGGAGCAGGAGGAGAAATTTGAAATAGATGAAGGGGAAAATGGCAAAATAAAGCTAGATAGAACTAAAAAGACAGAACTTATGAGCAAACACAGGCAGACAGATTTTACAGAACAGATACAGTTCAGTAATATCCGGGTCCATTGTCTGAAAACCGTACAATTCTTTGATGTGTCAAGAACGATAAAGTTAAGCTTAGAAAATAACTAATGGACCTTAAACACTACCGTAATACTCAAATGTGTGATAATGTGATTTTTCTCACCTCAAAGTCCTCATCTGATAGGTAGATCTCAAGACGTAAAGGGTCAACACCTTCTGGTAGGGGACGGGCTTGTATATCAGCCAACGGGTAAATGGTCTTGCAGAGTCTAGTCAAGACGTCTTCAACAAGAATGATCTGATTACATACTTCAGCCTCCTATAAATCACAGAAAACAACAAAGATGATGTTTACTGATGACAGAGTTGGTTCACCATGAGACCAGCACCTACAGTATCTTTAAAGGGTTAGTTCACATAAAATTGAAAATGAATTTACTCAGACAAATCCTAACCTAACCCTAAAAGATGAACAAAAGTCTTACGGGTTTAGAACGACATGAGAGTGTTATGTTCTAGACCCGTAAGACTTTCGTTCATCTTCAGAACACAAATTAAGATATTTTTTAATGAAATCTGAGAGATTTATGTCCCTCTATTGACAGTATATACTACTACCACTTTGTCACAGGAGTTCATAAAGAGACATTAAACTAATCCATATTAATTGAGCGGTTAAGTCCCAATTTTCTGAAAAGATGCTTTATATTAGGGATGCACCAATGCCAATGCTTTTATTTTTAGTACTTGCTTATACAGAGTACCAATACCTGTAATTTAATTAAAAAATTTTTAATATTGGGCAGAGAAACCAGAGGAATATGAATAAAATGAGTTTACTTAGCAAATAGATATCTCCTTCAGTTATTTTCATGCCTAATTAATACAGTATTATAGGAGCTACTGTAAGCTTCCACTGTTCATAGTATTGCTCAATCATATTTTATCTTTAATTTAATAGCACAGTGAATATTTAGAGCCAGGGCTTAAAAACGGAAAAAAATATCAATCGGTTCACTCCGAGCAGAATCGATATTTTAACGTTTCCGTTTTTGTGTTCCTCATTAAACATTACTGTTCTGAAAACGGTTTGATTTGAAAAAATAACGGTTAATAACGTTATTTTAATTTAATTTAGCCAAACAAACATGTATAAATAAAGACTTATTTTCACTCAATAATAATATAACGCATGATAATTAAACTTGAATATTTATTTCATAACATTTTTAAAACCACAACAGAAATACATGCATTAATTACAAAGCATAAACAGCGGGACAAATATTGACCTGTTTTAATGGAGCGGAAAGTGGCCCTCTATTTGCCTATTCTTTTCAGAAGAGTGATAACATTCTTTGTACATAACTTTTTTTTCAACACGACTTGTTTTAAAAATTGCATGAATAAAGAATAAATAAACTGGATAACCATTGCTCTTTTAATGCACGGTCAACTGCTAATTTCAAAGCAAACACTGCGCAACACGTCCTTGCATCACACAATCAAATTCAGCCAGCTAATAAGCTTGATCATTTAATGCAATATAACATACCATTTAATACGAAGCATCAACCGTCTATATAGAAAACATTGACCTGTATTGGCAATCTGAAAGACTATAGGAAAAAGGTTTGATAGATGCTAGTAACCTACTTGGATAGGCTTAAACGAAATACACAAACTAGCCTAAATCAGACTATTTGAGCTTAAAGTCCGTACTGCTTATTTAAACGTTCGAAAAGAATGTCCTCCAATACCTGCGCTTTCATTGTAGACCTCAGTGGGGAAATAAATGTACGTGAGGCATGAAAATGCGCGCTCTATACTGACTTGCGTACCGGTAGATTCATAGATGACTGGTGCGCGGGCATTTCACTCACGCTTGATCCGTCAACGTCACATGCTGTACTACTCTATTCATTATTGGTCACTGCCAAATTAAAATATTAAAGAGAAGGATAAAATAACGTTATTAACCGGTTAATGGTCATTTCAAATTAACGTTTCTGTTCAGAACGATTCAAATTGATTTTGATTTCGTTTTTGTTCCTCTTAAAATTTCGTTCGTTTCCGGTTTTCGTTTTCGTTCCTTGAACCGGTTCAGAGCCCTGTTTAGAGCTGCTTCAGCCAGGCTCAACCAGTCAAGAGCAGTGAGTGAATTTCTTTTGTTGTTGGATTAACATTGAAGACAAAGACAACAGTAGGTTTATCAGGCTGCTGTCACTTTAAGAGCTGCACGTATCCAACATACTGTTACACATGCGTTTTCTTTTCAACTGTTCAAGTTCACTTAAGACAAAACAGATTATGTTTCACAAGGATACTTGCCTAATCGGGCATTTTTACATAATTTTGTGTGAATTTGTCCGTTCACGCGCAAGACATTAAAGAAATTGATTTAATAGGCTATTCGCACGCTGTCTGAGAGGCAGCTTTTCTGGGTGCACACTTCGGATGTTTGCGCACAGAAAACGTCATGTGATTACTGTATCGCCTTCCTGTAATAATGTAAGGAATCACTCATACACAAGTCACGTGGCAGTTCATGTTTTTACTTGCACATTCGATTTAATTTTAATTCAAATGATGCAAATGCTCCACATTTTACTTTCTTTACTATTGCCATATCCGACCAAACTACAAACTTTCCAGCGATGTCTGTGAAAAAAGAATGTACGTTCGACAAGCTTGCGTGTCTGTGCCACTGCGCTCTCAATCCACCCCGCGTTTCGCTTATCAGCTCTCGCACACCGTAGCTAAATAGGCATAAATATTTAATTTGTTTAACATTCTATTAATTCGATACATTTACTTCATAGACATTCTTCACTGATATATCCATTCTGCTCTCTGTTGTCAGTGTTTTTTTGTCACAAGCACTGTACTGTACTCGCTGCATGGTATCGGAGCATTGCGAGTAGAGGAGCGCAGTATCGGGCCCAATACCGGTACTGGTATTGGTGCATCCCTTCTTCATATGATTTACAGATTTCATTTAGGCCTTTATTCAAATATAAACGTCCAGCAACGCAACACATACATCAGATACAGTAAACGGAAGCTCACACATGCTTGCTTGATGTGCGAGAACAAATGAGGTTCATTCTCATGTTACAAAGCATGTTTGAGCTTCCACAAGAACCAATGAGGTTTGTTGTCACGCGTCCGGCAGGTTCGGTTGAGCTTCTGTTCATGCTCGCTAATCAATGTTTATACGGGAATAAAATCTTGAATTAAAGAACAAAAGTCATATGGCTTTGGAAAGACATGAAGGTGGGTAAATGACAGAAATTTGACAGAATGATGACAGATGTTCTGTAGGTGTGTACTACTAACAGTGTAATAAAGTGCTTGTAGATATTGTGTTCTTTGAGCCCTATTATTATAACTCTGACAAGAAAAAAAACTCAGTATGTGCATTTAACTTTCTCTCTCACCTTCTCCGTGATCTCAGCGATGTCCTCTCTGTGTTCCCAGCTGGGAAACATGTTAGTGAAGGTTAGGGGCTCGAGCCCTGCGTGGATCAGGTATGATTTTGGAGTCTTCTTCTCATTTTTTTCTAAAAATACAAAAGCAGCGCCAATCTTGTTATTGCATTATTCTTTTATTGTTTTGTTGAACAACACTGGAATTAGAATTAAATTAAAATAAAATATTTTAATAAAATATATACAATAAAAAACAACAACAAAAAAATTAATTTTTATTTAAAAAAAATTACATTTAAATTGTTTTTCATATTTCGCCACGTTGGAATTATAAGGTTCTATCTGCATTCTGACTGGTTTTGAGATATTGAGCTTTAAAGTTTTTGCATTCCATTTGACTGTGTAGAAAGAACCTTTTTATTTTCTATATAAAAAGTAAAAAAAAAACTTAAAAACTTAAAAAACAACATCACATAATGTAAAGAAGTTGTCAGAATAAGAATATGTGAATAACTCAATTTTGACAAAAATGTCAGATAGAACCTTATAATTCCAAGGGGACGATTTTTCTTCTTTTATTAATTATTATTTTATTGTGAAATTAAATTAATTTTAGCCTTGATAAAGACTAAACAGGAAACTAGAGAGATCATGATGTAACAGAAGTAGCAACAGACAATTTCTTCCTTATTGAGACTTCCATCTGAGTGAAACCGATTACTGAAGAAAAAAAAAGAATCTAGAATGGGAACTTGGTTCTATACATTGTTTGCTGATTGAAACCTCCATTCAATAAGCAAACAATGGATAGAAGATAGAAGAGCTTGCAATTGTAAGAATGGGACAGGGCTTAAGCTGACTAAATGGATAGACAAGTCCAGCATCCGTCACCATTGGTTGTCATGAGAATGATATTACACAATATCACTCTTCTTTCTTTCCTAAAAAGACCATTAAAGACAAGCATGTCTATTTAAGTCACCTTTGCTATATTGGAGTACAGTTTCCATGGCACACTTCCTGTCTGAGTCCCATCGTATGCGAGCTGAGCCTGTGGACTCTATGTCCTGAGGCCACCAGCCCTGCCACAGGTAAACTTCATGGTGATTATCCACCAAAAACAGGGCTAAAAGACAGTCAAACACAAGAAGCGACATCATGATACTGCCACAACCATACCTCATGATTTTTCAATGAGTGCGAAGAATCAAATTTCCTTAATACATTATGCATGTAATGAGTGTAGGAAAGTCTAATTCAAATGTAACTGACACCCATCCAGGATACCTAACTGTTAACAAGCAAGTTACACACCAGACAGAACTCTTTACAGTGTTTAGCGAACATGAATGTGTCAAACACCTGGCTGAGTAGCTGTATACAAATCCTCCTGTAGGAAAGGCATCGAGTTGACCAAATTTGGTTCTCTGGATGGATATACAAACTCCACTGCCACAAACTCTCCTGAAGCACTGCTTAACTGGAACAGCCGAGGAGTGAAGTTGAACTTTCCTGGATCTGAGAAACAAGACAAAACACATAAATTCAGGTTATCTGCAGAGTTTTTAAATCAAATGCAAAACCTTAAGAGATCTTTTTTTAAGACCTGCAAAAATAAAATGTTTTTGTTTTGCTCTATCCTCTACGCTTCTGGATTTGTCAATACGCATGCGTCAAGGGTTCAAGGGTTACTCTTTCGTCGTAAATCAATGCGTACGGCAATCTGCCAGAAGTTAACTATTTTAGTCTATAAAGTTTTAAATATGGATATTTTGTCTTACACAAACGTGCCACTTTGCTTCAGAAGGCCTTTATTAACCCCCTGGAGCCGCGTGGAGCACTTTTATGATGGATAGATGCACTTTTATGGACTTCAAAAACGACCCATCAAGTCACTGCCATTATAACGCTTGGATTAGCCAGGACTTTTTTAATATAACTCTGATTTTATTCGTATGAAAGAAGAATGTCATATACACCTCGGATGACTTGAGGGTGAGTTAATCATGGGCAAATTTTCATTTCTGGGTGAACTAACCCTTTAAAAGGTAATATTCGAAAAAGCACGATAAAGACACTTTAAAGGTCCCATGGCATCAAAATTTTATTTTATGAGTTTTTTTTTTTACAATAATATGAGTTCCCCTAGCCTGTATATGGTCCATAAGTGGCTAGAAATTTTGATGGGTGTAAACTGAATTCTGACTGTCTTTCTCTGTCTTTGAGAAAATGACCGCTCAGAAGAGCTGATCTTGAATTTTCCTGTTATGACGCCATACCAGGAAAGGTTACCTCCCCTTCCTCTGCTTTGCCCGCCCAGAGCATTCAGAGAAAATGGATTCAGTTTATGTCAGCACAGGCTTTACAAACAGACTTTACGATATGGATTCGACAGCACCGCGACAAACAGTGAGTAACAGTGTTCATTAATCATTCAAGTTCACTCAGACTTTCTTTCTAGATCGTTTAATGATCGCCGTCTTGATGCCCTAAGCGCAATGCATCAGTGAATCAAGCCAGTGACTAAAACTATCGTTTCTGTTAGTAGTATGAAACAAATCCGTTTTTTAAGTGATTAAACTACAGAGAGCGATCAAAGAACACTCTTTTTTTATAATGTTCGGATCTGTCAATCACACGTCGCGAGTGTTTCTGCACACTTGCCCAAACTGCCATTATAATGAATGACGCTGTTATGCAGCACAGCGAATCTATTACTGTATTCATATCGACGTCGTGTTTGCTGTTAGTTGTGGTGAAAGCATTTTGTGAGAGAAAATGCATTGCAATGACGAGATCACTGCATTCACGCGATCAACAGACTGGCTGTCTACTCAATGCTCATCACGGCAGCTTTTCATGTGATAGGAATAGATCATAAAATAATGCTATAATCCACACTTTGACGATTCGTTCCTCTCGACGGCTGTGATGGTACATGTGTTACAAAGTTCATAGAATAAGGTGGAAAAAGACAGAGTCGACGTGACTGGGACTGTTTATTCAGAACTCTCAGATAGAAAAAAGCTCGCGCTAACAGCACAGCACTCTCAACAACTCAGTACAATAAAACTTCTTCCAGCTCTCCGTGGTTCACGAGTGCCTAGTCAGTCTCTCTATCTCTATCATGCATGCAGTGCGTGCAGTGCCTCGCTAAACCACACGCCCCACGCAACATAATCTAACATTCATTTCAAATGCAAAGATGTCAGCCAATCACAACAGTGGGCGTTTTCACTGAAGTCTCACAGCAGACACGCCCCTTGAAACATTCAGCCAGAGGGGTAATAACAGTATAGAAAAAATGCCTTTTATTTCTAAATTGACATTTTTTGATGTAAAAATCATACTAACAAAATAAGTACACCTCAGGAAACATTTTAATATAATAGAAAAATACCATGCCATGCGACCATTAAGATTTTGTAAGGACTCTCGGGAACCCTGTAAATAATTTCCACGTCATTATGAACACAAACGCACAGACACACGCTTCTTTACTCACCCTGCAGCATGCAGTCATACGCCTTACGATCTCTCCTTCCCAAGGCCTCCCAGAAGCCTTGTGGTTCAGCTCCCTCATCACACTCATGGATGGACACTTTACTGCTGCTGTGAAGCCCCGCCTCCAGAGGACACCTGGAAACCAGAAAGTCTGTCAGGGGTCAGCAACCTTTTATATTAAGTGCCGTTAGTTTGTTTGTATGAGTTGACTCACTGCTCTTTGATTTTGTTTGCAGCGGTACAGCCCACATCACGTGTGTGTGTCTGTGCCTTGCAGCCGTGCCACAGGTACATGCTGGCTTTAGGGATGTTTAAGAGGATCAAAGAGGTGCGAGACCGTAGGCTGCTGCAGTGGCACACCGCCTCCAGCAGATGGCCCTCTATGGGTTTCTCTCCTCTCACACAGTATAAGCGCCAGTCATCTGCACATGAAGGAAAATGGGTCAAGTCCATAAAAGTGGTCCTCACTGCAGAGTCAAATGGGTGGAGCTTGACATAGTCCAGCTCCACCTCTGTGAATCTAAGGGGAGGGGCTTAACATAATTAGGTTTAGGGATAGGGTGTGGTTGGACCTTCTAGCCCCATCGATCAGGTCTAAATTACATACATTATAATATATTAGCATTATAAATCATTAGTATAACAATACAAAATGGTTGTAGTGAGGAAGAAGGGGTGGTTAGCAATACAAGCTAAAACCACAACTGCTCCATCTGTTGGTAGTGAGCAGTCTCTCAGTCCGTATGTTCAAAATATGATTTTCATGATGTATTTGTCTTTTGATTTAACCAATCTAAAAAGGTTATGGAAAAATTATGCAAACAAAAGAAATGTGGTAAAGTTAGCAAAAGAGATTACTTTGTGTATTTTCTTCCTCCTCTTCTCTCTTTCCAGCATGAACAATCATTCCTCCATTGAAGCACTGTAGGAAACAAGGAGGCTCCTTTCCCTGCTGTACTTGGACCTGCAAAACACACAATGTTAAACAGACTATATATTGTTTTTATGCTAATATTTTAGCATTTTACATTACATTTAAACTGATCAATAAAAGAACAGTACCGTTCACAAGGTTTGAGGTCATTGAGATTTTTTTTTGTTTTAGGAAATTTATACTTTCATTCATCAAGGATACATAGATCAAAAGTGACAGTAACAACATATATAATGCTACATTTTAACAACATTTATACATATTTATAATGTTGTCCATTTAAAAAAATGCTATTCTTTTGAGCTTTGCATTCAAAGAATCCTAAAAAAAAAAGGTATCACAGTCTCCACAACAATATTAAGAAGCACAGCTGCTTTTAACATTGATAATAATAAGAAATGTTTGCATCAAATCAGCATATTTTAGAATGATTTCTGAAGGATTATGTGACACTGAAGACTGGAGTAATGATACTGAAAAAATAAGCTTTGCTATCACAGGAATAATTTACATTTTTAAATATATTAAAATAGAAAAAAAAAATTAAATTGTAATAAAATTTCACAATAAGACGGTTTTACTGTATTTTAACAAATAAGTTCTGCGTGTGATCAAATTAAAGAACACAGAGACGCAGCCGGATCATTTTTGGTAATGACCAATGCAATGACCAATTATCATAATGACCAATGCAACCTACCAGTTAGCACTTGGTTTAAGATGTGCTTTTTTGGGGGCTGTAAATAATGGCGCAAACACCAGTAAATTGATGAGCACAAACCTTAGTAAATCACCTTGCATTATTCATTTAAACACTCTCCTCTCATAAATTTTGAGCCTGAAAGGGAAATTCCTACAAATGAATATGCAATAAGGTCAGCTGCAAAAATAACTGTCCATGCATTTTCAGGGCTAATTTATCACTGCGTATCTTATAGTAAATCCAGACAGTAGTTTTTTTTCACTGGCGCAAGCCGTTGGCTGGCCCTTGATGAGCATAAGAGACTACTTATAGTAAGTACCTGAGCACCTCTCTCCTCATCCAGCTCTACAGTCATCAGTGCTGATGTTCCCTTCTCATTCACTGTGGAGTTACGACCCTGCCAGAAGAAATAACAACATTTCTCCTTCCCTGGACCGATGATCCGTTCCGAATGCAGCCTTTTGCCAACTGCACAAAAAAAAAGAAAAAAAAAAAAAAAAAAGAGCAGACTTTTGAATCATGAGCAAACAAACAGCCCAGCAACAACATGTTCAGACACACTGTATCTTATGGTTTTACACAGTGATCATGTGAGAGTTGCTGGTTTATGGCAGTTTATAGATGATTGTATGGTGGGACAGAATCATACCATGGAAATGCAGTTTATTTTATAATGAGCATAAAATATTAAAAAGGTGGAAAGAAAGTGTCTAGGGGAATGACGTGCAACAGACAGTCCTCTCTTCTATACACCAGTGTTATATTTAATATATTATTTATTGAAATGTTTAATTAACTTATTTGTACAATTCATTTTAATTTTAGCTTAAGTTTGAGTAATTGTGTTGTTAGTTTTTATGTATTTCCATTTACTTTAATTTATTTTAATTTCAGTTTTAGCAAATTTGGTAAATTTATTTATTTCTACGTTTTTTTTGTCTGTTTTTTTTTTTTAAACCTAAAACTCTCTTTAGATTTATTTAAAACAACACTTCTATGCACACCTTCAACATGCAATCTCACCTGCTGTGCTGATCATGTACTTCCATTTGACCACGTATGTGTCCCCTTCATGGAACTGACCAATGCTCTGTTTAGGTAATCGACTAGAACAAGCAAGAGAGACAGTGTTTGTACATAAAAATCCCTTCATTTAATAGTTTTACCATATAAATGATTCATCCTACCTGTAGTCAAACTCTAGAATGTGCCAGACGTCAACAGACAGTGTGCTGATCTCAAAATTACGCAGCTCATCACCTTCCACCAGTCCATAACCTCGTCCGACATTGACTCCATCCAGAACGGTCTTGACTGGTGTCCATACTGTTGACAACATCAGTGACGCATCATAGGGCCGACATTCTCCGCTCCGAAGCTCCTGAAGAAATCAACCAACCAATTGCGTTTCAAGATTTACAACATTTTTAAATACAATCAGGAGTATCTAATGTATTAATACTTGCTTTTTTAGAAAAGCGAGGTAGATATACAACTTATTCTGTGCAAATGTACCTTGTTTTCAACAACATTCGAGTCCCCATTCTTCTTAGAGGATTTCTTGGAGTCACACCAGTCCAAAAACTTCTCTTTAAAAAGAGTAGTCTCATTGTGCTGAGTCAACCTGCCAAACACAGCCCAGTCTGGTCGTCCCTGGCCTTTCCTATTAATAACAGGTTCAGCAAAGACACCACTTATTTTAATTTCATATAGATTTCATTAAAAGCAAGGATATAACTTTGTGAGAACAGAACAAATCCATGAGACATGAACACAGCACTCATTTATTTTAGGAGTGACGCATCAGGCCTCTGACATTCTGCTGGCAACACTGAAATACTAAGCTGTTGTTTTGAAAGGTGTAGTAAGTTAAGCAACAATAACACAACTCTGACCTGAAAGGCCTCTGTGAATAAACTTTAAAAGGACACAAGTGTCAAAACTTGATCTATGCTAGAACAATACATATTAGCAGAGCATCAGCACATACTGTTTTGTACCTGGGTATAAGCGCGTTGCACTCTCCAGGGTCCAGAGGATTAATATCACAGTTGCTGTAGTCAAAGGTGCCATTCCACAAGTGCTTTGCCAGCTGGAAAGCCACTTTTCTTTGTGCCAGCGTCACCTCCTTACCATGCCATACATAGACCTCGCTACCAAAATCAAACACCAGCACCTAGATGTCAAACAAGAATAAAACGTTGGTTCACAATTAAATTAGACTTTCTCTTACTTTAGTTTATATTATATAGTATAGCATTTATCAGAGATGCATAATATATTGCAGACCATATTTGTATGTAATGCAATGTAATTTTTAGATATTGGTCTGAGAAGATCAGGGTTATTTTATTTTTAGAAAATAAAAAATATATATATATTTTTTAAATGATATTCTAAAGCAAGTTATCTATCTTTCCTACTTCAAGAATGCAAAATTGTTGAATGTATCTTGATTAAGGGTGTGTTCACACTTGTAGTTTGGTTAGCATGGTTTGTGTGGTCCGGAAAAAAAACATTAAGGGTGCGTTCACAATTGTACTACGGTAGAGTACAAAAAAAAAATAGTCCTGGTCCACTTAGCATTTACAGTGGCATTTTAACACCGAACCTAAAGATACTGAACCTAAAGGCACAGGCTTTTATTATGTATATTTGGCGACGACACTTAACATGCCTAACATGCAAAACAATGCTGTGTGCTGGGCTAAACGCACTTGTTGTATGTGCGTAGCCCTCACATGATGGTATTTAGACCAGCTGAAAACTTGTGAAGAGCTTATAAAATGTGTAAAAGTAAAAACTGCAGCAGGAACCCCACTAACAGAGCAATCGCAACAGGGTTCGTTTTAATCAACCCAACAACTGTGAACAATCAATCAATCAATATGCATGTATGATTTTCAAGTACTTCTTTAGAGTTAAGCATGGAGCAGCGAGGGACTCGACCCCAGTAGTCATCTTCAGGAACAAGTTTATCATCCAGGAGCCTATAGATGCAGTTGGTTTCTACGACGGCATTCTCATAGAACTCATCTTGCTCTGGAGTGCCAGCGGCTGTAGGGTACAGTACAGATGGCCATATTAAGAAGGACTGCAGTAAGGTCATTAAACTGCAGCATTCCCTATTATTATGCTTGTGTACAAAAATAAAATTGTTCAAAGTCAAATGCTGAGAACTAAGGGAAGGAATTGCATATTATCTCACCTTGATAACTGGCTTGGCCGCCAAGAATCTTCCAAAACTCTTTGGCAGCATAAGTGTGAGTGTTGGCACCTTCCTCGATGGTCTGCACATACGAGGCTCTGCATCCCAGGTCATGCTTGGTCTGAATGAATGTGGCCAACTCTGCAGCCTGCACGATTAAAGATACAAACATTTCATTTTCATTTTCACCACAAATGCAGATTAATATACTATACTATATTTAATATAATATAATATATCTTTAAATCACATGTACAAAAATCCTTACATGCTCATTAAATTTATCCATTAAAAAAATTCTATACATTTAAGACAATGAGCATCACATGGTGGTAAGATGTAGGTCAAACTCAAGAGTTCAATGGCCTGCAGTCTGGTTTGAACAAAGAAAGGTGTGTGTGAGAGAGCACCTCCTGCTTCCTGTACAAAACATTTCCTTTGTGGTTAATTCTGATTACTTCCTGCATGTGGAGGACTCACCGATATATTAATAGAACTGAAAGGATATGACATGTTTAACTGTTACAAAATCCAACTGAGAACCAGAAAAACAATTTTGATATAGGTGGCTAACAGCCAATGTTACTTTAGTATTATTTATATACTATTCTAATATTTATTAATAGTTTGAATTAACCTTTATTTTTATATTAGGAGTGTCTATTTACACCAAGTGCAAATAGAGCGCCTGCCTTGTTGGCAAGCACCATTTACACTAGCTCCACCCAACAATGCCTGGTTGGGCCAGACAAGATTAAAAAAGACGTGCATGTTCTAATGTCTACAGTGGTGTAGTCAGTAGAGCGTAAGGCTCATGGAACTTGTTTTTGATGCGATCAACCCGGGTTCGAATCTGCCTTTTGCCAAGCTCGCTCTTCTCCCTTTTCCCATCAGATATCGGAAAGGCATTTACTTTCAATAAAAATGAAGAAAATGTTCTAAAAGTGGAAGTAAAGTACATAAACGAAATGTTTAATAATAATAAAGTATTTATTGGGTAGGGTTAAGGGGAGGTGTATGGAGGGCTTTTATTGTCCCATTTAGGCGGCATGATGGCATCCATTAAATAATAATGTTATTATTGCATCCTGTTAATGAACAACAATACTGAGGTGCAAATAGTAGTATAAATGGCATCTAATTACTATTTACACACATTGGAAAGAACTGCTACTTTTTCTAGGGGTGTAAATCGGATGGTTCATCACGATTCTATATGATATCGATTCTCATAGCCGGCGATACAATATTTTTCCGATACTTCCAATTTCTGCGATACGATTATGATACGATTCAATTTAGGGGTATATCAATCAATATTTCGATATTATGATATTATGTGCCTATTTTACACAACAATTTACATTTTTATTAAAGCTGTAGTCTACGATGTTGAAAATCAGTCGAGAAAGCCTGAATTTTAAAAAAACTCATCCCGCCCCTCCACACGCACACCCCTCCCCTCTGTGCTACCTGATCCCTCCCACCGGGAAACGACCTGAACAACGTCACTCAGTCAAGCAGGAGTAAACATCGGAACAGAGATGTTGATAGCTCAAAGGCACACGTTTGAGTTCACGCCCACGCAAGATTACCAACACATGCAATGTTCTATCGGCTCGAACAGAAAACCGCTAACGTTAGGCCTATTGAAATAGTCAAGCACTTCAAGAAATATAATTACTTTGACCCGTGATAGGCGATGCTAAACGGCTAACATTCCAATGCCGACCGGCAGCATGATCATGTTGTCATGCTGATAAAAAGCTATTTATGTAATACACCACACCATAAAAGTATAAATAAATGTTTACCTGCTCAACAAATAATCAGCGTCGGTTTTAAGTCCAAAGGTTTCTCTGAAGCTTCCTCCAACGGGCAACGGTGGACCCTATATTGATTCGGCTTTGAGTCCGGCGTTCTTCACATTAATTTTAAATATCTGCTCTTTCCTCAATTGACTTTCTCTTTATTCCAACCTTGACTGCTGGGGCGAGCAGGGGCCGCTTGCCGCTGTCTGTTTGTTGGTTTTTCTCCATTGCTGAGTTGACGCTGCCTACTTGCCAGCAAAATTTCATGTCGCAGGAGGGGGCGGGGTGGGGTGCGGTCGGGGGAAAACGCGAGTGGAGCAGGGATTGGATGAGAGCAGTTAACCAATGTAAGCTGTCCGGCCGGACAGCTTACATTGGTCAATTTCTCTGCGGGTGTACACCCAATAGAGTGAATGGATTTTTTTCATTCTTTTTTCTCTTCATATTGTTAGGATTGTACTGTAGAACCATAACCAGCATCTAAACGAGATTATTAATAATGAACAATCTTTGAAATCGTAGACCATAGCTTTAACTAACAACTGCAACCATAATATATAACATTTATTTCAAAATTTCAACAGAAATGACAACAGTCAAGAAAGTATTTTAGGCTTCTGTGCTAAAATGTGTCAAAAAACTTGAAGCAACACAGGGTCACAGCGTGCAGCGTTCCTATGCAGCAGTTTATTGAACATTTTCTTTTAACAGTTTTAAATTTCAGTGTGAAGAACGATTCATAGCACTCTATTGTCCTTATATGCAAAACTATAGATATGTATCTACTGAAGCACAAAAATAAGTAAAAGAAGACTCAATTCCTATTAGGCCAAGTGGCCTATTTGTGCGCTGTTTTAGATAAGTGCACGCTGCTTTTTGCAAGGCTTTAAACATGAGCAAATGATAAACCTTCGTGAAGATTCAGCACTGGCCTGATCGGGACAATACATCTTTCACAAGCTCTGAAAGGTAATTTGAATAATACATAGACTGACATTGTGTGAAAATGTGGAGAGTGTTAAAACAAATGTGCCTCTTAAATATATAAATAGCCTACAGGTATCGATTTTTTTTACGCGTTGCATCGATGCATCGTATTAGATCAATGTATCAATCTATGTCTATGTATTGTTACACCCCTAACTTTTACATGGTGTAAATAGAATATATCACTAGATTTTAACTTAGTGTAAATAGCAGCTATCGCTAAGAAAATATGCCATTTTCACTTATTGTAAATAGAATCTAGTTGCTAATAACACAGTGTAAATTGCATCTATTACTGCGTGTTATATTTTTCATTTCCATTTTAATTTTGTTGCGAGCTTTTGTCATTTCTATTTGTTTTTTTATAGTTTTATTTAGCTTAATTTTTTTTTGTTGTTGTGATTTTAGCACTTCAACTTATTTTCAGTTAGTTATTTATAAAGTCTATTATTTTTCTAATATTCAAAATGTTTTCTAATATTTATATATATTTTAAGCAATTTAAATGAATGTGAAATTATTTAAAATAGTTAATTAATAGTTATTTAATAATTTGCTTTAATTCATAATTTAATAATTTGTTTTAGTTAACAATAGCAACACTGCTAACAGCGATTAAGTAATATTAAAGTGATAGTGTGATGTGCGTTTGTTGGTACATGCAGCGGGACACACTCACTTTGGCCTTCTCGATAACATTTGCAAATTCTCCAATCCAGATGAAACAATGATGGGGTGTGATCAAGAGGAAGCAGTCACCACTGTTCAAGGAGGAAGCTCTGGGCTCAACCAGTCTGGTCTGAACATGCCGACGACCTAATTAAAATGCATAGAGAAATCGGGACAATAACAATGTGAGTCACATGCTAAACCCCCTGACACAAAGTGATTTGCTTTGAATGTACAGCATTATCTATATTATATTGTAATGTAGGGCTGCAGGATTTGGGGAAAATATCTGATTGTGATTATTCTGGTTAAAATTGCAATTTAAAATGCGATTATTTTTTTTATTTTTTTTACAAATGAAAAGTGTGTTTATAACATTTGTGTTTATATATGAATATGGTTAATAATAATTATGACTATTATTATTGCTAAAAACATTTTCATTATTAAAAATTAAAAAAATAGCATTTAAGAATAAATATAACAGTATAATAATAATAATTATAATAAGTATATTTTACAGAAAACTTATTTTACACAAAAAATTATGGGATACCTGTTAGTATGCAGATAGCCTATGACTAAAAATCATTAGAAAGGTCTAAGGATTTATTGTAAAAAAATATATTATTATAATAAAAATCTGTGCTTTTTATCTGTGATATCAATTTCTAAAAGTCCGTCTTTCATATGAAATATGAGCCTCTAATGTATATTGAAGAAAAAAGTATGGATTGTCATATCAATTTATTTAGTAGTATTATTTTTTAATACGTTTAATTCATACTGGAAGCCAGAGGGCGCCCTCGAGCAGAAAATCCACGTACGCCTCAGAGAAGTAATCGTTTTCAGGAAATCCCTAATGTGAAGCTCACGCTGTTGGCTGAATAAAACGATAGAAAAGCTTTGACTGATTAAACATGAAGATAATTCTATAGCGACAAGATATGGATTTTTTGATTTCTTTAAGCCTTTTCGGGTATTTTCGTAATAATAATAATAAAGTATGCAGTGCTGATTGACATTCTGTGATAAGAAGCCACATCAGCTTGACTGACTATATGAAGTAAGTTAAAACATGTTATTAAACGTATTTTGTTGGACAACAGGTTTATGAACACTTTACATTACTAGTTTGTGAAGATGTTTGGCGTGTGTTGCTTTTTCAAACGCACGTTATAAGCGACTCAAACTCGCAGTGCTTTCAGACGGAGCAGCGTTTACTGCTGATCACAGAGCACCTCTTCACTGACACACTGGGTATTTATTTATTTCATTAAAATCGCAGCCTTTGCGCTTTCATTATCGCACATAAGCCAAATCGCGATTACGGTTCGATTTCGATTAATCGTGTAGCCCTATTGTAATGTTACAAAATGTGATCTGAAAATCACGTTCTGGTACGTTCGGGTAAGCAGAATATTACTACAGTTGGATGCTGTTGTTCTTAGACTGCTCACATGTTGTTCTCTCCATTAAGCCTATCTGGTTTATTTCTCTCTGTTTTGATTAAGGGAAGTGCAGAATGTTGTTTTGGGAACATGCAGGTGGGGTTAGATTGAGAGAGATGCCTTATGAGGAATTGGTATCCACAGCCATTCTACATCCTACAACAGCCGCATCTCATGCGACACGAGGACAGAGGTTCTCCCTATTCATTTTAAGTAAACAACACCATTCATGGCTGTCTCACTGACAAATAAGTAGGCTACATCTCTACACACAGATACAGCACACACTATAAATGCGGTTGTCAATCCCAAAAAATAACAGTGTGAATGTAGCCTATATGACTGGCTTCTAATCAGAGACCATTATTCTTCATATCAAACATAGTTGTGAATAAAGCTGTGCCCAAACAAGGTCAGAATGGATGATGAATATTGTTGACCTCCAAGTCTGCAGTGCCATCTATAAAAGGAGCCCTCCATCCTGTCGTTGAGCTCAAACACTGCAGATCACAAACCGCTGCTGTTGTCACTGTCACTCACCTTTAACCTGAATGAGCATGAGTTTTTTATAGGGCATGGCACTGTTGTTGGAGCTCTGCTCAGAGGCGTTCACACTTCGTAGGCTCACACTGCTGAAGTTTTCCTTACTGGCCAACCCAGCAAGAGCAACCTCAGAGAAACCGCTGTTCTTATTCACTATGAAAGAGAGGACAATAACAAGACAGAGAGAGAATGAGAGAGTGCAAAAGTATTAGCTATAACATACCACAATAGTATTTGAAACATAAATCTTTTACAACATTCAACAGTAGATGTCTTTAATGCAGCATTTTTATTTAATCAATTTAAAGCATCCTTGCTGAATAAAAGCATCACATTCTTTCCAGAAAAAAAACCTTACTGACCAAAAATTTGAATGGTTTGAATGGTAAAGTAGCGACAAGACTAACTTAACTTTAAAGTGGGTAACTCAAAACACTGTTGCATTGTATTGTGCTTACAGAGTCATGTAACAAAAGTTCACCAAGTTGTTCCAAACCTGTATACATTTCTTTGTTCTGCTGTACACAAATGAAGATATTTGGAAGGATGTTTGTAACCAAGCAGATCTGAACCCCCATTGAGTACCATAGTATTTTTTTCTACTATGGAAGTCAATGGGGGTCGAGGTCTGCTTGGTTACAAATATTCTTCCAAATATCTTCCTTTGTGTTAAGTTTGGGACTTTGGGTGGGTCATTTAAAGCAAAAAATCCCTCTGCAGAAATGCTATTTTTTGTAGAAAAATATTTCTAATAATTAAAAGTTGCTGTTCATAACTAAATGTCTAATAATTGTCTACTTGTATTAGTTGTATTTATTGCAAATAAAACAATTATGATGTTATGCTAATTGAAATCTTCATTGCTTATTTAGTGCCATAATTATAAATTATCCTAGTGTTTTATGATTGGCTTTCATGAATGAACACAGAGTGAGCCAAAATGACATTTACAGGCTTAATGTAGAAGTACCCATTCATGAGAGTGTCCGTTTATGTATTAATTTAAATGTTTACACAATGAAAACATGACTCTTGTCAGCATCACACAGACTAAAAAGCAGGAAACTGATGAACTGAAATGTAGGTTAGGTAAACTGGCTGACTAAAATAGGGTTCCAACACAGAACTATATTATAAATGTGTGAATACTGACCAAAAAAACTGACCACTCCACCTCCTCCTATCACTCACTCTTTTCCTGTTTCATCCTCTTGCTCTCCAGAAGGCCGATGTTTAGCCTCTGTTCTGTGTATTCGTGTCTGATGTCCTCCCGAACAGCCAGCATTTTCAGAGGGTTTCTGGATGACTGAACATTTCTGGTGGGCCGTACCGCCCGCTTGTGCTGCACCATCTCTGAGGTCAACCTAAAAAAATATACCACAGACAGGTCATCAAATAATGTTTCAGAGCTAGTTCCTTAATCTCAAGTCTTGTTTATTTTCAAGCTGTAAAAAGATAATTTAATAGTCAATAAAACAAAATATGTCTGGTTAGTTATTGCTACAGAGATTATATTAAACTCTAATAGCCACACTTTGTTTTGTGTTGACACTTTGCCACGCTTTACCTGGGCAGCTCCACTCCAAAGATGTCATCAAAATCAGCGTTGATTTCCACTCTGCTGGTGATCTTGGCCATATCCTCTGTGTGTCGATAAAACTTATCGAAGGTCTCATCATCCAGAGTCATGACTTCTTTAACAGACTTCTCTGTGACTGCAATTGTGGCCTCCTGAAATCCTGAAACTAAGATATGTATAGTATAGTTGATATAGGAGAAATTACTTAATCTCTAAGGTTCATAACACATTTTCTTATTATACTCACCTTTACCATTGAGACGACCAAGGAATGACTCCAACTTTTCCAGCTTCTTGTCTGACTCCAGCTTCATGTCCTGGCTGACTTCAATCTCTACAGGAGAAAATACAGCAGTGATATAAAGCAGTGAAAAAAAGAGGATAGGAAAAAAGGGGAGTGGGACCAGGAAATGACAATCTAAGTATGAGTATGGCTTCTCACCTTCATGTGGCTTTGAGATTGAATGGGAGACATTCTTGTTTTTAGAGGACAGAGGGGACAGGACTGGATTTGTGAGAACAGAAGGGGCTGCCAGGCCTAGAAAAGAGAAAACCAAGAGGAAATTGTTCTTAACTGCACGTTGTTACACAGTAAAACCATTTTCAAGTTGTGTCCACACAGTAGAAAAAAAAAAATACATCAAAAAGGCTCAATCTGTGTCACTGTAGTTAAGTAATAAAATATGAATATGTACATTTTCACTGACCTTTTTTAACCATACGGCCAGCCACTGTAAACTGAGTGGAGTCATTGGCTGCTCTGTAACCTTTGACTTTCCATGCATCCTCTTGTGCGGTGATGAGCTGCTTGCGTTCCTGAATAGACATCTCTACTCGATCAGTCTGCTGGCTCTCCAACACCTCATTTCCCATCCTCTGAGATGCCAAAGGAGAAACTAAATTAAGCATCTGAGAAAAGTATTAACATCATTGTCAGGGCAACTTTTTTCACACTTCTGAGAGTAAAATTTAAATGGTAAATTTTTTGTTATGTTACATGTAGTTACTATAGAAATGACTATAAATTAACTACCGGTAATACCAATCCTAACCTTACAGTAAGTGCATGTAGTTAATTATTATTACTCAGTACTAAGATGTATAATTACACTGTAATAATTAATATTACAATTGTAAAAGTAGTGAGAGAAACCACATCTGATAAGATATTTAGTCCAAACACTTGTGGGGCCTTGTTCATCCTTGAAACACAGGCAGAACAAATTTGAGTGTAAATCATTCATAAATTTCCAGATTCATGAAACTTTTCGTATTTTCAAAATGTTAGTTGGTAGGAAAGAAATGTACACCTGCTTCCTACCACATTTTAATGGTGCATAAAACATTAGAATGTTCTGTGTTCTTTTAGGCAAACTGATGACACTGCATTTTGATAATATTTTCACAAGTTCTTTTTTTTTATTATATCTTATTTATTTATTCTGTAGCTGAGTTGAAAGCAGTTCAACTTTGGGTAAAACGCAGCACTCGTCACTGACACTTTTTACCCAGCCGTCCAAATCAAAGTGGAGGGACAGGACAAATACTACAACGAACAACCATCCTTCTTGTACAACGACTAAACAACAATGGATTTGTTAATACTGCTGGTGGTTACCGCATTTTTATATTCACTAATATTCTTCAAAATGAGCACATTACTGCTTGGCATATTCCGTCTCATCATAGCAAGCGCCACAAACGCTGCACCACCAACTGTCCGTTTTCAGAAGACTGGCTGGCATTTTTTGGTGGACACACATTAATTAAATATTTAATTGTTAGGCATATGGCTGAGAAGGGAGTCCAGAAGATTCCACAGCATTCCTGGACACGTAATTTACATAGTTGTTATTTATGGGCGGAGGTTTATACCAAATGTGGATGAGCATGTACGCGCGTCCTATTTACAAATGATTGGAATTCACTAACATACGCGTTTAACTATCAAATTGGATGTTTACGAAGTGCTTTACGTGCAAATTACTCAGAATGTATTCATTTATTTACGAAAAATTTAATATATGAGAAAAGGCCTGTGAAGTGTAAATTAACTAGTTTACTCACTGAGCTGTTTTCCTAACATTAACCTGCAAACCTAATACAAAAGCCTAAAATAACAGTCTATATTATATATAGCAAAATAGCTAGTAACTGACTCCAAAAAAGACACCAAAAAACAAACAAACAAAAAAAAACACTGAACATACATTTACATACATTACAACAACAGTCTCAGTGTTGTGTTATGGAAGAATAGTGGATGTGTGTTTGGGGGTGAGAGGCACCTTCCGTCTCCAGGGGTGACGCTCATCCACCTGCACGGGCAGGGGGGTAGCCTTCACACGGAGGGAAGAGCAGGAAGACAGACGGGAAGAGAGGGATGAGAAAAGAATGGAAAGAAAGGATGAAAGATGACAGGATGCATCCTAGACTAGAGAGGTTCTTATTAATAGACAGAGGAAGGTGATACTTCACTTGAGACCTCACGGCTGACCTGTTAAAGACTCCTCATTTAGATTTACAGTCAATCATTGTTGTCTTTAACTATATAGGCTCGTAAACATCCTATCAATTGGTCATGATAATGAAGATAGGTAGAAAGATTAAGGTTTCAAGGTTTAAAACATATAAAAATTTACATACAAAGCTATTTAAAGATAAAGAGTTTCCATAAATTCCAAATTCCATAAATAAAGGTTTAAAAGGCATTAAAATAAAGAAAACACATTCTTCAGAGAGCTTTATGGCCTGAAGTTTAGCCACTTCATGGAATACAAGAAACTGTCAAGAAGACAAGAACAAAGCATTCGAGAGCGCTTATCAAACGAGATCAAAGAAATACAAGAATGTCATTTCTTAGATTATAAGACTAAGAAAAGTACAGACTACAGACCTACAAACTAATGAAAGTGAAAATTACTGAAGATATTTTTTTGTTGTTAAAATACCTTACCAAATATGGATATAAATACAACTTAACTGTAATTTTGTGCATAATGACTTATGTGATGTACAGTGGGGAGAACAAGTATTTGATACACTGTCGGTTTTGCAGGTTTTCCTACTTACAAAGCATGTAGGAGGTGTGTAATTTTTTATCATAGGTACACTTCAACTGTGAGAGACACAGAAATTGATTGTGTATGATTTTGTGTAAGACACGTTGTATGATTTTTAAATAATTAATTTGCATTTTATTGCATGACATAAGTATTTGATCACCTACTAGTAAGAATTCCAGCTCTCACAGACCTGTTTATCTTTAAGAAGCCCTCCTGTTCTCCATTTCCTGTATTAAATGCACCTGTTTGAACTCGTTACCTTTATAAAAGACACCTGTCCACACACTCAATCAAACAGACTCCAAACTCTCCACAATGGCCAAGACCAGAGAGCTGTGTAAGGACATCAGGGATCAAATTGTAGACCTGCACAAGGCTTGGATGGGCTACAAGACAATAAGCAAGCAGCTTGGTGAGAAGGCAACAACTGTTGGTGCAATTATTAGAAACTCAAGATGTTCAAGATGACGGTCAATCTCCCTCGGTCTGGGGCACAATGCAAGATCTCACCTCGTGGGGCATCAATGATCATGAGGAAGGTGGTGAGGGATCAGCCCAGAACTACACGGCAGGACCTGGTCAATGACCTGAAGAGAGCTGGGACCACAGTCTCAAAGAAAACCATTAGTAACACATTACGCCGTCATGGATTCAAATCCAGCAGAGCACACAAGGTCCCCCTGCTCAAGCCAGCGCATGTCCAGGCCCGTCTGAAGTTTCCCAATGACCATCTGGATGATCCAGAGGAGGAATGGGAGAAGGTCATGCGGTCTGATGAGACAAAAATAGAGCTTTTTTGTCAAAACTCCACTCGCCGTTTTTGGAGGAAGAAGAAGGATGAGTACAACCCCAAGAACACCACCCCAACCGTGAAACATGGAAGTGGAAGCATCACTCTTGGGGGATGCTTTTCTACAAAGGGGACAGGACGACTGCGCCGTATTGAGGGGAGGATGGATGGGGCCATGTATTGCGAGATCTTGGCCAACAACCTCCTTCCCTCAGTAAGAGCATTGAAGATGGGTCGTGGCTGGGTCTTCCGGCATGACAACGACCCGAAACACACAGCCAGGGCAACTAAGGAATGGCTCCGTAAGAAGTATCTCAAGGTCCTGGAGGAGGGAGCTGAAAGTCCGTATTGCACAGCGACAGCCCTGAAACCTGAAGGATCTGGAGAAGGTCTGTATGGAGGAGTGGGCCAAAATCCCTGCTGCAGTGTGTGCAAACCTGGTCAAGAACTACAGGAAACGTATGATCTCTGTAATTGCAAACAAAGGTTTCTGTACCAAATATTAAAGTTCTGCTTTTCTGATGTGTCAAATACTTATGCCATGCAATAAAATGCAATGAATTACTTAAAAATCATACAATTTGATTTTCTGGATTTTTGTTTTAGATTCCGTCACTCACAGTTGAAGAGTACCTATGATAAAAATTACAGACCTCTACATGCTTTGTAAGTGGGCAAACCTGCAAAATAGTCAGTGTATCAAATACTTGTTCTCCCCACTGTATATACATACACTCTAAAAAAAAGCGATTGGGTTGTTTTAACCCGGCGGTTGGGTTAAATGTTTGCCCAACCTGCTGGGTAGTTTTATTTAATTCAACTATTGTTTAAAAACAACTATATAGCTGGCTTAAAATGAACCCAAAATATGTTGAGAATTAACGTTTATTAACATGTTTAATAAATTCATATTTATTAATAAGTTTAATGAATAATAATTAAACAATAAACATTTATTATATTGCTTATTAAAAAATTTTCACCTTTTGATTATTATTGTTGCCTCTAGTAATTATGTGTCTGATTTTTAATTTCCAACCTATTTTGGGTTTATTTTAAGCCAGCCATATAGTAATTTTGAAACAATAGTTGGGTTAATTAAAACTACCCAGCAGGTTGGACAAACATTTAACCCAACCGCCAGGTTAAAACAACCCAATCACTGGTTTTGTCTATTTTCAACCCAACTTGGGTTGTTTTTAACCCAGCACTTTTTAGAGTGTAGTATAAAATATACAGTGAAATAATAACAATTGTTTATTTAAAGCAAAAATGTGTACTCATACTATTCTACTATTTATTTCCCAGAAGCCTGTGCTTGACATCACATTTGTTACCTTTAAAATGCCATCCAGTAATGCTTAAAAACACTATGATGGATTTATGGAAACCTAACAGTTTCTTCTATACATTTAAAAGGATTTTGTACAGTGTAGAAATTACAAATGGGGAAAAAGAGAGGCAGATTGTCAGTATCAGAGGGTGGACTGTCGAGAAGAGCTTAGAGTGGGTGGGTGTTTTTGCTCACCTTGGGGAGGATTGCTATTTGATCCAGTGGTTCAGATGCACATGAAAAGGAGGAGGAAAAGACAGGATCCTACAGGACAGAGTGGGGAATCAAGACAAAAGACAGAGACATATGACAAAGCAGGAGGGAATGAAGAGGAAGTCTAGGGACAGACATCAGGCAGGTGATATTGGTTCTTAGACACAATGCCACCTCCAAATAACCACATGACGTCAAAGTAATTTGCTAGAAAGCTATGGTCAATATACAACACACCAGTCTCGTACAACCACCCTGAATCTGATGTTACTCAACTCTTTCTCCAAACTATCTGCCGTCAATCAAGCAGCTTCAAAAGAAACCACAATGAAAAGTGCAAGAGAAATTGGTGGGCAGATACAATACTATAAAGAAATATATTACACATTCACAGGCTCATCATTTAAACTTTCACTGTTTGACTAATATGGTCCCAGAGGAGGCAGATCAATAGAAACTAAAATTGGGAGTAAAAACTGACTAAAGTTAAATAAAAGGCTGTATCTATAAGAGTGGTTGAACAAGGAAATGAATTAACCACACCATAACCGTGAAGTCACCACAGGGTAAAATGACAAAGTCACCAAAATGGCTGTTAAAATAACACAGAAAATACTTTTTTGCATTGTAAAATTCATACCGTCACCATGGTAGCAATGTAAGAGAACCAAGCAAATAAAATCACCACCACAAACAACTGGCTTATCCTGATTTGATGACAAGGTCATCCAGGACATCACCAAGATTACAAGGTCAAGGATTAATTAAATACAAAACACAAAAGCATAACCCTCATACACTGGCAAAACCCGTGCTAAGCCTGTTAGCATGGTGGCTAACGGCGAACAGCCTTACCCAGAGTTGATCAGACACGGCAAATTCATCTATCATCATCTCATCATCCTAGAAAAAGGGGTAAAATGAACAGGGGAGAAATGACCCCCAACTTAAAGCTTGGATAATAAACTTAACATTGAATCTGATTACTGTGAGGAATAAATAAGACGCTAACTGCATTAATTATACAAAAATAAAGCAATGTAATTCTTGATATTATTGCCATCTCATTTGTTAACTCAGCATGAAAAACTGTACAAAGTATTTCAATGTAAAAATGTCAATGAAACAGAAGTAGCAAGCAACAGATTTTTTTTGTTAAATGTAATGTGACGGATGAGTGAAACATTAGCAGAAAAATCTGAATCAGATCTGAATGCATGTGTAACCGGTCCTACTCGCACCGCTTCGAGCGGGATTCAAACCAGAGCGGTGGCCATGCTAACAAGGACGCTAAAGACCGCAGCCTCACTAATGCGACTCTTGAGGCCAGTGGAGTGAGGTTTACACGCACAGCTCTTTACTAGCTGGCCTCCATTACACTCACCCCCCTAAACCTCACTCCCATTCGTGTCATGGCACCATTTTAACTGGTCCTACTTGCACCAATTGGAGCAGGATTCAAACCAATGTCATTGGTATGGAAGGCAGCCATGCTAACAAGGACAGACCGCAGCCTCTACTGTCAGTCACTAGTGCGCCTCTTGAGGCCAGGGGAGTGAGGTTTACACGCACAGCTCTTTACTAGCTGGCATCCGTTACACAAAGGGGCGGGGTTTAAGCAGACTAAATGACTGGAGAAGACTGACATACATCATCAAAGAGAAGTCTGTCGCTTCACCAGAAGATCCAATTATATTTTAATTCACAAATTACGAGGTCAAAAAAAGAAACATTTATGGATAAATCATTTACAATAAGATTATAAGAAATAATAAGAAAATAAACTTTCTCTTTCTGTTCTCCGTCACCCTCATTACTTACGAAATTGTGATTTATTACAAAATCTGATCTGCCAGATCATCTGATGAATATTGGATATAAC